>NC_082667.1:112426097-112736282 GCF_025265405.1 Mesoplodon densirostris | reverse complement strand
ACCCCACTATCTACTTCCACTCAAAGTACTTGATGGAATCATGGCATCTCAAAGTGGGAAGTTACTCCCTGAAGATCTCCTGCTTGATTTCTCAGCCATGCAGATTCCCCTTTGCATCAGCCCAGCTGCAAGAGTACATTAGCCTTGGCCACCTCCAGTAATGGAGAGCTCAGTACCACTCAAGCCACCTATTCCAGCAGTGGATGGGCAATTCCATTAGAATGAGAACTTCTCAATATTCTAGGACAGCTTGAGGGTGGGGTGTGAGAGGAGGGAAAGGTGATGCAAAATAGAATGTAGGGTCATACAGGCTGAAATCTTTTATGCAAAAGGAAACATAGCACCTTCTGTTTGTGGGAAACCTGAGAAAGCAGGTAGAGCCTTCTGGTGCTATAGAGAGGAAGCAGAAATGATCCCCCACCAAGTTCACTGGGGGAAGTGACAGAAGCACAGAGGACCAGCCCCAGCGAGTTACAGAGTGAAGAACAGGAGAGATGGAGCATGAACCCAAGATTTGGGCTCCCATGGACTTTCTAGCCCTTTGACACCCAGCAAAGGGGCCTGGGGTGGCACTTAGGCCACATGCACTCAGATGGCCTGTTCTCAGCACCAAAAGCTGTTCAAACATGCTATCCACCCTACCTGGGGCTACTGAGCACTGGAAATGCAAACAGTGTGAAATGAGATCTGCTCAAGGTATAAAATTCACCATAGATTTTGAGAAGCATGCAAAATATCTCATTAATAATTTTTTAATATTGGACACATTGAAATGATACTACTGGGTTACTTAAAATATATTATTAAATAAAAAAGAAGACTGCTTAAGCTGTGGCATGCCAAAATGGGACTAAGACACACATACATAAAATATGAACTCCTTGTCAGTGTTAAGGGGTCCGGAGAATCAGTGACCCAGGAGTTTAGGAAAGAGAAAACTCACTGCAGTATGAGGAAAGGGTCAGGGAGGGTTGAGGTCATAGCCTTCGGTGAAGCCTTGAAGGATAGATCAGAGGTGGACAGATGTCAAGAAGAAGAGACACATAGAGTGGGGAGGTGGGGTGCACTGGGGAGACCGGCATGGTTGGGGAGAGAGGTTCCTGGCAAGGGCAGTAGAAAATTAATTAAGGCAGGGAAGATAGCTCCCAACAGAGGTCCATCCAAGGTCCTGTCTTTATCCCTATCAAGCTCCCAACACAAACTTCACTCTCTGTGGTCTCTTTTCTCAAAATGCAGTCCATAATTAATCACTGAAGAGTACCTACCACCTCCAGGCACTCTGTTAGGTGTTAGGGACGGAGCAGTGAATAAGATCTTCTCTGTTCCTGTCCTCAAGGAGTTTACAGTCAGGATGTCAAACAGGCAGAATATGACCTCCCAAACCCAGTTCCAGCACCCACAGTCCTGGCAACATGTCCATGAGTCTGTCCCCTCCCCGTCTCCCGCCCACCAAAGGAACAGCCCAACCCAGGACTCCCTCACATTTGCTGACTAGTCCTAGGCAGTCAAGCCTTCTGAAAGTCCAGTCATGAAAGCCCAGTCCACCCAGTATCCTCGGGGCTACTGGATCTACCGGGAACTCAGCATTGGCACCCATGACCACTAGACCCACAGTCCTGGTGGGGGCACCAAAGGGCAGGAAGGGCATTCCTGCCTTCAGAGCCCTGTCATGAACCCTGTCCAAGGTGCTGAATTTACTGAGCTTCTATGGTACAAAAGGGGAAAACACTGTTTGACTCTACCATCCAACAAAACACCCCTCAAGAAAATGGGGTCATGGACTTTAGCTCATGTTCTCAGATCTGCCAGACCTGAATTCCCAGTCCTGTCTCTCCATCCCTCGTCCAAGTTCACCAAAGGACAAAGTTGCAGAGGGCAGGAAGATGGGGGCTGGGCCCAGCCCTCTCTCCAAACCTCTCAGCTTGACCCAGAGGAAGCCAACAGAAGCAGGAATAAAGCATTCCTTGGATTTCCAAAGTTGGATTCTGTCACCTGTTTACATGACTCCTTAGATGTCCCCAAAACAAGGGAAAGTGAGTATCCCATAGTCATATCTCACAAATCAGAAACTGGGCTTGGAGTTCTGCATGCATATTAGTGTAATATGTATATCATTAGTGCACATTCCACAGCACTTCCGGACCACACCCCCACCCTGCCCACATATACACACCTGGACACAATGAAAAGAACTAAGGAAACAGTCCACTCTATGGAGGCTGCCTCACTGTAAGTGGCTCTGTCACATCCCAGGCCCCATCAGTAAGCTGGCAACCCATTCTAGTCATTATGACAAGGCCCATCATTCAAGAAGGGAGCTAGGTGAAGCTGCTCAAAGGTCGGTATTGGGAGAGGCAGTCCTCATGCTGTAAATCTCCCTCATTAAAGACCTTTACCACTGCAGCCTGTGGAACAAAAACCACATTCACAGAAAGATAGACAAGATGAAAAGACAGAGGGCTATGTACCAGATGAAGGAACAAGATAAAACCCCAGAAAAACAACTAAATGAAGTGGAGATAGGCAACCTTCCAGAAAAAGAATGAAGAATAATGATAGTGAAGATGATCCAGGACCTCGGAAAAAGAATGGAGGCAAAGATCGAGAAGATGCAAGAAATGTTTAACAAAGACATAGAAGAATTAAAGAACAAAAAAACAGAGATGAACAATACAATAACTGAAATGAAAAATACACTAGAAGGAATCAATAACAGAATAACTGAGGCAGAAGAATGGATAAGTGACCTGGAAGACAGAATGGTGGAGTTCACTGCTGTGGAACAGAATTAAAAAAAGAATGAAAAGAAATGAAGACAGCCTAAGAGACCTCTGGGACAACATTAAACACAACAACATCCACATTATAGGGGTCCCAGAAGGAGAAGAGAGAGAGAAAGGACCAGAGAAAATATTTGAAGAGATTATAGAAAACTTCCCTAACATGGGACAGAAAATAGCCGCCCAATCCAGGAAGCACAGAGAGTCCCATACAGGATAAACCCAAGGAGAAATGCACTGAGACACATAGTAATCAAACTGGCAAAAATTAAAGACAAAGAAAAATTATTGAAAGCAGCAAGGGAAAAACAACAAATAACGTACAAGGGGACTCTCATAAGGTTAACAGCTGATTTCTCAGCAGAAACTCTATAAGCCAGAAGAGAGTGGCATGACATACTTAAAGTGATGAAAGGGAAGAATCTACAACAAAGATTATTCTACCCGGCAAGGATCTCATTCAGATTCGATGGAGAAATCAAAAGCTTTACAGACGAGCAAAAGCTAAGAGAATTCAGCACCACCAAACCAGCTCTATGACAAATGCTAAAGTAACTTCTCTAAGTGGGAAACACAGGAGAAAAAAAAAGGACCTACAAAAACAAACCCAAAACAATTAAGAAAATTGTAATAGGACCATACATATCGATAATTACCTTAAACGTGAATGGATTAAATGCTCCAACCAAAAGACACAGACTCACTGAATGTATACAAAAACAAGACCCATATATATGCTGCCTACAAGAGACCCACTTCAGACCTAGGGACACATAGAGACTAAAAGTGAGGGGATGGAAAAAGATATTCCATGCAAATGGAAATCAAAAGAAAGCTGGAGTAGCAATACTCATATCAGATAAAATAGACTTTAAAATAAAGAATGGGGAGTTCCCTGGTGGTGCAGTGGTTAAGACTCCATGCTCCCAATGCAGGGGGCCTGGGTTCAATCCCTGGTCAGGGAACTAGATCCCACATGCATGCCGCAACTAAGAGTTCGCACGCCACAATTAAGGAGTCCACAAGCCGCAACTAAGACCCAGCACAACCAAACAAAAATAAATAAATAAATACATTTTAAAATAATAATAATAAAATAAAATAAAGAATGTTACAAGAGACAAGGAAGGACACTACATAATGATCAAGGGATCAATCCAAGAAGAAGATACAACAATTATAAATATATATGCACCCAAGATAGGAGCACTTCCATATATAAGGCAACTGCTAACAGCTATAAAAGAGGAAATTGACAGTAACATAATAATAGTGGAGGACTTTAACACCTCACTTACACCAATGGACAGATCATCCAAGCAGAAAATTAGTAAGGAAACACAAGCTTTAAATGACACAATAGACCAGATAGATTTAATTGATATTTATAGGACACTCCATCCAAAAACAACAGAATACACTTTCTTCTCACGTGTGCATGGAACATTCTCCAGGATAGATCATATCTTGGGTTACAAATCATGCCTCAGTAAATTTAAGAAAACTGAAATCCTATCAAGCATATTTTCTGACCACAACGCTATGAGATTAGAAATCAATTACAGGGGAAAAAAACATAAAAAACACAAACACATGGAGGCTAAACAATATGCTACTAAATAACCAAGACACCACTGAAGAAACCAAAGAGGAAATCAAAAAATACCTATAGACAAATGATAATGAAAACACGAAGATCCAAAACCTATGGGATGCAACAAAAGCAGTTCTAAGAGGGAAGTTTATAGCAATACAAACCTACCTCAAGAAACAAGAAAAATCTCAAATAAACAATCTAAATTTACACCTAAAGGAACTAGAGAAAGAAGAACAAACAAAACCCAAAGTTAGCAGAAGGAAAGAAATCATAAAGCTCAGAGCAGAAATAAATGAAATAGAAACAAAGAAAACAATAGCAAAGATCAATAAAACTAAAAGCTGGTTCTTAGAGAAGATAAACAAAATTGATAAACCATTAGCCAGACTCATCAAGAAAAAGAGGGAGAAGACTCAAATCAATAAAATTAGAAATGAAAAAGGAGAAGTTACAAGAGACACCACAGAAATACAAAGCATCCTAAGAAACTACTACAAGCAACTCTATGCCAATAAAATGGACAACCTGGAAGAAATGGACAAATTCCTAGAAAGGTATAACCTTCCAAGACTGAACTAGGAAGAAATAGAAAATATGAACAGACCAATCACAAGTAATGAAATTGAAACTCTGATTAAAAATCTTCCAACAAACAAAAGTCCAGGACCAGATGGCTTCACAGGTGAATTCTATCAAACATTTAGAGAAGAGCTAACACCCATCCTTCTCAAACTCTTCCAAAAAAATTGCAGAGGAATGAACACTCCCAAACTCATTCTATGAGGCCACTATCACCCTGATACCAAAAACAGACAAAGGTACGACAAAAAAAGAAAATTACAGACCAATATCACTGATGAACATAGATGCAAAAATCCTCAATAAAATACTAGCAAACAGAATCCAACAACACATTAAAAGGATCATACACCATGATCAAGTGGGATTTATCCCAGGGATGCAAGGATTCTTCAATATATGGAAATCAATCAATGTGATACACCATATTAACAAATGGAAGAAGAAAAACCATATGATCGTCTCAATAGATGCAGAAAAAGCTTTTGACAAAATTCAACACCAATTTATGATAAAAACTCTCCAGAAAGTGGACATAGAGGGAACCTACCTCAACATAATAAAGGCCATATATGACAAACCCACAGCCAACATCGTTCTCAATGGTGAAAAACTGAAAGCATTTCCTCTAAGATCAGGAACAAGACAAGGATGTCCACTCTCACCATTATTATTCAAC
Organism: Mesoplodon densirostris; assembly: GCF_025265405.1. Lineage (NCBI taxonomy): Eukaryota > Metazoa > Chordata > Mammalia > Artiodactyla > Ziphiidae > Mesoplodon > Mesoplodon densirostris. The sequence goes on along the minus strand of NC_082667.1, from coordinate 112,730,647 downwards.
ATAGTTTTGGAAGTCCTAGCCACGGCAATCAGAGAAGTAAAAGAAATAAAAGGAATACAAATTGGAAAAGAAGAAGTAAAACTGTCACTGTTTGCAGATGACATAATACTATACATAGAGAATCCTAAAGATGCCACCAGAAAACTACTAGAGCTAATCAATGAATTTGGTAAAGTTGCAGGATACAAAATTAATGCACAGAAATCTCTTGCATTCCTATACACTAATGAAGAAAAATCTGAAAGAGAAATTAAGGCAACACTCCCATTTACCATTGCAACAAAAAGAAAAAAATACCTAGGAATGAACCTACCTAGGGAGACAAAAGACCTGTATGCAGAAAACTATAAGACACTGATGAAAGAAATTAAAGATGATACAAACAGATGGAGAGACATACCATGATCTTGGATTGGAAGAATCCAAGAAAATGTGAGTCATTGTGAAAATGACTCTACTACCCAAAGCAATCTACAGATTCAATGCAATCCCTATCAAATTACCAATGGCATTTTTTTACAAAACTAGAACAAAAAATCTTAAAATTTGTATGGAGACACAAAAGACCCCGAATAGCCAAAGCAGACTTGAGGGAAAAAAACGGAGCTGGAGGAATCAGACTCCTTGACTTCAGACTATACAACAAAGCTACAGTAATCAAGACAATATGGTACTGACACAAAAACAGAAATATAGATCAATGGAAGAGGATAGAAAGCCCAGAGATAAACCCACGCACCTATGGTCAACTAATCTATGACAAAGGAGGCAAGGATATACAATAGAGAAAGAACAGTCTCTTCAATAAGTGGTGCTGGGAAAACTGGACAGCTACATGTAAAAGAATGAAATTAGAACACTCCCTAACACCATACACAAAAATAAACTTAAAATGGATTAGAGACCTAAATGTAAGACCAGACACTATAAAACTCTTAGATGAAAACATAGGAAGAACACTCTTTGACATAAATCACAGCAAGATCTTTTTTGATCCACCTCCTAGAGTAATGGAAATAAAAACGAAAATAAACAAATGGGACCTAATGAAACTTAAAAGCTTTTTCACAGCAAGGGAAACCATAAACAAGACAAAAAGACATCCCCCAGAATGGGAGAAAATATTTGCAAATGAATCAACAGACAAAGGATTAATCTCTAAAATATATAAACAGCTCATGCATCTCACTATTAAAAAAACAAACAACCCAATCCAAAAATGGGCAGAAGACCTAAATAAACATTTCTCCAAAGAAGACATACAGATGGCCAAGAAACACATGAAAAGCTGCTCAACATCACTAATTATTAGAGAAATGCAAATCAAAACTACAATGAGGGATCACCTCACACCAGTTAGAATGGGCAGCATCAGAAAAACTACAAACAACAAATGCTGGGGAGTGTGTGGAGAAAAGGGAACCCTCTTGCACGGTTGGTGGGAATGTAAATTGATACAGCCACTATGGAGAACTGTATGGAGGTTCCTTGAAAAACTAAAAATAGAATTACCATATGACCCAGCAATCCCACTACTGGGCATATACCCAGAGAAAACCATAATTCAAAAAGACACATGCACCCCAATGTTCATTGCAGCAACATTTACAATAGCCAGGTCATGGAAGCAACCTAAATGCCCATCGACAGATGAATGGATAAAGAAGATGTGGTACATATATACAATGGAATATTACTCAGGCATAAAAAGAAACGAAATAGGGTCATTTGTAGAGACATGGATGAATCTAGAGACTGTCATGCAGAGTGAAGTAAGTCCGAAAGAGAAAAACAAATATTGTATATTAACACATATATGCGGAACCTAGAAAAATGGTACAGATGAACCACAGGGCTTCCCTGGTGGTGCAGTGGTTGAGAATCTGCCTGCCAGTGCAGGGGACACGGGCTCGAGCCCTGGTCTGGGAAGATCCCACATGCCACGGAGCAACTAGGCCCGTGGGCCGCAACTACTGAGCCTGTGCGTCTGGAGCTTGTGCTCCGCAACAAGAGAGGCCGCGACAGTGAGAGGCCCGCGCACCGCGATGAAGAGTGGCCCCTGCTCGCCGCAACTAGAGAAAGCCCTCGCACAGAAACGAAGACCCAACACAGCCAAAAATAAATAAATAAATATTTTTTAAAAAAGAATTGAAAAGAAATAGAGTCACAGATGTAGAGAACAAACGTATGGACACCAAGGGGGGAAAGTGGTGGTGGGGGGGGTGGCGGTGGAATGAATTGGGAGATTGGGATTGACATATACACACTAATATGTATAAAATAGATAACTAATAAGAACCTGCTGTATAAAAAAATAAATTAAATTCAAAAATTAAAAAAAAAGAAAGACCTTTACCCCCATTTACCCTTTACTCTGCACCTCTGAAGCTCTCAGTGACCGTGTCCCTGTTTCCAGAGAATAAAAGTACAGCAGGAGAAATAGAAGCTGGATGGGAAAACAAATTCTAGAACAGAAGTCAGGAGAGGCGAGCTTTGTGTGACCTTGAACACGTAGTTTTTCCTCTGGGCTTCCGTCTCACCCTTTCTAGGAAAGTGAATGATTGTTAAGGTCCCCGACAGCCTCGACATTGAAGGCTCCAGGGTTACATGGGTTTGTCCTCTGGAGTCTGGCACGCTGACAACGTGCACATCAGACCCAACGTGAACAACATATGTGCCAAAGGATGGCAATTGTGTCTGCGGGAAATCAGCCTGGCACTGCCCTCTATGGGGACATGGAAAGAACACAGCCCTCCCCTGCATCTGAGGACACCCCGCAGCATCTCTTTATGTGCATTGTTAAATGAGAACAAATGAAAGAGCCTGGCACAGTGCCTGAACCTTAGCAGTTACTCCAGAAGGGCCCAATTTCCCTTCCTTCCCCTCTCATGCCTGGGATGCTTATCTATTTTCTTAGAGGATGGTGGCGACAGGGGGAAACTGGAAAGAGGAGGGGGAAGAAACAGGTCAGGGAGGCTGGGAGAGTGAGGGGGACCACAGCTGCCATCATTAATCACCTTCCTTGGCAACCTGCATCTTGTGCATCAGCATCTGTGATACTGATAAAGGCTTCTGGAGGGAAGGAGGTGACATAGTCACAGGCAGGATGTGATTGCCTGGGGGAGGAGGAGGTAGGGGTGAGTCCTGCTTTCAGGGTTTAATCTCAGTTGGATACACACACACACGCACGCACGCACACGTGCACACAAACATTGCCATTCTGTAGGCTGCAGAGCCCCCTCCTCCTGCTGCCACCCCATCTGTGCTCAGGCTGCAACCCCTCTGTTTAATCCCCATGGCCAAGCAGGACTAGGCAGACACAACTGCTATTTAATATTTTACACGTTAAGAATTCTATGAAGCCAGTCCCATTAGAAGGGCAGAGACTGTGTAATGAGGCAAACTGGTACAGTGGAAAGTACATGAGATGGCCTAGGACACATCTGTCTCCTCCCAACCCTCACACAGAACCTGCTGGCTGAGTGAGCAGACATTGGTTGGTCCCTGGTAAACCTTGCTACCAGCTAGCTGTGTGACCTCGCACGACTCACGTCTCCTCTCTGGGCCTTGGTTCCATCATCTGTGCAATGTTCGGGTTGGATTACAAGATCCCCAAAGGCCCCGCTGGCTCCAGCAGTCTGTAATCCTCTGATTCTATAAGCTCTTTGCGGGTCCCAGCAGATGGCCAAGGGCAATAGTCATTGGTTGAGCCGGTTCTCACCAATTCCCTGTGAGAAATGAGCACATACAGCAAATGCTCTTTTTGGTTCCTATCCATGTGATAGTCACTGTTTATAATTAAAATTCTGAATTATCAACTGTTTTGATTATAAGCAAGAAAGGGAAAAGCAGTGCAGAACAGAATAGCAGGTGGGCTCTGCAGCTCTGTTGTTCTACACTCACCACTCTATTCTTTTTTTTTTTTTTTTTTTTTTTTTTTTTGCGGTACGCGGGCCTCTCACTGTTGTGGCCTCTCCCGTTGCGGAGCACAGGCTCCGGACGTGCAGGCTCAGCGACCATGGCTCACGGGCCCAGCTGCTCTGCGGCATGTGGGATCTTCCCGGACTGGGGCACGAACCCGTGTCCCCTGCATCGGCAGGAGGATTCTCAACCACTGCGCCACCAGGGAAGCCCCCACCACTCCTTTCTATCTTTAAGTATCCAATTTCTCTCTCTCTCTCTCTCTCTCTCTCTCTATCTCCGTTCTCTCTCTCTCACTAAAATATTGTGATAGGTAGGATGCTAAGGTCGCCCCACGAGTCCTGCCTCCCTGTGTACGTGCCCTGTATAATGCTCTTCCCTGCAGTGTGGGTGGGATTCAGGAAGATGATGGAGTGAGGTAATTAAGGTCTCAAATCAGTTCATTTTGAGTTAATTAAATGGAAGTTTATCCTGAGTGGGCCTGACTTAACCAGTGAAAGCTCTTAAAAGAGGGACTGACCCTTCTTGAGCGGGGAGAGAGTCTCCTGGTGAGACCTTAAAGAATTTAGCTCCCATGTGGTAAGCGAGCCTATAAGAGCACTACAGGGCAACAAACTGAGCACTTCTAAGAGCCAAGAGAGGTCCCTGGATGACAGCCAGCAAGAGAATGGGACTCCAGTCCTACAACCGCAAGGCACCGTATTCTGCCAACAACCACAGAGCTTGGAAGAAGATCCCACTCCAGAAAGAAATCCAGACCAGCCGACACCTAGATTTCAGCTCTGTGAGACACTGAGCAAGGAGCCCGTTAGGCTGGGCCTGGACTCCTGACCCACAGAAACTGTGAGATGATAAAATGCATGTTGTTTTAAGCTGATCGTTTTGTGATCATTTGTTAACCAGCAATAGAAAATGAATACAAATGTCTAATAAATAAGACACCACACTCCAGCCCCACCTAATAGGATTTTACCTGTATCGCCCTCTAATGCCAAGCACAAGTGGCCTGCCTTCTCTGCTATTTGGTAATTGATTAAAGACCACTCCCTCTGACCCCAGTCACTGAGACTAGGCCACAAAGATGGCAACTCTACCCAGAGAGGTGCTGCCTTCTCCCATATGAAGGCAATGACACCTGTCCAGCCCAGTGCCAACACAGGATGGCAGAGACCACTCCACAGGACAAATGCCCTCCTATTTCTCCCAGCCAATCTGGTGATAGCATGCAAATGGCTCTATTAGCTCCCAGGGCAATTGACAGCCAAGCCATGCATTATGTAAATTTCCACCAGGAGGGTGCCCACTCCCACATCCCATAACACAGCACCTTGGCACCTAGAGCTGACGCCAGGCCCTCTGCCCTTCCTCCTTTCTGTGTGCTCCCTCCTGCTCCCTCTCTGCCTGCCCCATGGGGCACCAGCCCTCACTACCTCTGCCTGCCACTTCCGCCTTACTGCAGCAGAAGCCCCATCCAATGTGACACCAGAGGGCAGGGGGACAGGGAACCCAGCTGAGGCTTTGGAATGTGCCATACCAAGGCCCAGGGGATGAGGGTGGAGCACAGCCCCCATCTCCCTTATCCAAGCACCCCTCAGCAATACAAAGGAATAAACTATTGATTCATGCAGCATGGATAATTCTGTAAATAATTATGCTTTGTGAAAAAAGCTAGACTTTCCTCCCCAAAAGAGTACATCCTGTATGATTCCATTTATATGAAATTCTTGAAAATGCAAGCTAACCTATAGTGACAGAAGGCAGATCAGTGGTGTCAGGGGATGGGGGAGAGAAGGCTGGGAGAGGCAGGAGGGAGGGATTACAAATGTACACGAAGAAACTTTCGGGGTGATGAATACACTGACTATCTTGACAGTGGTGATGGTTTCACAGGTGTATACATATGTCAAAATTTATCCATGAACATTTTAAATATGTGCAACTTGTTTTATGTCAATTATATCTCAATAAAGCTGGTTTTCTTTTTAATATAGCGATAGTATAGAATGTCTCATGGCTACTTTAGATTAGCAAGCAAGGAAGGCCTCTCTGAGGAGGTGACATTAAGCTGAGATAGAGGGATGAGAAGCAGCAGCCGAGCAGAAGTCTGGGGAAGAGCATTGCAGGCAGATGGAACAGCATGTGCAAAGGCCTTGGGAGGCAGGGAGACTGGCCTGTTTGAGGAGCAGACTGGTTCACTGTTGGGGAGAGGGGAAGTGATGCAAAGTGGGATCAGAGGGGCAAGCAGACGCCAAGTCAGGGAGGGCTCTGTAGGCCAGGCAGGGAATTGGGGGTTTGTTCTAAGTACATGAGAAGTCAGATCCAAAGCAAAGGAGTGACATGACTCCTGTTTTTAAAATCATTCTATTTTGTACCAAGGGCATGTATTACCTAATAAAAGTAAAATATATATTTAGAACAAAATCATTTTCGCTGTTACATGGAAACTAGATTGTGAAAGGGAGCCCTGTTAAAGGGCAGCTGCGGGCTTCCCTGGTGGCGCAGTGGTTGAGAGTCTGCCTGCCATTGCAGGGGACGCGGGTTCGAGCCCTGGTCTGGGAAGATCCCACATGCCGCGGAGCAACTAGGCCTGTGAGCCACAGCTACTGAGCCCGCGCGTCTGGAGCCTGTGCCCCGCAACAAGAGAGGCCACGACAGTGAAAGGCCCGCGCACCGCGATGAAGAATGGCCTCCGCTCGCCGCAACTAGAGAAAGCCCTCACACAGAAACGAAGATCCAATACAGCCAAAAATAAATAAATAAAAAGCAGTTTCCTTTTTTTAAAAAAAAAAGGCAGCTTCAGCTGCCAGGTGAGAGGAGGTGAGAGGAGGCTTGGACCGGGGTGATGGTCATGCAAGTGGGGAGGACGCCTTTGGGATCTAATCTGGAGCTATATCTAGAGCACATCCTGGGGGCAGGGTGTGGGTGGAGATAAAAGGGAGTCAGCAGCTCCTGCAATAGTGTGAGCAGCTGGCCCTTGGGACATGGTCTCTGACCTCCACTGACCCTCCCCATTGTCCTCTCTCCTGGGCAGCCCAGGGCATCTGGTACAAACCTTGGCATCACTCTGGTGCATCTCACTGTGGTTGGTTTGTGTCTGGCCCACGAGCTCTTCTTCCAACCCCAGTACCTAGTACAGTACCTGGCACGAGGCAAACACACAGTAAACCTTTGTGGACTAAATAAGGAAAAGAATGGAGGTCTAATCAGCAAATTCACTCCTGAGAGTGGAGCAAGGGAAGCACTGCAACCTGCATTGACCTTGGTGTCAGACCTTCTCCTCCACCCCCTGCCCCACTCACCCCAGCTCCTATCCCCCTACTCCAGCAGTTTCCCTGCTCTTGCTCCCCAGGAGCTGCAAGCACATGGCCAGGCCGCTGGGCAGTCAGTGCTGGCCAACTCCTGCTGGCCGGCAGCAGGACCTGACCTAGTTTGGAGCCGGCCGAGGTGAAGGAGCCAGAGCAATGCAGCTCCTCAGGGCTTAGCGTGCTGAGCTCGGAGGCTGGGTTCAGCTTTGAATGCCAGAAACTTGGAAAGAGCACTGTCCAGGGGGATATCCAAGAATGATGTGGGGGACAGGTCTGGGGGAGGCTCTTTGGAGATGCTACTGTTTTCCTGGGAGCCCAGTCTCAGATTTCCAAGCCCCTTTATGGGGATCTGGACTGTGGGCTCTGAGACCTGTCTCTCCCTGTCCCATGAGGAAGAGTGGGGGACAGTGGGAAGGAACAGGGGGTGGGGAGGACCCCTTAAGCACCTCTTCCATGGCCCTAGTCATTGATTAGCTTACTAATTCAAGCATGTTCTAAAATAAACATTTATTAAATGTCAACAAACTAGGCCAAGCACAGAGCTACTGCTGAGGGTCCCAAGGCGATGAAGACATTGTCCCTGACGGTCTAGAGTCAGAGGGAAACATCAACAACCAAGCCACATATAGGCAGATGTCGTTACAATGGAGATGTGCCATCTGGGTGGCATTCCAGTGGGAGCGGAGGTCAGGGGAGGCCTCACAGTGGAGGTGGGTCTTGAGAGGAGATGCAGAGGAGAATCTTTCTAGGTGGTGAAGGGGGCTGAAGGTGGTGGCAGGGCGTCAGCCTTTAGGGTGTCAGTGACCTAGTGGATACAGTGGAGGTGGGAGGGTGGTAAGGCTATAGGCAGAGCATAGGGAAGACTCAAGTCTGGGGGTGATGGAGCTGGAAAGGGAGGCTCAGGCCAGACCCTGAGGGGACAGTTAGGAAGGCCTAGAGAGGAGGGGATGACGCAGCCAGCCCCTGTGCTCTGGGGCTCAGCTTGCACCCAGCTCATGTTTTCTACCCCCACACCCGTCACTCCTCAGGCTGGGTACCCACAGAGTCATGTGCCCCCCAAACACTTTCTTCCTCAGGAAAAGGACCTGGGCCCTCTCTGATCTCCCTTTACTGCCCATCGCCCCCCAGTCCTCAACCTACTGCCAAGTACAGAGGAAATGGGGGAGAGTGGCAGACACAAAGCTAAAGATGGGCAAGGCAGAAGAGGGAGAAACACTGGGGGTGGGGCACTCTAGGTCTCCCTGTAAACCCATCAGGGTCCTGTCTTGGGGAAGTTAAGGTCTGAGATCTCCCCCATTGCAGGTACCCCTGCGTCCAGGATGCTGCAGGACATCACCTCTGGGCTGAGATCACAGAGAGGGATTGCTGGGTCCTCAAAGCCTGGATGCTCCCCATCAAACCAGGAGCTAGGAGCCTGCCCCCAGAGGAGGTCAGATGAAACTGTGGAGGGACCAAGGCTTCCTGTCCCCAGTCGAACACTCAGTCCCTAGAAAGTGGCATCTTCCAAAGGCCGGGCACCCAGGAGACCCTAAATGTATCTCCAGGGTCAGGAATGTCACCGAGTATGGCAGAGGAGGAAGGGAGAGAGGACAAGCAGCTGATCTCTTGGCTGGCGGGAGTAGTCCCTGAGTGCCCGCCTAATGCAGTGTGACACCCGGGACCCCATGGCAGCATAAACACTCCACGTCATGGTAACTGAACCTGACATCTCCTCCCTGGCGCTCCTGGTGTGTGCCTTCCCCAGCCAGCTCTACCCCAGACCCTCCAGGGGGCAGGGCCAGTCAAGGGAGGGCCCCAAGCGCCACTGTTGTTACAACAGGTTTCCACTGCAAGGGCAGGCCTGCTCTTATACCAGGACGGGGCACGGGGGCGGGGGGTGTGTGTGGAGTGGGTAGAAAGAGATTCTCCCTGGCCTGTGTGGCCTGTGAGTCAGCTGGGATGAAGCAAAGGGCAGCATAGGAGTGGGAGCGGGACCGGGAGAAGATAGATGCGTTAGTACAACTGAGGCAGGTGAAGAAAGGCAGTGTGGTGTGACAGAAAGATCCCTGGAAGTAAGAAACCCAGATTTCATCCCAGCTGGGACACTCACTCCGGGCAAGTCGCTTAAACTCCCTGAACCTCGGTATCTTCATCTATAAAAGCGGGGAGTAATATCCCTACCACATAGGGCTCTTGCAGGAAACAAGTGGATATATACGGGCGAGCTCGTCAAAAGGAAAGTGCTAAACAAAGATGAGTCAAGGTTATGGAGAGACAAAGATAGATCCCATGGCAGTGAGTCAGGGGAGCCAGGCTAGGCAGGAAAGCCAAATTCTCGCTCCCAGGGAACAGAGGCGACTGTAGGGCCAGAGGTGAGACTGCTGTGCGGGTCTGGCTCCATCCATTGCCCCAGGGAATCCTTAGGGATCAAGGCTCTGGGGGTTCACCCTCCCCAAGTCTTAATCAACTGTCCTTTCCCACAGTCTGAAAGGAGTAGGCAGGGGGTCCCTCAAGACCATAGATAACCCCACCACTGAGCTCACTCACCCTGGGCCTTTCTGATGGGCAGCTTTAGAATCCACCTTGACCTTCAAGAACCAAACCATCCTTCTCCCAGAAACCACCCCATGAGTTAAATTGTATCAAGCAGGACTAAGTAACAATATATGTCCAACAGTCACAGTAGCAGTAGCTTCTAGCATTTGAACAGCAGAGTAGAATTTACAGAACACCTCCACCTTTAATTATCTCCTTTAAGCCTCACTGCCAGACTTCCCTGGTGGTCCAGTGGTTAAGACTCCACACTTTCACCGCAGGGGCAGGGGTTCAACCCCTGGTCAGGAAAGTTCCACCTGCCATGTGGTGTGGCCAGAAAACAAACAAACCTCACTGCCACCCTCGGAAACAGGTGCTAAGTTACTATCCTCATTTTTTCAGGTGAGGAAACTGAGGCTCTGGGAGTTAAGTAACTTGCCTAAACTCACACAGTGGTGTGGCAACGGAACCAGGCTCTGAGCTAATTCCCTCTCCCGCCACCATACCACCAGCCAGCCGACGTCACCTGAGCACCTGCTGTGTGCAGGGTGACTGGTGACAGGAGTGTAACACGGGACCTCCAAGGACAGAGACAAGAACTATGGAATTCAGGATCCCATGACTTCACATCAGGAACCTTTGTGGTATCTAACCCAAACTCCTCATTTCATAAATAAGGGAGATGCAGACAGAAGCTTCTAGACCAAGGGGCAGCAACCGTTTTCTGTAAAACACCGGAGAGTAAATATTTTAGGCTCTGCAGCCACCGATGTCTCTGCAGCATATTATTCTTCGATTTTTTTTTAAACAATTCACCCCTTAAAAAATGTAGAAAGCATTCTTAGCTTGAGAGCTATATAAAATAGCCTGGTTGGAGGTAGGACTGGGCCCGCAGGTTATAGTTTGCCAATCCCTGTTCTAGGGTGTCATACAGCCAGTTGCTTCCTGAGCTGGGGTTCATTCAACCAACCAAACAATTTTTTGAGCACCTGCTATGTTCCAAGAACTACGCCAAGAGCCGGAGGTACAGAGAATGATATCACGTGGTCTGTGCCCTCAGGTCACTTACAGTTGGTGGGGAGGTAGACAGGTATGGAAGTAAGGTCACCTCAGGATATGATGGGAGGCTATGCGGGACAAGATACTCAGAGCAGGGAAAAGCCAGCCAGCTCTTCCTGGGGTCTCCTGGGTGCCGTCCCCCCATGGTGGCAGTCAGCACAGGGCATTGTAAGCTCTATTTACCTCTCTGTGCCCCTCCCCCCAGTCTGTATGTTACATGGGGGCAACGACCTGTGTCCATGTTGTCCGCTCCTCCAGCCCAGCACCTAGGACAGTGCCTGGAAGTAGTAAGCGTGTAATATTTGCTGAATGAATGAATGAGCAGTAGCAACTGCAGAGCTACAGCTCTGGTGCTAGGATGGGGTGGCTGCTGAGACTGAGGATTGTTCACCCTGTCCCCCTTAATTGTTAAGGAAAGTGGGTTGATTGAGCCTGGAAATCCAGCACCAGGCACCAGCAGCCTTCTGTTCCACTTTCTCTGCTTTCCTCCCCGCCCACCCCCCAGTCTTCTCCCCACCCTGGCCTGCTGCTGACTCACAACAGCCGCTAATCACACCCCAGTCAGGCATGCTTAATTAAGACCCAGTTACCCACAGCTTCCTAGCAAGAGGAGAGGATGGGACTCCAGTCGCGTGCCAGGCCAGAGGGGGCTGGGCTGTGTGTGGGATCTGGTGGGGAGACACATGCGGGTGATGGTCAGACATTCACTGGGATCCTGCAGTAGAAATGGTAATGATAATAATCATAGTGCAGGGCTTCCCTGGTGGCACAGTGGTTGAGAGTCAGCCTGCCGATGCAGGGGACACGGGTTCGTGCCCCGGTCCGGGAGGATCCCACATGCCACGGAGCAGCTGGGCCCGTGAGCCATGGCCGCTGAGCCTGCGCGTCCGGAGCCTGTGCTCCGCAACGAAAGAGACCACAACAGTGAGAGGCCCACATATCACAAAAAATAATAATAATAGTGCAGCTCTACGGACTGTCTACTCCATACCAGACACGGCTCTAATACTTTCTGTGTGTTAACTTAAGCCTCCCCATAGCAAACTTATGACATCAGTACTATTATCATCTCCATTTTACAGGTGAGGAGACCGAGGCTCAGAGAGATTGAGGCTCCGTGACTTGCCCATCATGCAACTAGTAAATAACAGAGCTGAAAGGACTCCCCTTTTCCTGATCCCTGTGGCCATGGGGGAGAGAGTGCTCAGGGGGAGGAAGGGCAGCCATGTCCAGAGCCCTGACCCCGCTGCCCAGTGGCCTGGGCTCCTCCAGATAGTAAGGCCACCCTGACTCACACACAGGGATATAATTCCATTTTATTTTATTTTTTAAATAAATTTATTTATTTTATTTATTTATTTTTGACTGCATTGGGTCTTCATTGCTAGCGCGTGGGTTTTCTCTAGTTGTGGCGAGTGGGGGCTACTCTTGGTTGCGGTGCGCAGGCCTCTCACTGCGGTGGCTTTTCTTGTGGTGGAGCACGGTCTCTAGGCGCACAGGCTCAGTAGTTGTGGCCCACGGGCTCTAGAGCGCTGGCTCAGTAACTGTGGCACATGGGCTTAGTTGCTCTGTGGTGTGTGGGATCTTCCCGGACCAGGGCTCAAACCCGTGTCTCCTGCACTGGCAGGCGGATTCTTAACCACTGTGCCACCAGGGAAGTCTCTATAATTCCATTTTAAATTCAACCCACATTTATCATATACCTACTATGTGCCAGCCGCTGGAGACAGGAGCTGAAGAAAAAGAGAACCTCCTACAGAAAGTTCACAGACCTGCAGGGATAAATGTCCCCACTCTGGGAGCAGTGCTACACATACAGCAATAAATATACATCCTGGTGTACGGGGCTAGGGCTGGGGTAGAAAAGTAGCATATACTGAATACTCCCTGGAATCAGGGATTATTCCAAGGATATCACACCCTTTACTTTTCCTTCATAAGCTATAATTATATATGTATTGGTGTGATCGTTGATTATTACTGTTACTGGTGTGATGAATTATTCCACACTAGACCATGTACTCTGTGACACAAGCCAAGTAACCCAGCATCAGGCACAGTGCCTAGCATAAAGTTAGTACTCAATAAGCATTTTTAAATAAATGAATGAATGAATGAAACACAGTTCCTGCCCTCAAGGAACTTGCAGTCTAGCAGGGGAAGTGGAGACGTGAACCAATGGTTGCAGTGCAGTGTGACGGATGCAAGGCAGGAACAAGAAGAAGACAAAGGTACATGGGAGCAGGGAGAAGGGACCCACCTGGAGCAGGGGAGCCAGCAAGGTGTTCCACAGAGGGAGATGCCAAAGCCTGGTCTTGAAGAAGGAGCCGGAGCTTCCCAGGGAGATGGGAGAGAGGGAGGAAAGGTGAGGAGGTCCTCGTGGCTAAGAGCACAGCCTGGAAAAGGCATGGAGGTATGACCCACCAGCTCTGTTAGAGAAACTCTAACAGAGGCTCCATGAGACTGAATTATGGGTGGGGTGTGAGTGGGGAGGGAGACAAGAGACACAGCTGGGGAGGGGGCTGGGACCAGATCTCAGAGGGCCTTGCTGCTGCGCCAAAGAGATTGGACCTTATTCCTTAAGCAGCAAGGATTCTGGCAGGGTTTAAGCAGTGGAATATGTGGTTCAACTTCTGTTTTAGAAAATGGCCCTGGCAGGGTGTGGAGGATGCGCTGGAAGGTGAGCATTGGGCGAGGCAGCCCAGTTAGGAGACTGGCGAAAGACTGAGTGTTTAAAGTGACAGAAACGATGAGGGTGGGCGGGGAGGCGAAAAGGCATACAAGTGAGACTGAATGGAGAGACTGAGTGACCATTTGAGGAAAGAGGTCACTTAAGCTCTTAGAGTCTCAGTCTCCTCCTCCATAAAATGAGGATAAGATGATCTACCCAACAGGGCTACTGTGAGCCTTCTCAGAGCAAAGACTAAAGGCCCACACGGGGTCTGGCGGGTGGTAGACAGCTTTCTACTTTTTGCACCTCTCTGTTCCCTTTTGCCACGTCTTATGCTTTTGCAGCAGAGTCAGAGGGAATGCACAATACTGGGATGGGAGGGAGGGGCCCCGGGGCTCCGGCAGCACAGGGGCACGTGCCTCCGCAGAGGGATGGGGTGTCCTGCCCAGAGTAAGGCTGCCGTGTCTGTAGGACTCCAGGTCCCAGGCCAATCAAACCTGCTCAGACCTGCTGCTGGTACACAGGCTCCTCTCTGCAGGGAATACTCAGCACAGTCCCTCGTGCAACCTGCTGAGCTCACTGAGGAAATAGAAGCCACCCCAGGCCTTTCAAGCAGAGGGATTTAAATCAGGGATTTGGTTGTAAAGTGGTAGAAGAGGTAGGACAACCCAGAGATCATCAACAGCAAGAAGCCACCACATTCCTGGGGCTGGACAGAGCAGGCAGTGTTCCAGAAGCCCAGGAGCTGAGGTCCCCAGACAGAAGCTGGACTGGCTGTGGGCCTGCCAGAGGGAGACGGGCCGTGCAGAAAGGGGCTCTGCTGAAGGAGCCAAAGAGGAGACACGGATGCTACAGAGACCTGGCTGGAAACAGAGCAAGGGAAGAAGTATCCTGGCTTTTCCCCTCCTCCTACACTCTACCTCTTTTAGTGCCTCCAATTGGATGAACCCATCCCGAAGCCAGTAGGTAAGGGATCCTGGGAAATGTAGTTTCCTGTGCCACCAAACAGGGCAGAGAAAGACCGGAAATGGATCCTGGAGCAACAGGGAAATGACCAGCACACTCATTCATTCCTTCACTCACTCACACATTCAGTAAATATTTATTGAGCACGTAGGTGCCGGGGAGATAGTGACAAACAAGAACTCTGCATCCTGCAGCAGCTGGACTGCGCCCCTTATAGCCCATGCCCAGACAGCCATGGGTACCTGCTCAACTAGCCTTCAGGATGGGGGTTGGTGCAGAGCTTCGGGACCCCTGGGAGCTTCCGGTGTGCAGAGAGGTTGGAGCCAGGCTCTGCTTAGGCTACGGACTGGAGGCGCGAGCATCTCAGCTGTCTCTGCCTGCTCCCCAGCTGAAAGTTCCCAGCTCAGAACGAAACGTCACCAAAAAGGAAAGAAAACCCTTAAATCCCACTGTTCGTCTTTGGAGCCTGGGAAGCAAGGATCTAATGAACATGAGACGTGCGGGCCGTTCAGAAGTTGCCTTTGAAACCTCCCCAGGCTGGCTTTGTCAAGGAGCAGCATTGCCTTTCAAAGCTGCCTGGCTCCAAACTCCCCTCTCCTCCTTCCTTGTGGCTGATTAGCCGGAGATGTTAAACACTCCCTAATTCATTGGAGAAATCCCCAGGCTTCTGGGGAACTGGTCGCAGGGCTGGCGAGCTGAGTACTTCCACTCCTCCTACCCGGGCACCCCCCCTCCCCTGCCAGCCTGGGCCCTCCTGGGTCTCCTCCTCCTCTGTGGCCAGGTTTGCCCTCCTCACTCCCTCACCCTGGCCTGTGTCAACCAGAGTCTCTTTCCTGGAGTCTTGTCTTCTGGAATCTGCCTCTTCTGAGAAGACTCCATAGATGTACCGCACGTGTGATGAGCAGCCACGCCCTGAGTCTTCGCCCACAGTGGGGCCTTATACACACCCCTCTTCATGTGCACGGGCCCGGGGGCTGCCCTCACTGCCCACCACTCAAGTGCAGCCCCCCTGAAGGAAAGGGCTCTAATCCAGCCCAGGGGAAGGAGGGGCAATAAGGCAAGAACATGCCAGGGCGTCACCACACAGCCATCTACAGACAGGCCATCTGGCCTAGAGTCACAGCCTGACCACACAGCACTTTCTGAGACCTTGGGTAAGACGGACCCCTCTCTGGGCCTCCATTCCTCATCTATAAACAAACGGTTGTGCTAGCCCAGTGCTTCTCAAACTGCAGCTGCAACAGAGCCACCAGGAGGGCTTAAGTGTAGATCACTGGGCCCACCCCAGATTTCTGATTCAGCAGGACTGGGGTGGGGTCTCCTGAGAACTTGCATTGCTAATAAGTCTTCAGGTGATGGCTGCTGCCTCTGGTCCAAGGCCCACTCTGGACAACCAATGGGCTAGATGGCTGGATTTTAAGCTGTATTTGTCAAAGCTCCAAGGGGTCACAGGAAGCTCGCTCGCTCACGAGGCAGTAGGAGTGGTGATCAGGCGCAGGGGGATGCTGAGTAGGATGGCCCCTAGCCCCCATCCACCTTACCTCCAGTCTTGTTTCTTTTGACTTTAACCAGTTTTGTTTGTTTGCACGTCCAGGTGAGAGTTGGTCAGAACCAAGTTTCCGCACTTTAAGCAAAATGTTTGGAACCTGCCGACTAGACTAGTGGTCCAGGCGGCCCCTTCCAACTCTGATGTTCTAGGCCCCCGTGCTCATTCCACACCCCTCCTGGGCTTCTCCCACCTCCTTTTTCTTCTTTACAGTCAAGGGGGGCAGGGAGCACAGCAAGAACAAGACTGTGGATTCGGGTCTTTACTCTTAGGGGAGGGGGTGTGGGAATGGGTGGAGAGGCTAGTGACTTCCCAGGTCATTGTCATGGGGGGGACATTTCAACCCAGAGATGCACCTCAAAGTGGTGTGTGTGTGTGTGCACGTGTGCATGTGCATGTACATGCATTTATATGCATGTGCACATGCACACACATGCACACACACACACACATATCCCTCTACTTGCAACCCCCATCCTGAAAAGGGGCCTGGGGCCCAGCTGAGTTGAGAAAGTTCCTGGAAAAGAGCGTAGCTGCATTCGGATGGGGTAAGTGTGGTGCATGCGTGTATCTGCATGTTTGCATGGATGATGCCTGTGCATACAAATGAGCTACAGAGAGAGATCAGGAATGATCAGGGTGAAGACAGATTTTAAATAAAGCAGAGGTCTCCCAGAATCTCAACATTTCAGAACTGCACTGGAGATCATCAGCTCTGAACCCCTTATGTATCTGATGCGGAAACCGAGGTTCTAGAGCTAGAAGCAGGGTTTCCCGACTCCGGGGTCGGGGCTCTGCGCCCCTCCCCACCCCCACTTTCATGCTCTGCTTGGATGTCAAGCCTCTCCCAGGCACCAGAATGACATCAGCTGAAACCAATGAAACATCATGGCAAATGGACAAAAATGTTCACAGAAAAGAATCCAAGGCAAACAAATCCCTTCCCAGCCCTGCCTGCCCCCACCCATATAGCCGTTCCCCGGCTCCCAGGGATGCCACTTCCAGGAGGGGACCTGCCCAGCCCTGCAGCCGGGCTGGGTGAGCCTGCGAGAGAGCAGTGAGGAGGAAAACAAGAGAAGAAACCGCCTGGGCCCTTTCAAGATTCCTGGGGCTCTCTGGGACCCAGAGTTGTGCGTGGATTGGAGAGAAGGGAAGACCAGCAGACAAGCAGCTGAGAAGCAGCAGTTTAGAAGGAGAGGTGTGTGTGTGTGTGTGTGTGCGTGTGTAAAGGAAACCCACAACAGAGAGATTATCAGACTGTGCATGTGTTTGTGCAAACCCAAGAGAAACCAACAGACAACATAGCATTCTGCAGGCTGAGGAAGAAGGAAGAAACACACACACACACACATACACACACATGCACCTGCAGACTGGATGTGGGTGGGGCTGGGAACAGGGGACCCAAGGTGAGGCCAGGAGGTAAAGAGCTGTCGGAGTGAGCCAGCGTGCAGGCTGTTTGTGTCTGCAATGGGGCGTGTGACACAAGATGTCAGAGCACGTCTGTGCATGTATGCGGCGTGGGGCCTGCCCCAGGGACCCGGAGGGGGAGTGGGGAGGGCGGGCAGCGCACAGCACCGGGCACCCTTCACGGATGTGCTCTCACACTTCCGGGGGCCAGGCAGCCCCCAGTGTCCCCTTCCCCGGGACCCTGCTGACAGACGCCCTCAGCTGCTGCGAAGGTCCTCCCCTGACTTCACCTGCCATGCTTGTCCCCTGCCCCGCCTTCCTCCTCAGGGCCTGATATCCCAGGAATACGATCGTCTCCAGCCTGGGACAAGTCTCTGCTCTCGGTACAGCAACCACCAAATCCGTGCCCGCACCCAGCGCACACCCCACACCCACTTCTGTCTCCAAGCAGGGCACCAAGCGCAGACCTTGAGTCACACAACCTCAACTTCAGATTGTATTTCTGCCTCTCATACTGGGTGACCTTGAGCAATACTTGGGCCTTTCTAAGTCGTAGTTTCTTCTGTTTAGGAAAAAAAAAAAAAAAAAGAATAGCGCTCTTGTGAGGATGAAATGAGGTAATGTATGTGCAGTCCCTGGCATTGTGCCCACCACCAACAGGTCCTTCCCTTTCTAGCCTCTTAATTCATGCTCCCAGGGGGTAGCTTCTTATTCAAAGTCACAGGGACTTCCCAAGCAGCACCAACTCCCTGAAACCTAAAGCTGGAAGTAACCTTAGAAGTCCTGTGGTCTAAGTGCCTCACCCCACATTATAAGTAAAGACATGAGGCTTGAAGAGACATAACTTGTATTAATAATGGAGCCGAGACCAGAATACAGATCCTCTGCTTCGCAACCACCACCTTTCAGCTTTCTCCCTTCAACCAGAGCCAGAGGATGTTCACAGCAATGTTCTTGGAAGGTTTATTCTCCATTGGTTTGGAGTGGAGCCTGAGCTCTGAGGTGTAGGCTGGAGCAGAGGCAGAGAAGGAGGACTCTGAAGGACAGAGCCATGGCCCCCTCGAGTCCTGAGCAATTCAGCTCTGGCCCTAAACTTGCATTCCCAAGTAGCAAAGCCAAAGCTCTGAGGAGAACTGGATTCCCTCCCCCTAACCCCCCCCCATCCCACTGCCACTTAGAAGGCAGTTTCGTGGTCCATCTCAGGTGGTCCTTTGGGGAGTTAACCCCCCATCCATTGTAAATGATCAAAGGATTTCTTCTACCCACACCTCCCTGAAAGGAGAATCTCAAGTCATTGCAAGCTTCTCCACCTCTTAATATTTCTGTAGCACAGACCAGTGCCAGGCAGCTGCCTGTCTCACCAGGCCCCACATCTGGCTCTTTATCTGGGCTCTGTTCCTTATCACACCTCAGTTGTGATAAAGACCAACAGTGCTGAGGACTACAGGACTGTGCTGAAACATGTCCCCTCCCGGAAGGATAGGAGTCCCAGGGGAGGAGCTAAGGCTGGTTGCTGAGAGGACAGCGGAGGTCATGCACCTTGTGTTTGCTCATCACACAGGATGGGAATGTTCCTGGGAGAGACCAGTGCATGGGCAAGAGGTGAGTGTAGCAGGGGGAAGTCTGGCCAGAAGAAAGAGCCGTCATGCCAGGAACCAAGCAGGGGAGGGGGTGGGGAGGAGAGAAATGCTGAAGGTGGTGCAGGGATATCAGTCAGGAAGGGGGCACAGCTGGGGGACCTGTGTGGCAGGAACCAGGAACCAAAGAGTAGGAGCATCACTCACCTTCCCCATCCCTTCTGCAGTGACAAAGCAGTCCCCCCACCCCCACCCCATCAGCAGGTACTTCTAGGGACACAGGAGGCCTGGGAGGAGACAGAGGCCAGGACAGGAAATTCAGGTTCCTGAGCTCATGCCTGTTCTTGCACTTCCTTAATCCTAAAGAGAAGGAGCCAGAAACCAGGGTAAGTTAGAGACCCCTGAGTACACAGTCACCCCTACCCTTCAGCAGCTGACTGGGGAGAGGCTGGGCAATGGGAAGCAGACTTCCTCCAAAGGGTCCTTAAAGGCCATTTGTGTTCTATTCATCAGGACCATGCAGCCTAATCTGCAGGAGTCACACCATTCACTCCCTCCACCAAAATTCATTTATCCAAATGCAGTAAATGTTATAAATAACTAATGTGCTTCATTCATTCATTGCTTTAGAGAAGCAGCCTAACACTGCTGCTGAAAGCATGGACTCTTGAGCCAAACTGCCTGGCTTGAATCCCAGCTTCACCAGATGATGGCTGTGTAATCTTGGGCAAGTAATTCAACCCCTCTGTACCTTAGTTTGCTCATCTCTGCAATAGGGATAATATTAATAACGACCTCATAGGAGCACTGTGAGGTTTAAATGGGTCAATATATGTCAAGTGCCTAGGACAATGGCTGACACATAATAAAAGCTAAATAAGTGCTAACTGTTATTATTATTTATTCCATCATCAAAAAGTTATTGAGCACTGATTGGGTGCTAGATGCTGGTCTAAACCTTAGGATCCCATGATGAGCCATCCAGACGTGGGCTCTACTCTCAGTAGCTTACGTTTCAGTGGGGGAGACAAACATTCAATAATCACTAAAAAATTTACATATTTACAAATTGTGATAAGAGCTGTTAAAGACAAAAATAGAGAGCTGGTGGACTTCCCTGGTGGCGCAGTGGTTAAGAATCCGCCTGCCAATGCAGGGGACACGGGTTTGAGCCCTGGTCTGGGAAGATCCCATATGCCACGCAGCAACTAAGCCCGTGTGCCACAACTACTGAGCCTGCATGCCACAACTACTGAAGCCCGCATGCCTAGAGCCCGTGCTCCGCAACAAGAGAAGCCACCGCGATGAGAAGCCCGCGCACCGCAACGAAGAGTAGCCCCTGCTCACCACAACTAGAGAAAGCCCTCGTGCAGCAACAAAGACCCAACGCAGCCATAAATAAATTAAAAAATAGAGAGCTGTGAGAGCGTATAACTAACAGATTTGCAGGCCAGGGAATGCTGTCTGGGGTGTGATGTTTCTCTCACTCTTCCCCACGGAGTCCGAGCACCTTGGGTGCGCCATCTCTGTCCGCAGGCACCCACTGAGGACAAAGCCCATCTGTGCCCTTCGTGGGTCTGGCCACGGCCGTGCATCCGTGCACTCTTGGTGTGAGAAGCCCAGGCAGGGCCAAGTCCCCATCACCTCACCTGCCGCCACCTCCACTCCATTTCTGGACCGGGTTCTGAACAGAAGAGTCCTGCTCCGGGTGCTCACAGTGTCCAATCAAGAGCAGCCACTTGGAAGGTCATGACTATTTGTCAGGAGTCCTACCTGCTCCTTAGAGACTGTCCTAAATCTGATATCCAGCCAGGAAGATGAAGCAGTGTATTGTGCTAGGTACGTTACAATTCACTTAGCCAATTTATTCCGTTGTCTCATTTAATCATCACAACAACTTTGTGAAGTTGATATTATTATTAGACCTATTTTACAGAAAAAGAAACTGAGGCTCTGAAAGGTTATATAACTTTCCCAAGGTCACACAGCTTATTTGTGGAACAGCTAGGACCCCAACCTAAGTCTGCTTGACTCCAGACCCTAAAGTCTTAAAAAGCATAGTATGGGGCTTCCCTGGTGGCGCGGTGGTTGAGAGTCCACCTGCTGATGCAGGGGACACAGGTTCATGCCCCGGTCCGGGAAGATCCCACATGCCACGGAGCGGCTGGGCCTGTGAGCCATGGCCGCTGAGCCTGCACGTCCGGAGCCTGTGCTCCGCAACGGGAGAGGCCACAGCAGTGAGAGGCCCGCGTACCGAAAAAAAAAAAAAAAGCATAGTATGGTCTTTTTAATAACGTGAGTAATAATATAATAGCTAATACTTGTACAACACTTTCTATGTGGCAGGTACCATTTTAGACATTTTAAGTAATTCAATCACTTAATCCCTATAATAATCCTATGAGGAAGATACTATTGTTATTCCCATTTTACAGGCGAGGAAATCGAGGCACAGAGAGGTTAAGCCATGTGCCCAGGGCCAGTGAGATGAGTCAGGAGGTTGAGTTGACCATGCTTTGTCACAGAATGGTGGAGTTTAGCGACCTTAGCAGCCTCAGCTGGAGGCTGAGAGGGGAAGAGATGGGCTCATGGCTGCGGTGGAGCTGCCGGTACCTGGGCAGAGGCTGTGCCTCTCCCCCACGCGGCCTCTCTCACCCACCTGTCTCCAAGCATCCAGGTCCAGGCTTCCCTCTGACCTGGCCATCTCCTCGCCTCCCCCAGGTTCACCTGTGCGAGCCAGGGCATGGGCACCATCCCGTCCAGCTTTGTCTCCTTTCTGTGCCAGACACACCACCTGGCCCTGGTGTCTCCATCACGAGGCTCCACCTGCGGCTGAGTCAGGTGAGGCTGGGAGTCCAGGGCCGCTGTGACGGAAGAAGCAAAGGTCAGCTGACGGCCGGCTCAGAGGCCTCAGGGCAGGGTCGCCTCTCCACTCCACTTGGGTCTCTTTCTCCAGAAGGTGATCTCAACCCAGCCCAGTGGGCCTGAGCTACAAGATCAGACCCCAGGGCAGAGTGGGGGCAAGGGGTGTCCCCTGCAATGTCACAGGCTCCACCCAGAGGAGGGTTCAGACAACCAGCTTGCCTCTTCCCAGATACCCCTCCCCTCATGCTAGCTAAGTCTCTGCCCTTCTCAGGCCCCTTCGGCTCCAGCCCTCCCCATAGGGCACAGGCCCATCTCTGTCGTCTTCACAGGAAGAGCATGGGGTGATGGACAAGGGCGAGGAGGAGGCAAGGACTAAAGGCAAGGACCTGGGAAGCTGGAGGATTCATTTCCTTTTGTCCTTGCATCAATGGCCCCATCCTGCCGGCACCACCGGGCCATGGGGCCCTCCTACTCCAGTCTGCACACCTTCCAAGAGCTTAGCCTCCTGAAGGCGGAAGGGTTTGATCAGGAGTCACCCCGGCAGGAAACGGGGGGCCCTTCCAGCAGGTGGGGCGGGTGATGTGGGAGCGCCGAGGCCGAGGAGGAGGGGCAGGGCGGCGAGGTGCCCGCAGCCCGGCAAGGTGACTTGCCGCTGTTTCTCCCTCCTGCAGCTCCCCGGCTCGAGGCTCCAGAGGTCTTGTGTGGAGGACGGAGCAGAGATGAAGAGAAAGGAACTGTGTGGGGCTGAGAGGGCTCCTTGGACTAAGTGCTGACTTCAGCGGTCCCCGTGGACAGGAAAGCAGGGCCTGTGCGGGTTGCGGCGGGAGCTGTGGATCCTGTTGAGGTGGGGCTCTCCCTCTAAGTGGCCCAGAAGCATCTAGATGAGGCCTTGTGCTGAGCTGGCTTGCTTCTACCTCCCAGCTGGACCACAAAACGGGAGGAAACATCCATAAAGTACCCGAGCCGGCTCTGTAGCCAGAAGTCCTGCCAAGGAGCTGCCAGTTCCCCCTCTAACTGGTCTTAATTTCCGTGATTTGCAGGTCCCAGTCTCACTGAGGGCACATTCCCCATCATGACGGATGGGCAGGAATAGGCCGGTGAGCCGGCCCCCAAGGGCTCTGGGCCGGTCCAGCAGGGTCCTGTGGGTTGCGGGGCAACCCAGTTCTCCACCTGAGCCCCAGGCACTATGCCCACTAGAGCACAATCCTCTCTCCCAGCTAACCTCCCAGCTAGAGGGCCCCATCCCTTCATACAGCAACAGGATGTGGAAAGAGAATGAGCTTAGTACTGGGGCTTGGGTTGGAGCTCCGTCAAACCTTCCCGAAACCCCTCCCAGGACCTGACACTTAGTCGGTACTCAATAAACACTTATTGAACCGCTGTTCGGCTGATCTAGGGGGACCTTGCCTTTCACCAAGTGAAACATGGACGTCTTCTGCCTCCCACTCTCTGGTTCGGCTTTTGTCACAGTGACTAAGGTACAACTCTGTAGTCAGGCTGCCTTAATTTGAATCCCTAATATATTACAACTCGCAAGGGAACCTCAAGCAAGTTACCTAGCTTCTCTGTGTCTCAGTTTCCTTATCTTTGAAATGGGGGTAGTAACACTACCTACCTCATTGGTCCATCATATGAAAAAGTTCAAGTATATTGTGGGAGCAGAATAGTGGACCCCAAAGATGTCCATGGCTAATCCCTGGGACCTGTGAATATGTTTCCTTACATGGTAAAGGAACTTTGCAGATGTGTTTAAAGTATGGCTCTGGAGATAGATTAGTCTGGATTATCTAGGTGGGCCCAACCTAATCACATGAGAACTTAAAAGCAGAGAAGCTTTTTGGGGAGGGAGAGATGTGAGGACAGAAGAAGCATCAGAGAGATGCAACATTGCTGGCTTTGAAGACATAGGAGGGGGCCACAAGCCAAGGGCTGCAGGCTCTGGAAGCTGTAAAAGGAAAGGAAATGGCATCACCTCTAGAATCAGCAGGAAGGAATGCAGCCCTTCCTACACCTTGATTTCTAGCCCAGTGAGACCTGTGTCAGACTTCTAACCTGCAGAACTGTAAGATAATTTTGTGTTGCTTACACATTAGTGTGTAAGCACTTAGAATGGGGTCTGGCACATAGTAAGAGCTCAATAAATGTCACCTCTCAATTATCTTCTTAAGTATCATCATCGTCATCATCACTGTTTCTGTTGTTATAATACAGGGTAGAGGACCCACTGCTGCTCCCATCCCAGGGCAGCTGCCTCTCCAGCATGAGCTGCTCCGAGCCCATGTCCCACTTCACTGGGTATCACAGACTGCATGCAAGTCAGCCAGGGGGCGGAGGACATCCTGAAAACAAAATGGCACTTGGTACAGCCACCGTGTGAGTGAGAGACACATGACCAGACTCCCTGCGGCCCCGTTCTTGTGAAGAACAGGAGTAGGGGCACCCGGGAGAGTAGCATGGGCCTGCCTGATCCTGTAGTCGCCACTGCAGAGACGACAGCTCTGGGGCCTAACTGCGCCCCATTCCACACCCACCCACCTGGGACTGCTGAGGAGACAGCCTTGCCGCCAAAACTTGTAACTGCTGGGCTGTGTGAGAACGAGCAGGACCTGCAGTGCAAACAACGTCAAGTTAGACGGAAGGGGGCACTTCCTCTGGTGAAAGAGGATCGAATAGCACGTGACCGGGATTTCAGATTTACTCAGGAAGGGGGAGGGACAGGAAGTGGTCTCCAGAAGCCAGGCTGTGGTCAGCCACGGGTCACCTCACAAAACAAGCCCCCCTCAGGGCCCACTCCCACGTCCCCGCCTTCTCAGTCAGCCCCCGCCAAGTGAAAGTGAGGCTTTGCTCCCCCAGCAGAGTCCCCCAGGCTGCACACCTCCCCTCCTCCCTTCCGGAAGCCCTTCATCCCCATCCCCATCTCCAAAGTGACCCCTACATTCCCCGAGGGTGCTGGGGGCCTCAGAAACCTGTCCCCACTTGATCTCCTACTTCTCAAGAGCCACTGAGGCCCAGAGGAGTAGCCTCTCAGAGTCCCCAGATGTAGGGTAAGACCCTTTGCCTAAGACTGAACTGAGCCCAGAGTAGGGACCAGACTGTCCAACAATGTCCACAGACCTCGCCATCTCAGGGACAAGGGTCATTTCCTTTTAGACCCGTGGACAAAAGCACTGTTAGACTGTAAGCTCCCTGAGGGCAGGGTCCACGCCTGTCCATTCACCACCAGGCCTGGCCCAGAGAGGCCCTCCAAAGCCATTTGTTGGGTAAGGAACACCCTCTAAAAGTCAACAGCCCTCTCGGAGGGCCCTGGACAAAACCCAACCCCTTCCCATCTCCCTCTAAAGGGGAGCTCGGCCAAAAGAGCCACCCCAAAGGGACTGACTGCTTTAGGGTGACAGGAGACAGGAAAGAGCTAGGCTGTGGTGGGGTGGGGGGGACAGGGAGAACCACTGCTCCCAGGGATACCCTGACCTCAGTCCAAGGGCCCATCCCATGTGGGTCACCCACTGTCACCTCCCTTTCTATGCAAAGTTTAGCTCTGAGCTGGCGTTTCCCCACTGCTCCCTGCTCACCCAGCACTCCCTGGACGTTCATGGACCATGGAATCTCTCCTTGTTCCTTCCCCTATCCCCCAATCTACAATCTCACTTTCTGATGAAAAGAACGCCCCTTACCAACACCCCAACTCCGACTCGCGCCACGGGGAGCCGATCTGCGTGGGGACCCTGCTTGCAGGGTCACTGCTGATCCATGTGATTCCTCTAGTGCAAATTAGAAAAAGATGCCTTTTTCTCCAGATGAATGCAGGCCCCGTCATGGTGCATGGGCTGGTGAGAAGGGCATAGGCTGGGTTTCAGCCCCTGTCCACCTCTTGCCTGAATATGCTTGCACGGTGCACAACCTGCCCACCTGCACACAACCGTTAGACTTCAGGGAGTACACCCACTGAAGGAGCCTATTAGACCAATAAGTCCTAACCTCTCATTTTACAAGTGAGGAACTGGAGACCCAGGAAGGAAATGTAATTTATTGAAGGTCACACACCAAGCTGGAGGCAGACCCAAGGCCAAAGATCCAGGCATCCCGACTCCCAATCTAGCACTTTCCCCTCCCGCTGCTCTATCCAGTTCTCACACTTGGGGACAGATGGCAAACCCAAGACAGCAGGAGAGCTCCCAAAAGCAGCGCCTGGGGAAGCCTTCTTGCACTAATTAGAGGAGAAGTGATAACCTCATCCCAAACTACACATAAAATTGAACATAAAACTCTCTGAACCGTGTACCACCTAACCCGTGGCTGATGTGGAACGTGAATATAGCTCTTCCCCGGTTATTCCTCATCTACAACCTCATCTATCCAAGGCTACTTCACTGTGAGGATGTCCCCAATGTCTGTCTAGGCCAGTGCATCTGTCTTGGCCTGGAAACTCCCAGATGAATTTCTTGCTTCCGGAGAACCCCTGAACACGCACAAGTGCTCAGAAGATGACTTTTAATTTAGATGAAGGTGAGGGCAATGGTGATGAAGAAGGAGGAGGGGGGGGGAGGAAGGGGGTTGTGAGAAGGAGAGAAAGAGAAAGAAGAAGAAGGGCGATTCCTAATGTATTATATTAATTTCTTATCCTGGGATCTAGTTGCCTATAACATCACTGAGCTGTGCTTCACGGAAATGGTGGTGAAGATACACACACGTGTATCTCTCTCTCTCTCTCTCTCTCTCACTCTCTCGGTGGTGCCTGCAATATAATGTGGTGATTAAGCTCAGGCAGAGCCAGACCTCCTGGTTTTGAATCCTGGCTTTGCCACTACTTGGCTGTGAAATTTCAGGCAAGGGCCTTGGCTTCTCTGTGCCTCAGTTTCCTCTTCAATAAAATGGGACAACAACAAACATGACCTCATAGAATTTTCTGAAGATTATGAGAGTGAATATATGGGCAACACTTAATGCAGTGCCTGGCTGATAGCAGGTATGCAGTAAACATTGTCTGTAACTATATTGGGGTGCTGTTTCTTGACGTTTTGTCCTGGCCCTATTTTCCTATGGTGTTGGGGGAATTGTCCAGGCTGCCTGGAACAATTTCCAACTCAGTATTCCAATTGTTGGAGCAGAGAGGGACTGCCTTAAGAAGTAGTGAGCTTCCTGTCACTAGGAGCAATCAAGTGGAATCCAGATGAGCACTTGGCATGGATGTGGCAGAAGCAGGCTGGGGGTGAGGGATCTCTTCCAAAGTCCCTTCTGAGCCCAATACACTATGAATATATGAATAAACACACATCTCCTGGCACCCACATGGGCATAACCTTGCCCACAAATGGGGACACACATACAAGGGTGCAGTCTCCACACTGGCTTTGGGGACCAGGGAGAAGTATTTTAAGCCAGGTAAGCCAACATCCCCAGCCAGCCCCTCCCCCAGCACCCAGCCTGTTCCTGTGTACACACAGGCACCAGGTGGCAAGCAGGAGCTTTCAGGGAGGCACCGATGGGGATTTCAAGGAGCCTGTTTCCTACCACTCCCGGTTGTCTTTTTACAGGCGCCAACTGCCAGCCTCCTCGCCCCCATTACAGGCCAGGTCCAAGACAGCGTGGGGCAGGTGACCAGGAATGGGACAAGGTAGGTGGGTGTTGGTTCTACCTCTGATGGAGGTAGACTGATAGTGCACCTGGGGTAGTCCTAGCAGCTCTGGCCTCTAAAGGGCCGCAGTGCCCAGAATTCGGATGCTGTGAGAGGTAAGGGCTTCCCCACTGCAAAAGGAATGAAGCGAGAATTTGTAGGAGGGTCAGAAGCAGCCCCCTCCAGCCAAACCTATTCCTACCCCTGCCTTGTCCTGACTGGCACCCCACCTCACGCAGTCCCCCAGCACTTGTCCTGGGTGCTGTGTGCCATCCATTAGCCATTCTTTGGAGAGGGCAAAGTGCTGATAAACCAGAGCAGCAGCACATTCAAACCTTCCTATCAGCCCGGGATGCATTACTGCATATTGTTTGTCTGCAGCAGCTGTGACAGCGCTTCTTCCTTCCTAACAGTATGGCTTCGCCTGGTATTAAAAAGGGCCCCTAAGTGCCACGAACACCTTTGCTAGGAGAGGAGATCACACACTGGGGAGAATGGGGAGGTGGGCCACCCTGGGATCAACATTTTGCTGCGGATTAGTCCAAATGTGGATGCAAAATTAGGTGGGGGAAGGGGAGGAGGAGGAGGAGGCAGACGGAACAGGAGGGGGCCAAGGAGCCCGCCCAGGAGGCAGAGCTTTCCCGAGGACCAGTACACCCAGCCCCACTCTGCAGGAGGCAGGGCGTGTGTGTGTGTGCGTGTGTGCGCGCGCGCGCGTGTGTATCCGCCGCAAACCCCCTCCAGCTTCCCTGCCACAGCCCGGCTACTCTTCCCAATCAATGACCTCTTTGTGGCTGAGAAGGTACGGGAACCACTACAAGAATTGGGGGTTGGGAGGAGGCCACCTCGTAAGCATCCAGGCGCGCACGATCCCAACTTATTGCCGTCGGGGCCAGGGCTCCCGAAAAGGGTCTCCACACCTCTGGTAGCACGGGGCTGCCACGGGCAGTGGCTGGAGCCTCTCCGACTCCGTGAGGCAGTCGTTCGTCCCCCCGTCCCGGGAAGAAGCGCTCTCCCCCGGCCCACGCCCGCTAGGTGGCGCTCGGCAGTCATGCTCCTCCCACCCGCGGCGTCCCAGCAGCCTGAGAGGCCCCTGGACACAGGCTTGGAGGTGGGCGGGGGATGGCAGGTGCACCGAGGTGGGGGAGGGAGATAGGAGCAGCATTCCCTCCTTCATTGATTCATGTCCATGGAATTTCTAAGGCCTCAGCCCTCAGTTGCATTAAAGGTGGCCAAGGACCAGAGAAGCTGGAGAATCCATTTTACTTTTGTCCTTGCATCGATGGCGCCATTCTCTCTCTTTTTATTGAAGTATAGTTGATTTACAATGCTGTTAGAAGTGTTAGCTTCAGGTGTACAACCAAGTGATTCAGTTATACATATATATATTCTTTTTCAGATTCTTTTCCTTTATAGGTTATTACAAGGTATTGAATATTGTTCCCTGGGCTATACAGTAGGCCCTTGTTGTTTATCTATTTTATACATAGCAGTGTGTATCTGTTAACCCCAAGCTCCTAATTTATC
The DNA here is from genome assembly GCF_025265405.1 of Mesoplodon densirostris. NCBI lineage: Eukaryota > Metazoa > Chordata > Mammalia > Artiodactyla > Ziphiidae > Mesoplodon > Mesoplodon densirostris. The sequence continues at coordinate 112,701,675 of NC_082667.1, read as the reverse complement.
CCTCCCCCCCTTTCCCTTCTGGTAACCATAAGTTTGTTTTCTATGTCTGTGAATCTGTTTCTGTTTTGTAAATAAGTTCCTTTGTATCATTTTTTCAGATTTCACATATAAGTGATATCATGTGATATTTGTCTTTCTCTGTCTGACTTACGTCACTTAGTATGATCATCTCTAGGTCCATCCATGTTGCTGCAAATAGCATCATTTCATTATTTTTTATGACTGAGTAATACTCCATTGTGTGTGTGTGAGATAGATAGATAGATAGATAGATAGATAGATAGATATCTCCCACATCTTCTTTATCCATTCATCTGTCGACATTGCATGTCCTTCTCTTGAAGGTCTAAATACCCCAGTCCTCCAGAAGCCCACAACCTCTGAGAGTCAAGAGATCCAGGAAAAGTTAATCCGAGGTAATCTATGCCAAAGGCCAAGTAGGAAGTACAGCCAGTGCTCTGAGTTCAGAAACAGCCATGGGATAAGACACCACAGAGCTCTGATAGGGGTTATCTTGACCAATCTGCTCTGGACCAATCAGAGCAGAATGGGTGAGAGTCATCCATCCCTTCTGGTGCCAGGCACTGGACTAGGCCCTGAGCGTTTGATTATGACCAGATAACACAGTCCCTGTCCTCAGAAAGTGTGTGGATGAGTGAGGGAGAAAGACACCAGGCAGATAACTACACAAATAATTAACTGACTGCTACTGTCATATGTGAACAGGTTAAAATATAGAGACTTCGGGAGGAAGATTTCACTCACCCTGGGTTGCCTGCTGCAGGCCCAACCAGGGTTGGAAGTGAGGAAGTTTGCATTATACAGAACATGAGCCCACTTCCTCTTAGTAGACATAAGAAACGGTTGCCTAACATCCAAAGCATAATTAAGACTAGGGTGACATTTTTCCTCCGGGTAAACTGGGAAAAGAACCAATGTTTACTGAGTGCTTAGTTCCATGTACCGGCATGGTCGATGTCTTCTCATTTAACCCTCACTTCACTCTGTGGAGTGGATGTTAAGCCCACCTGACAGAAGAGGAGACTGACACTCAGGGAGGTTGAGGAACTGGCCCTAGACTGGAACCCATAACTGCCTGAGTCCTAATCGCACCCCTCTTCTGCTGTAACATGCTGCCTCTGGGACCATCTCTGGATACACTGCTTGGGGCCAACACAGGGAGCGTAGGGGAGGGGAGAGAGAGAAAGCAAAAGGAGCCTGGCAGGCTAGGAAGCCACCAGGTCAGGGCCCTTGTCACCACCTCCTGTTGGCATAGCCAGCCCTTTCTCAGCATCCTGACCAAACCACCACCCACTTAACATTCCGCTCAGTTTTCACTCCTTCCGACTCCAAATGTTTATCAACACATGCTGTAATGTAATCAGCTCCTGGGAAAATACACACTAGGTAACAGATGCTGACAAGAGTGTCAAACAGATGTCCCCTCCCTGTCCCTCCCTCCCTCCCAGCCAGAGCCGGCACACCCAGGATGCTGGGGAGCACCTCTTGCCACTCCACCCTTCCAGCCCCAGCAGGGGAGGCCCTCCTTCCTCAGTAGCCCAACAGTGTGCGGGGCACAGTTCTGGGAGCTCACACATCTCACCGCATCCTCATGGCTGCACTGTAAGGCTATTCTTAGGATGCCCATTTCGCAGATGCAGGAACTAAGGCACACAGTGATGATGAAACCAAAGTGAAGCAACAGCACCATCAGAAGCAAAAGAAGGGATGATCACTCTGCCTGTTCCTTCACTAGGAGGCCACCTCCGCTGTGGAGCACAGGCCTTTGAAGAAAGCGGTCTCATCACGTTTAAAGTTGTTGGATCTGACGCCTCAGGGCCTGGCTTCTATGGACTTGACAGGCCAGGTCAAGTCGGGCTGGCAGCCTGTCCCCCATTTCTGCCCCAACCAGGTTGGGGACAGAATGGGTCCTGAAGGCTCAGGATCGAGCAAAATAGGGAGGCTTCAGATGCAGTGCGAGAGGAGAGAAGGGTCTGGGGAAGGGGGAGGCACCTTCTTTGATCTTTTCTCTCCCCTTCTTCTACTACTAGAGCTTAAGGACCCAGAGGCCAGCCCAGACAGAGGGGAGACGAAGGGCACAGAGATGGGGAGAGCCCTGATGGGACAGGACCCCCCCCCCCCGACTCAGGACCTCTGGACCCTCTGGGATCAGCTGTCTGAGGCTGGGCAATCCTCAAGGAAATCCGTATTTGCTTTTCCCTCCAACGCAGTCAATTTGCTCTTTTCATCTGACAGGAGTTGTAAATGAGACTTTATGGGATTTCTAATGATGGCGGTTTCCCTTTATCAGCCTCCAATTCCCACTTCTCAGCCCAGTTGACTCCAAGAAATGTTTTGACCAGGAATCCAGAATGTAGCACCAGGCCCCCACCCTGGTTGCTGCTTTCCATAGCGACAGCTAGCAGTTGTCAAACAGGCATCGGAGGCCAGGAGAAGCTCACGACGGAGAAGTCAGATCTGGGTTCCAGGCCGCCTCCCAGATGGTGTATTTAACCTCTCTGGCTTTTGCTTCTTCAACCGTAAACCTGGGGTAATAATGCCTGCTCCACCCACCTACCTCACCGGGCTGCTGTGAGGATCAAATGAGATTACAGGCCTCAAAAGCCTTTGAGAAACATAAAGCAATCACCCAGCCTGGTTTTGCTATTATTATTATTGGTGTTGTGATTGTGTGTAGGTGCAACTGGGAAAGCCGATTATGGCAATCTGTGTGTCTCTGAGAGTGAGCTTGTTTGTGGGCACAGGGGTATATGTACCAGATTTGTGGAAGGACGGAGTTCTTGTGTAGGCACCTGCCTTTAAAGGTGCATACAGGGGATGTATGTGGCTATGAGTATATTGGTTCATGGGCACACATTCAAGTTATCTTAGTATAATATCATACTAAAATACAGCAATATAATAATCCTATATGCCAGGTATTTTGCTAAACACTTGATATGGAGGTTGGGCCAGTGTAGGTATGCAGGCATCTATGGGAGGCCTAGTTGTGGAGCATTTGTACCATCTGTGTGTCAGTGTTGGGCGAATGTAACGTGATGTGTGCCTATTCATCTCATGCACATAGCAGGGAATCTCTCCATGTGCTCACCTGAGTTGCAGTGAATCTGAGTGTGTGCACGCAAGCATGTGTGTGCACGTACATGCGTGTGGGCACACACCCACCTCCCTGTTCCTGGGTCGATGGTGTAATTGTTCATTATTTATCAGCTGCCTGGGCTGTGGGAGCCCCTGGCATACCCTGAACTCATTGCCAAGCAGCCATCAGGCCCACACACCCATTGTGATGACAGCAGTGTGCCTGGGAGGGGAGGTGCCACTCTACTCTCTGGAGCCCCAGTCTGTGCCAGGCAGCAGGGCCCCTGCCAGGGGAAGGTACCGATTGACTACTCCACCCTTGAAGCCGCAGGAGTGCTCAGCAGATGGGCCAGGCTCGGGGGCCTTGGGAGCAGAAAAGACAACTGGCACCTTCAGGTCCAGAGGACGTGGCTGTGACAGGCCAAACCCAGTGCCTGGCCCAGGAACACCATCTTAGCCTAATAGGGGCTGGGGCTGCCCACTGGCCAGGTGTGAAACATCCTTTCTGTCTCTGCCACACCACCACGGCTCCTCACTGCCCTCAGGATTAAGTCCAAACTCCAGTGTACAAGGCCCACACAACCTGGGCATGCACCTCCCAGGCCCCCCGCTTCCCACTCCTCTTGCACCGCACCCACCAGACTGAACTCTCAGTCCTTTGAGGCATCCAGCCCCCTGGGCCTTCTCACTGCCTTTCCTTCTGCCTGATTTTTCCATGCGACATGCCTGGCTAGCCAGTTCTCACCCCTCAGGGATCAGCTCACCTCTGCAGGAAAGCTTCCTGACCCCAGATTAGGGAGGGGTCCCCACTCACCTGACACGCCCATAGGCCTCTAGATTTCCTTATCATCCCACTTCCTAATAGAACCTTTCTTCCTCATTAGACTTTGGCCCCAGCCACAAACGGAGCATGTCTCAGTAGTACATAGCTTTATTCCAATGCCTAGCATGGTACCAGGTCATAGGTGGTGCGTAAATATTTGTTGAATGCATTATTTTTAAAAGCCTGTTGAGAGAGAGTGGCTGTCTCAAGCTCTCCACGTATCTACATCACAGTGTGCATTTGAACAGGCGCTTGAGTTCTCAGATCTCAAGGCTGGGGAGAACCACTCCTTTCCCCACTCCATCCCCCATCCTACCCCACCAATCATCATCATCATCCCAACAGGGCTGAAGATGGTAGAGTTTACAAAGTGCTTTTACAAAGGTCTTGGAAGTCATCAGCATCCCTTTACAAATGAGGAAACTGAGGCACAGAGAGGTTAAAGTGTCTCGTTCATAGGGGGCCAGCTCACTGTTTGCCCAGAGCTTTCCTAGTTTTAGCGCTGAAAGTTCCATGTCCTGGGAACCCCCTCAGCCCCAGGCAAAATGGGACAGTTGACCACCCTTCTTGTCTGGGATGCAAACCTAGGACTCCTGACTCCAAATCAAGTGTCCACTCCCTGCTCAACTGCCTCCTGAGGGTCCTCAAAATTCAGTGACCCACCCTTTGGATGGCCTCTCCAGACCACTTGGCACTGCCCTGGAGCAACTCTCTCCAGAAGCATGTGTCCAGGAGTACAGGGCATTAATACTAACCTCAATCAAATAGAATTCAAAAAGATGCTCATTTCTGGAGGGAAAGCACTTTACATAATATAGAAGAAAACTAAGTCTACTATTAAAATAACTTCATAATGATATTAAAGCAAATTTTAAAAATAAAAAGAAACTTCACTCACAAAACATTTTCATTTCTCCATGTTGCCTTTGTATTTTTCTCTTTCTAAGTGCGGATATTTTTTTTTTTTTTTTTTTGCGGTATGCGGGCCTCTCACTGTTGTGGCCTCCCCCGTTGCGGAGCACAGGCTCCGGACGCGCAGGCTCAGCGGCCATGGCTCACGGGCCCAGCCGCTCCGCGGCATATGGGATCCTCCCAGACCGGGGCACGAACCCGTATCCCCTGCATCGGCAGGCGGACTCTCAACCACTTGCGCCACCAGGGAGGCCCTAAGTGCGGATTTTTTACAGAACCGCGATGAAGTGTAAGTATCATGCTTGTTCTCTTTTTCACTTCACATTACAGAACTCTCCTTTAGATTTGCCTCATTCTGAATCCTCCATGTCACTAACACCCATTAGCTTAGATCACAGGGAGTTTGGGCTCAGGGTTGTCTCCTTCCTGAAAGACCCCTTTCTCAGCAGGGATTGCTAACTCAGGGCTCCAGCTGGGCTCCTGCGGGTTGCCATGTAAACACTGTCCTTGGCATGTGTGCTGTTTGCAGGGCAGAGGGACACAGCTTTCATCAGATCCTGAAAAGATCAGCGCCCTAGAGAAGGACACTTAGCCTCACGTCCACTCCCAGGGCGAGCATGCACCATGCACTTTCTCTGCAGGGCTGGGCTGACCCAGGAACTCTGTTCCTCCCTTACAATAAATTCCATTTCTTGGCTTCCATATGGCTCTCAAAAAAAATCCGTTTCCTCTCCATGATCCTGATAATTATCCTGACCACAACGCCCCCCTCCAGCCTGAATCTAAAGGCAACATGGAAGGGGAGAGAGTGCGGGTGGGAGGTTGAGTGTCTTCTTTCTTTCTCTAAGTCTTTTTCCCTTTCACCTCTTTCTGCACTGGGTATGCTCCAGGCTGGAATTTGACCCATCCTCTTCCCATCTCTTGGTCTAAGCTCCCTGGTCCATGGGTATCCTTACTGAAACCCTCTTCTTGGCACCACTGTTGAATTTTAAGTATTCCCACCCCAAATGAGGAATGCTCCCCCTATCATATCCAGAATTCCCTAGGGTTTTGGATGTGGTGATTCACAGGAACGTGTTGAGGGTCTTCCAAGCAGAGGCAGGGTGTAGACTGATTTACCTTCTGGAATCCCTTCTTTCTGGAGAATTGGGTGGTTCAAGAGGGAACTGGGGCCTTTCAATCACCGCTCAGAGCTCCAGCCCTCAGAGCCACAGAGATCCCTAGGAAACCATGGCCCACCAGGGAGAGGCTAGCTGCCTATTAGCCACTGAGGTACCACTTTGACATAGTAGGTCGTCGGACCTGGGGGGCAGCTGCGTTCCACTGATCTGTCATCTTCAAGAGCAATGGCAGCCGTGGTAACAGGGAGGCTCTGCAGGAATCTCTGTAAGAATAACAATAATTAAACGTCTCTAAGCACTGTGGGATACGGGATACGGAGGCACCATCATAATCACCACAGCTACCAGGGCGATGATAACAGTAATTAGATGCTGTGGTTTCCCGACTACCCCCAGGGAGCACTGCCTGGGGTGAGGCTAGCCTGTCAGGTTAATGAAGTGGGCACCAATGCCAGCCAGTCCTCTCTGGGGCTGGCTAGGGCTTTGGCCACACTTCCTCCATGAGATTCCTTCTCTTCTCTCGCCTTGCCCTCAGCCTCCACTGACCCCAGACTGGGGACTGGGGACACAGGAGAGGGTGACTCCCATTCAGCATATCACTCTAATGTAGGTTCAAGTTCATCTCGTCCTATCAACAGATTTCAGGGGATTGGGGAATCTTGGGGACTTCTTAACAGGACTCCCCTCACATCAAAGTGAGTTTTATTAGCCAATTAGTGAATGACACAGAGGGGCCTGGGAGATGGCCAGGAGGGGAAGTCTTTATTGTATTGACTTTGGGCCTTCCCCAAGCCCAACAGCTGCCTCTCTGGAAGAGCCTGTGGAAGCCGAGGGGGGACGGTGGGGACAGTTTCCTGGGTAGGGCACCTTCCTCAGGGCTGGTCTCTGTCTAGTCACTGCCCTCAGCTGTGGAGAAGGTAAGAAAGGTGAGCCCAAGGGCCTGTCCTTTGAGCAGACTGTCATTCCTGTAGTCATTGAGTCTCAGAGCCAGGAGGGAACGTGGAATTCATCTGGTATACTCTCCAGGTCAGAGCAAGAATCCCATCCAGGGCATCCCTGATAAATGAACCTGGGGCTTCAGTCTGAAAAGGGACAGGGAGTTCATTCCATTGTCGGTTCCCTGAACAGTCTTCCTTAGGCTAAGTTGAAATCGACTTCCCCAACGTATATACCCATTGGTCTTGATTCTTCTCTGTGAAAGCACAGAGGCTAGGCTTGTTCCTTTTCCCGTCAGGGTTTTGGGAGCTTGCTAATCACACCTCACTTCCACCTCCTTTGGCCTTCTCCCTTATGAGGTCTGAGGCCACCTTCCAGCCTCTCTCTGCAGTTAACTCCAACTCCTACTTTACTGCAATGACCTTATTATTAACTTCCCTGCTTTCCACCCCCAAAACTTCCATCTTCACTGCTCTCTTCACCTTCCCTCCAGGCTCAGAGAAAAATGAGTCCTCTCTTTTCCAAGGCTAACCCCTCCTCCACCCTAGTCCCACCAGCCACGCTTCCTCTAGGGCCTGCCCCACGAAGTACACCCCCTTTCACTTCTTACACTTGTTTGGCCAATCTTCACCGTCCACTAGCTCTCTTCCTTCTGCCTCAGGATGCTCAGGAGCTTTTGATTTCCCATCACAAAGGGGCAAACAAGCCCCTTGGTCTCTGTCGTGCTAATCCTCTTCAAGATCCTCATCCATTTTACTCATTCTGTTCACCACCAAATTCCTCAAGAGCGGGGTGGACACCAGCTGCCTCTGCTTTTTCACCTTCCACATTCTTCTGCTGCCACTTTGATCTGGGTTCTGCCCCCAACACCACCCTCTCAAAGGTCACTGGCGTTTTTGCCACTGTATCCAGAGGCCTCCTCTGATTCCCACCTGCTCTCTGCAGCATCAGCCACTATTGGAAACCTCCTCCTCCATTAAATTCTCTCCTCACTTGGCTTCCATGACAACCCTCTCTCCTCGCCCCCCCTCCTCCCTCACTGACCAGTCCTCATCTGTCTGTCCTACCCACGTTATTGCCAGATTCATCTCCTGGAAGCCCAGCTCTGACAGCTCCCAATAAGCACTGCTCTGTTCAGAAACCTTCAATGGCTCACCACTGCCTGCAGGAAATAAAACAAAAATCATGGAGTCATAAAATGATGCAACTATATGCAATGCATAATATACAATGTAATAATATGTCAGGGGGTTCAAACTTTTTAAGCAGCAGAGTCCATTATGAAGACTCTTTCTCAGAAGTCCAATGTTTGAAGAGCATGAAGACAGTACGCTCTTTAAACATGGTCCCTATTGAAGCAGGGAATAGGGATCCCAGGAAATTCTAGGGCTTTCAAACCACAGTTAGAAAACCACTGAAAAAAATAAATTCATCAGTCTGCGGGTGAGAAAACAGGCCCAGAGAGGAGAAGTGACTGGTAGAAAGTTGCACAAGATGTATTTAGTCAACCAACACATTTTCATGAAGTGCCTACTGAGTGCCAGACACGTTCTAGGTGCCAGCAATAAAGCAGAGGACAAGACACAAGAGGTCCTGCCCTGGAGGGGCTGACAGCCCAGCAGGGAGTGAACCAAGTATTATAAACCACTACTGAAAGTGGTCACAAGTTTGCGAAGGAAACTGTGGGAGCATATAGGAAGGGACTGGCCTGGTCTGAAGGGCAAAGTGGGCCACCCTGGGGAAGTGACACATGTAAACTGAGCCCTGAAGGATAGATAAGTAGCTGGTCAAAAGAAGTAGAAGGGCATTGAGGCAGATGGAACAGCTTCGGTGAAGCCCAAGGAAGCAAGTTTGGTAGCCGGAACCTCCGGAAAGCCCAGCGGCTCCTACTCAAAACCCTGGAGCAGGCTGAGAAAGGGCTGCAGAAGCAGGCAGCCTCAACAGCCTTACTGAGAACTTGACACTTGCCTCAGAGGCTGGCTGGCCAAGGAAGGCTTCTCAGGCATTGGGACCTAATCATTTGCTTTGGAAGACAATCCACTGCTAAATCAATGGGGTATTGTGTATTGGATCCTGGAACAAAAGTAGACATTAGCAGAAGAAAAAGACATCTGAATAAATTCTGTAGTTGAGTTAATAGTATTATACCAATACTTATTTCTTAGGTTTAACAAAGGTACCATGGTTATGTAAAACATTAATATTAGGGGAAGCTGGATGAAGGACACATGAAAACTCTGTACCATTTTTACATCTCTTCTGTAAGCCCAAAACTATTTCAAAATAAAAAGTTTTAAAAATACATATATCCCTCTGGCACCGTGGCAGAGAGGAGCAAAACTGGATGCAGGGAGAGAGATTACAGTAATAACGATGACTAACACTTAAACCGTTCTTCCTGTACACCAGGCATTGTTTCAAGTACTTAATGTGTTTAACTCATTTAATCCTTGCAAGTCCATGAGTAAGTATTTTATTCCCCCTCATTTTACACATGAGGAAGGTGAGGACAGAGAGGTTAAGTCAGTGGCCCAAGGACACACAGCTACTGACTGACAGAACTGGAGTTTGAGGATTCGAATCTAGGCAGTCTAGCTCCAGGGTCCTGTGTGCTTGAGCACTGCATTGTACTCCCTCCCCTCAGTGTGCACTGGCTCTACTGCAAGGATATTGCAAGGATCGGGCAGAAATCATGAGCGCACGGACTAGGGTGATAACAGTAGAAATGGAGCCATGTCACTAGACTTAAGACATCTATTGGAGGCATACCCGACATTTGCTTTTGAATTGGAATATGATGGTCAAAGAAGAGGGAAGAAGCAAGAATGACTCCTGGGCTTCCTTCCGGCATAAGAGTAGGGACCAGAACTTAGTCTCCTGATGCTTGGTCCTATGTTTCTTCCCGTCACTGAGGGAAACATTCCAGACCTTTCACAATCTAGTTGCACCTACTTGACCCTTTCTCTTATGATCTTCAAAATGCAAAACAAGCTGGACCACCTGCTGCTCCCAAACAGGCCCCAACCTCTCCAACTTTCATGTCCTTGTACAAGTGTTTCCCTCCTCTGAAAGTGTCCCCTCCATCTCCCTTGGTCCAAATCTGATCAACACTTCAAGGCCACCTCTTCCAGAAGCCTTCCCTGCTCTCCACAATGAGAAGCACTCGGTCTCTGCTCTGGACGCCAGTATTTTGTTGGCTCTCTTTGGCAGCAAACAACTTCCATCCTATAATATAGTTATTTGAGTAAGGTCTCGGCTCTTGCTCACTTTGGTGACCTCAGTACATAGCATAGTAGATGCTCAAAAAGATATTTGTTCAGTGAATCATCTATCTGAGTAAACAAGCTCTATCTTATTTCTCTTTGTCCCTTCCTGGCTCCCTTTCCTGTCTACTGCATCCCACTGCACACGCGCACACGCACACACACACACTCACACACACACAACACATACAAGCTGGCACCCATGTTGGTGCTTTGCGTGTTTCAGGGACTGGTTTAATCCGCCTCCATCTTCTCCACCCAACCCATCCCCAGGCAGCCATGCCAACCCCCAGGCACACTCTCAGTGGAAGCCCATTTAATAGCAGAAGATCAAAGAAGCCTTACCCAAGGATGGAGAGATGGGAGAACATAAGCGGGGAACTAGCAGGCATTGGTGCATCTGGAATTGCCCCTTCAACCTATCCAGTCCAGCTCCTACAAGTGGTCCTGTCCTGGAGGAGGTGACAGCCCAATGGTGAGTGAATAAGTACTCAGAAGCAGAGTCTGAGACCACTGCAGTGAACTCAGTCCAGCACTGGTCCTTAAAGTATAGGGCCAGACTGGTCTACCACAAACCAAATTGATAAGGCATTCTCCAGGTAAAACCCTCCTGGTGGCTACCTGGTATTCACTGCAGGTCTCTCCTTTCCCCAAGTCTTAGGCTCAGGTACAGCTTAATGCCTCTCTCCTCCAGCACTTGCCTCTGTCTGATAGATAACTCACTCAGCCCCTGTGTGCCTTCCCCACAGAAGCCTTCCCTGATCCCCACCCCACCCCAGACTGAACTGGACACTTTCTCTGAGACCCATTATATCATGTGTGCACATCTCCGGGACACACCACACACATTAAATGCTTGTTTATAACATCTGTTTCTGTTTGTCTTCCCCCTCTGCCCCCTAACTAGACTGAGTGCGCTTAGGGCAATGACGATGTCTCTGTATCCCCAAGCCTGGTATGGTGTTTGGTACAAAGAAAGCCCAATTACATTTGTTAAGTGTAAAAGATGGATGTATGAGTGTGAATGTTTACGTGAGCGCTTTAGTCTACAAGCTTCAGCAGGAAACCAAGAGACACTCCAGGGCCAGATCCCAAATAGTGGGAAAGCGGTGTCCTCCTTGCCCATCCTCTTTCTGCTCCGCCTACTCCCAGGAACTAAAATTTACGTTTTATCAGGAATGGGCCACTTCCCATCTGCTCCTGCCTGCTGGGCAAAGGGCAGCAATGGGCAAAGGGAGCATTGTCCGGTCAGGCGTCCGGGAAGAACTTGCTTCTCCTTAGTGGGAAACTCTGTCTGTCTCCTCTTGAGGGAGAGGATGGGGTCCAGAGGGAAGGAACAGAGAGCAGGCGCCGGGCTGCCAAGGGTCCAGAGGGCCCAGCCGCCTTGGCAGGAAGCCAACCACACCCGGATGTGGTGGGTGGCGAATGGGATGGGGCGGAGAATCCCTGCCTTGCCGCGGACACTGGATGGGTCCCTTTCGCGGGTATCCTGCAGATCGCTCAAAACAGAGGTTCCGCATAACGGTGCAGAGCAAGATTTCTTGCTCTGTTTAGGGAGGGGAGGGGGCTTCAGTGTTTGGAAAAGGAACTCCTGAAGGGAGCGTGTATTAGAAAAGACCAGAAACCTCAGTGGCCCCATCTCACCCACGAATGCCCACCACCGACTTCCCTGGCAGCTTCCGGAGGATACCCCCGCATAGCTGCCTCTCCATTTAGCGTTCAGGTGATGAGAGAAGCAGGAGCTACTGGGTTCTAATCCGAACCCTGCCACTTTCTGCTCATGCCCCTGGGCGAGCCGCCTTGCCCTTCTTTGGGCCTTTGTCTCCTCGTCTGTAAAGTGGGGCCAGGGTTGGAGGAGAGGGCCTGGAGAAGACCTTTCGCCTCGGACACTGCTGGATCCTGGGTTCTCCGTACTGCACGCCCGCTCCTCCACAGCCCCGCCTCCACCCCGTCCTAACTCCGCCCCCACCGAGCGGCTTCTCCCCTGACGCCGGCCGCTAGGGGTCACTGCCTCCCTTTGTCAGCGACGGAGGAGGGCGGCTAGCCCTTCGGCCCTCTCCCCGGCGGAAAGGCGACCGAAGGGGCATCTCCCGAGCACTGGGCCTGAGCGCGACCCCACGGCCCTTGCTAGGGATCCGCCTCTGCCTGGGACCGGAAGGTGTGCGCGGCGGGGCGGAGGCCGGGGCCGAGCGCGGGCCGCGCGTGGGAGCCAGGAGGGGGTTAACGCTAACCCCTCCCCCTCGGGCTGACATCACGGGGAGAGCGGCTGAGAGGCTGGAGCTCGGCGAGTGAGAGAAAGAGAGGGAGAGGAGCGAGCGCGGCTCGACTCGGTGCCCGGGCAGCTCCACATTGTTGCGGATCGCCGGGACCCGGCAGAGCGAGCAGCTGCGGCGCTGCGGGGACGCGGCGCCCCGGGTCGCTCTCCTCGCCTGGAGCCGCACCGCCCGATCGGCTGGGCCGCCGAGCCGCGCGCCCTCCGCCTGGGCCCCGAGCCCACCGCGCCGCCCGCCCGCCGCCCTCGCTCGTCCCGCCGCCCTCGGAGGACGGCCGCCCATGGACGCCTTCAAGTTGGAGCCGAGCGGGAGGGTGTGAGCGCGCCGGGGGCCGGGAGCCCGCGCCGGGCAGCCGGGCGCGCCGGGGGTGGGTCCCTCTCCCCAGCCCGGCTCTGCGTGGAAGAAGAGGGCGGGGACCGGCGCGGGGAGGAGAGCGGAGGAGGAGAAGGGGGCATGACTCGTGCAACTTGCGGCGGGCATCTGCCGAGCCTCTGAGCCGGCGGCCGCCCGGGGCCCGGATTGCGTCCGCGCCGATCCCACCCAGCCCACCCCTCCCCGGCCGACGGCTGAGGTTGACCTGGATCTTCAGAGCGCCCGCCGGCCTGCAGGGATCGCCTTCGTCTTCCGGGCTGCTTTCTGGAGCGCGAGGAGCGCTCTCCTCGCGGCCCCTCTCGCCGGACCCCCGGCCCCCGATGGCTCGGATGGGGCTTGCGGGCGCCGCTGGACGCTGGTGGGGACTCGCTCTCGGCTTGACCGCCTTCTTCCTCCCAGGTAAGCGCGTTCCGCCTCTGCCTTTCCCCCCACACACACACATACCCCCAACCAGTGCCTCCCCCGGGGCTGGGAGCTGGATGGCAGGCACGTCTGGGTTGTAGGGAGTGAAAGGAGCCAGAAAAGTTGGGTCACGGCTTAGGTAAGGGGGTACCGGGTGGCACGGCGGAGAAAGAGAGGTTGAGCAGCCGAACAGCCTGCCCTGCAGGGAAGCAGTAGGATGCACGTCTCTGTGTAGCAAGAAAGCACTTTCTCCGCGCAGTTTTTCACACAAAAATAATAATATGTATTAACGTTCTATTTATTTAATAATCGGCTCCGGAAGCCGTTTGCAAACACTTCATGTTACATAAATGCAAAATAATCACCGTAATCACCGTCTCGGGGTACGAGACAACAGCCCCAGGGGGAGGGCGTCAGTCTCGGATCTGGTGGGCTGCAGGGCTTGGCGGATAGCAGGGGGGCTTCGTTTCTTCTACCAGCCCCTTTGCCAGATGGTTTCGGGCGCTGCCGCACCGCGTCGCCCCACCACCGACGCGGAGGGCCCGCTCCTGCGGCAGGGCTCACCTGCGGCTCCTTTACCCGGAGGGTGAGGCCCCGGCGGCGCGAGATCGCAACCTCCCCGCCTTGCGCAGGGCTGGGCTTCGCCTCGGAACTGCAATCGCAGTTTGGGGGGCTCTTCCCGCAGGAGGCACCGCGGGCTTCTTGCCAGCCAGGTAGCTGCATGACCCACTTTTCCGAGGGTGCCCCGCGTGTCCTTCCTTGAGATGCTGGCGGCCGAGGGGTTAACGCGACGCCCGACCCCGGGGGTGGCCCGCGGTGGCCCCTCTGACGGATGGGGTGGGGGCGGAGGCTGGGACTGGCCCGGGCGTTTTGTGCTGGGGAATGAACTGGAAAATGCGTTTAGGAGGCAAATCCGACCGAGTCCCCTCGCCTGGATTTAACCCTTTGTGTCCCTGGGGAAGCTGCCTGGCTCCCACGGTGGCTCGGGACACCGCGCGCCAGTCGGGGCTGGCGGGTGGAGTGGGGGAGGGGTTTGGGGGAGTTCCTCCAGCCTTCGTGAAGGAAACCTGAGACTACCTCCCGCACTAGCTAGATGGGGGGCTTGGGGAGGAGGCTGGGCAGGGTGGGGGCTTGGCTGGAGCACGTGGCCCCGGCCTTAGGTGGCAAAATAAGGGGTCGAAGTACAGAGAGACCGGCTCCGCGTGGGGCGAGAATGTTGGGTCTCGGCTGTGCCGGCCGCTCCGCGGAGGAGGTACGTGCGATGTTGCAGACTCGGAGGGCTGTCTGTTATCTGAGGGCCAGCCACGTTGTGTGTTTTGCGGGGCTGGCCTGCACTTCTGGAAGGGAGGAACCTGGCCGCATTCACTTTTGTACCCCGTCCACCACCAGCTCACTGCCAGGGCTCCGAAAATGCCTCGGAGTGGCCGATGGCGGAGAAAGTGGTTTGTGAAAGCCCGCACCACGGTGCCCCCGGCCCTGCAGCCTGGGGGGCGCTGCCCTGCTAGGTGTGCGGGGTGAGGGTAAGTTCCTGGGCACACAGGTGTCACTGCCCGTTTCAAAGAGGCATGGTCGAGTCCCTCCTCGAAGCAGGCTGGTGGTGAGGATGAGAGGTCTTCATCTTTCCCTGGGCCTCCTGGGAAGCCAGCAGGACATGCTAGAAGCTCAGGCTCTAGCACTTGTCCGACACCGGGGTTTGGGCTTCTGGGAACCCTTCAATCCCATATTGCCCACACCCAGAACCCAGCAAAAGGACAGCTTTCCTGAGGCCTGTGTGGACCAGCATACTAGGGGTTAACCCAATCCTGGGTCAGACAAAGAGTGGGAAGGTTTGGGGAGGGGAAGTTCACTCCCCCCCCCCATTCTCCCCTCCTTTTGTTACTCTCTTCCCCAGCTTTGTGGTGCTGTGCTTGGTAGTTCGTTCCTTCTTTGGGGGCTGGAGGCCTGCCCTGCTTCCTCCCACTCAGGAAGTGGGGGCAGGGAGGTGACACTGTCACCTGGCTCAAGTGGAGACACTCCCCCCAAACAAAAATCCAGATTGAGGGGGTGGGACGCAGAGAAGGAACCACACAGCTCAGACAGGCAGTTAATAAGCCTCCTTGATTGATCGTAATTGTCCTGGCTGGGTAGCGTCAGTCAGCGGGGCAGCCAGAGTTCCCCGACCCGCCAGCCTCCTCTACCCGGTGCCTGTGGCCCTGGTGCTTCTGTGAAGGGAGGGAGGTGGATGTGGTAGTGCCCACACGACACTTGGACAGAGGCTGGTGGGCCCAGAAGTCACCCTCCCGCACCCCATTTACCATCACCCTCAGGCACCCTTCTGATTGCCCGCTGTGCTTCTCTCTGGGGACTTGGCAGCCTGATGCTCCTTTCTGGGTTCTCCTAGGCTATGGCAGGGGGCGTGGAGGGTGGGGGAGGGGAGCCCCCCCCGGGCTGTGTGTGGTGGCCCACGGACTTCAAAACACTCCAAATCCGGCTATTGATGTGTAAGCACAGAAGTATGTTTTCAACAACACAGACTTTACCAGGCAGGGTGGTGAAGCCCCACAAGCCTCTGAGATGAATCTGTTCACTCAGAGGACAGGGCCAGTGGGGCACGGGGGCTGCGTCCCAGAGGGACAGGAGGAGCCCGGGAGAGGAGGCAGAGAACCTGTCTTAGAAGCAGGTGCGCTGAGCTGGTGTCCCACCTACACCACACCCTCCCTAATTGGCTTCCCCAAACCTTTTGTCTGGAAAGAGAACACACGCCCCAGGTGTCGAGCGCACACCCTCGGAAGACCTGTTGGGCCGCAGCACCCCCTTCTCTGCAGCCTGTGCAGAGCTCGCTGTCATGGTGGCGTCCTTCGAAACCTGGGGTGTCAGGACTGTTGGGTCATTCTCCTCTCTCCCCATTGCTCACAGACAGTGGTGTGCTCTGGCTTGCTGGGCAGGACGTTATGGCAAAAGCAATCCTGCTGGCCTGGGGTTTTCAGCGCGGGTAAGCAGGCATCCCAGTGCCCATTTGGGAGGCAGTGCTGTGGAATGTCTCAGACTCAGCTTCAAGGCCGAATAGTCAAGGTTGGAAGGGAGGAGGAGATATGGCAGAGCCTGGGCCCAGCACCCTGGTCCGAGTGGTCTAGAAAGTATGTCTGAGCCTGACTCTCTGTGTTTATGGGACAGGCCGCCCCTCGTCGCCTGATACTGGCCTAGACTCTGATATCCATTCCCTTCTCGGCTGCTCAGCTTTGCACAATGAATCCACCTCGATGGCCTGACCCGGGACCCAGTTGTACACTGCCAGGATGGTCTCCAGCCAGAACCCTAGTGCTGACGGCTGAGCGAGTGGGCCAGGCTGGGGAGGGTGGGGGGCAGGGGGGCAGCCCCAGTTACTGTGCCTATGATACTGCCATTGTTTAGCAGCTGACTAATGTTCATTGTTCAGCACAAACAGAAAATACCCAAGGGAGGTGTGAATATACCTTCAATTTTCCTGATTGTGTCTTTCCTGGTTAACCTGGTAAAGTGAATGGCTCCTACCTGCTGGGGGAGACAGTGAGGGTGTCTGTATAGTCACCTGTTTTGCTGATTTTTTTTTTTTTTTTTAACTTTGAATGTTAGCCAGTGGGCCAGGCTAGAATGGACATTAGCCAGCTATGGGACTTAGGCTGTAACATTTTTGACAATCTGCATATGGCCTCACCTTCAGTATAGAGTGGGTGCACACACACATGTGCAAGACTGTGTGTGCATGTGTTGGTCATCTACAATTTACTGTGCACATGCAGACCCATGGGGACTAGGACAAGGAGGTGTGTGCGCTGGGATCTGTGGGTCACCATGGTGCAGGGGCCATAAATATACATCAAATGTATATTCACATGCAATTGATTTCTTATGGCTTTCCAACTAGGATTTTGTGAGTGGCTGTGAGCCTTGGTAACACCTGTGTTTATGTCAGAGTGTCAGTGAGGGTGACTTTGGAGGAGACCTAGGATTTGCCCTTAGCCAGCTCCTTCCAAGATGCGCTGCCATTTCCTTTGGGGTTGGGAAGCCTGGACACTGCCTTATTTTTCTGCTCCGCCCTTGGCCTTAGACTGGCCTCTGCATCCTCACAGGGAGATGCTCACCTGGAGAGACTTTTCCGCTGCTTCTCAGGATTCCTGAACGGCTGGGAGGGGCCACAAGAAATAGAGTTTCAGCTACTATTTTGGCATCTTTGCTTCCTGCGTGAATATTTGGGGAAAAGGACCAGCTGGAGAAAGGTGATGTACTCTGGGCATTTAAAAAGGAGCTCTCGAGTTGTGGGCTGTGAAAAGCCCTGCTGAACCATATGTGTGCCCAGACTGGCAACATACATGTACCTGGAAGCATCCCAGTTCACTCAGCAGAAAGCAGGAGCCCCCTTGTTGAAAAGACAAGTGGGGATGAGGGGTAAGGAGTGGGGAAGAGGGCAGTCCCGGGATCCCAGGACCCTGTGCCCGAGTCCAGCTGGCAAATGTTTCTGCCCCATGATGCCCGCCCCTCTCCATAGAGACCAGGTCCGCAGAGCCAGCAGCAGATGTGCTGGCTGGGGAAGGAGGTAACTTAAGATCTGAGCAGGGATCACCTTGCACAGGGAAAGCCCTGAGCTGGAGATCACACCCCTTAGTCCGGTTAACCCTTTAAGCTCTGGATTCTCTTGTGCTGTTTGGAACTGGGAAATGGGGAGAGGGAAAAGATAGGAGAAAACACATCAAACGTAATATCTGAACACTGACAAGGAGAGATGAACTCAGTGCAACAGGAGAGACAAGAAGGACACAAAGAAAGTCTTCCTGACAGCAGACTGTTGGCTCTTCAGGGCAATGGATAATCCCAAGGTTTATTCTGCGGTAGGGGAGGGGCAATGCTTATGTATTCTCAGGAACTCATGGGATCTGTGCCTTTCACAGTCTTCTGGGGCAGAGTAGCCGTGGTCCCAGGCCCCAGTCAACAGGGAGCTGCAGATAGCTCATTTCCTCTTCCCACAACCTGGAGATCACCCCTTCTTGGCCACCCAGCAGAGTGAGAGAGCAAAGCAAGGCCAGCTGGACTGGATTTGAATCCCATCTCCACCAATTGCCAGCTGAGTGGACTTGGTTAAGTTGCTTTGTAGGCCTCAGTTTT
Source organism: Mesoplodon densirostris (assembly GCF_025265405.1). NCBI lineage: Eukaryota > Metazoa > Chordata > Mammalia > Artiodactyla > Ziphiidae > Mesoplodon > Mesoplodon densirostris. The sequence goes on along the minus strand of NC_082667.1, from coordinate 112,683,356 downwards.
CCCATCTGTAAAATGGGTTTCTTCTAATACAGCTTTCAAAGGAGGTTTGTGAAGATTAGATCGACAGTAATGTATGGAAAGCGCTTAGTGCATTACCAGGCATGTGATAAATGTTCAGTAGTGGTAGCTGCTTTTATTCCCTACACCTTTCCTCTGAGTGGTCCTGGCCCCCACTGTGTCTGCCAGCTGGGCAGTGCCAACTTCACAATCCCTTGAGAAAGAACCACTCAGCTGCCTGTCCACTGCTGACCTCTCTTCCCCACCTGGAAATGATGGCAAAGGCTGAGTCCTGGGGGACTCAGGTGGCCTGGTTGGCTGCAGGCACCTACCTGAGCCCAGCCCTGGTCATCATGTATGGCACGAGCAGCAGGTGCTGTGCACCTTTGTTCTGCAGCCTGTCACCGAGCGCTCTCCCCTGCACCTGCCTCACTCCCTGGCTGGGGCCCAGCTGGGCACCATGGCCCGTCTGGAGTGCTGGCTAGGGCAGCAGCCTGAGGCTGGCATGGAGGGCCTGGGACTCAGCCCCTGCAAACTTCCACACTTGGGAGAAGGGTGGGCCACAGGACCCTTTCCCAGCAGTCCATGGTACCGGCACTTCAGGCGAGATGGTACAGTCCGAGAGGTAGAGAATCTGTCCTGGGGTCATGCCCTTCTCACTGGCAGAAAGTCCTTTTGGTTTCTCCAGCTGAAGGCTTGGTCCTTTCACCAATAATAATAAAGATGTTTGTGACAGTCTTTTCAGTTCATAGTTTCAGCTGATCCTCTCAGTGACCCCATGTGAAGGGTATCAGTAGTTCTCCCATTTTACAGATGAGAAAAGTGAGGTGTAGGTTTAGTACCTTGCTGACCATTTCATGCCAGTGTAGCCAAATTAGATTTCAGGTCTTTTGACTCCAAATTCAGCAGATGAGGAAGATGAGATGGGCTGGGCTGGACAGATGCAGAAGAGGATGAGCCAGGCCACGAGAGAATGTGTCCGGTGAGGCGGTCATTCACTTTGCCAGCAACCACCAGCTTACACTCTCCCCCACAACAAGCAGAGCACGGCGGCTCCCTGGAGAAGTGAGGGATAAGTTAAGGATATAGGTTGGAGGGTGGCCCAGCTGGAGCTGACCACAGAGCCCAGATTGGCACAGAGTACAAGATGCCCAACAACAGAACAGCTTGGGGGAGGGGGCGTGTCAAGGGGAGCATGTCCTTTCAGATGCTAGAGCACCACTCCCGGGGATCTGACCTGAGACGTGGGCACAGCCCCTGAGGTGTGAGCACAGAGCCTCCGGGCACAGGCAGGCACACAGCCAGCATGTGGGCCTGGCCCAGGGCAGAGCAGTGCTCAGACAGCATTGTGGACTTAACTGGAACAGTGGAGGGGGGCGCAGGGATTTGGTAGGCAGAGTCGATTCCCTCTCCTAGGCTATCCCCCACCCCTCTCTGGTCCACGCAGACCCCAATTTCATTCCCAGTTTATGAGGAGTCTCATTACCAAGCCACAGACAATAAAACCCGCCTAGCCACTCTGGCCCGTATCTCATTAGAGGACATTAGTTCCGCTGGCTTGGTGGCTCCGTTGGGACACAGCTGCAGGCGTGGCCCAGGCAGCAAAACAGGCCAATGGCCATGGGCACAAGCATGTCCCGTTGGGAGTTCGAGTTTGATCTGTGGGCCTAAGCCGGGTCCTCCTTCCCCACCCGCACCCGCACATTCCTGGAATGCATGTTCCCCAAAGCTGGAAACATGGAGTCCCTCCTGCCCACTTGGACCCTCAGTTCTGCTCCCCACCTTAAGGAGGCAAGGACACAGCTCCCTCCAGGGCTACGCACAGGAATCCACCTTCTCTGAGAAGCTCAGCAGATCATTGTCATTCCATAGAAGAGGGCACAGGGGACAGCATTCCCACCCCCACACACAGATCTGAGAGACACGTCCTAGCAGCAGAGGTAGAGTCTGGAGCCTTCCACACGGCCTTGGCCTGAATCTTAGCCCATCTTTCTGTCCAAAAGGTGGGGGTAGAGACCTGGAGACCCCATGTGAGAAGCATTTTTCATTCCCTATAGATGCAGTTTCACCAGCTGGCAGCCTCCACAGGGGCTTCCTGGCCCCTCTCCTCTCCCCAAGGTGGAGTGACTTGCCCACAGTCACTGTGATGGAGCCCTGGTTCCATCTTGGGGTTCTTCCCCCCAAAGACGGGATTATTTCTTTCTTGGCAGATTCTGGTGTCTGTTGATAGCCAGCCCCTCTGCCTGTGCCCTCCCCCTCTGCTTTATCTTTCTTCCCCCACAGACCAGCCAGTCACCACCATACCACCAGGGCTCAGTGGATGTAGCCATGAAAAACAAGACAAGGGCAAAGAAAACCTTGCCCCTTCTTGGAGCCTCAGTCTTGTAGAGGAAAGAGAGTGCCAGGCCGGAGTAATTGGTTCTTAGCGCACACAGGCTCACTTGGTGTGCTCCACGCGGGGGTCACACAGGCCAGCCCACACTTCAGCACGTGAGAGCCCGCCAAATCAGTCAGCGGAGGTAGGAGCGCCAAGCTGTTTGGGAAGACATCGGCAAGTCAGCCCTGCTCTGGAGAAACGGGCTGGAGATCTATGCCAGCCCCAGATGTTCCCCTGTAAGGCCCTGCAGCTTGTCTGGAATTGGAGCCCCAAGTGGGATTGGTGGGCTGACTCCCTGGGCTCCATTCCCTGACCCCTGAGCAGCGCCCCAGGTATCCCCTCTGTCACTCCTGGTCTCTCCTGGGCAAATGCTGTCAGCCGCTGGGACAAAGGAAGTAGACGAGGTGCCTCAGAGCCGAGCCAGCCTTGCTGCCACTTGACCCACTTGACGTGGATCCCACTGCAGGAGGGGCTGGTAGCAGTGTCCTCATTCTGGGACTCCTGCAGCAGCCCCTGGCTCACCTCCATCCCCAACTCCTGGCTCTGGCTCCAAACTGCCTACACTGCTTCTTGGATGAATATACCTAAAGCGCGCCTGAGAAGGATACTCACAAGCCCAGAAGCATTTGATGGCTGCCCCCTCCCTGGCTCAGCTCCCACCACCCCTCCCTGCATGGCAGGCCCAGCCAGCCACACACCCCATGCTTTCCCACCTCAGTGCCTTTGCACGTGCCGTTCCCCCCAAATCGCCCTTATTTCCCATATCCAAAAACTGAGGTTGAGAGCTACTTTTATCATGAAGCCCCCAGCTGGAGATAACCTCTCTCACTCAAAGTCCCCACCTCCCATTCCCAGCACCTCACCCATGCCACCCCTGGCAATAACCACTGTGCATCTTGCTATAGTTATTTGGGCCTGGGATTTATCTTCATAAGACTGAGAGCTCCAAAAGGACAGGGTCCATTGTTGACAGAGCTTGGAATCCCTAGGGCCTTGCACAGGGTTGGCCACACCATGGGCTGATAGCAGTGTAGTAGGTGGATACATCATTGCACAGTACATGCTAAGTGGATATGTCGTTGCTTGTTTGGACAGTCATGATGATAACAATAACAGCAAACTGTTATCAAGAGTTTTTAGACACTCAGACACTGTTGTAAACATCTTACGTGTAATAACTTATTCGGTCTTCATAACAATACCTCCTTCTTGTGGAGGATCCTTCCCCCCGTCTTTAACATATGAACAAAGGAGACCTGAGCAGAGGTTAGGTAACTCACCTCTGGTCACATAGCTAGTAAGTGGCGGAGGCAGGATTCAGATCCAGGAAATCAGGTCCAGTGTCCATGATCCTACCACTTGGCTAAGCTGCCTCCCTTCTGGGTGATGGAAGAAGACAGCTTACTAAGCCTGGAGTAACACAGGACCTTGCCTCAAGAATGCACATCCCCCCTGCATAGCATCTTATAGCCTACCCTCCTGCTCCCTTTGACGGTGCAGGAATGACCTGGGGCCTCCCTGAAGCATTGGGGGGTTATTAGTCCTTATCATCAGGGAGTTTCGGTAGTTGTTACTACTTATCCTTTGGATACCTTACAAGTACTAAAAGTACAGTTGTTACATTCCTGGTATATCCTGCCACCGTCACCGTTGTGTCTTGGGAGTATTAATGTGCCTGTGCTACAGGGAAATGTCTTGACATTATTGCTTTTTCATCCCCTGAGCCTTTGAGCATCACTGATGCCGTTTGGGGGCCTCCCACCATGTTTCACTGTGAGACTAGAGGCAGGTATAATAGCTCCTCTCAGAGAATCTGCCTGGAACTGCCCCCAGAAGGTGTTCCCAGGCTGGCCCCAGATCCTGGGTGGGTCCACAGCTCAGCAAACTGATCCTATGCCAGGGCCTGTCCTAAGCTTCTGGAAGGTTCCCATCCCTCTTGCCCTCACCCAGAGATCCCAAAAGATGGCAAGGGAGGTGGCCCCTACCTGGGGAGAGGGGCAGGGAGAGGATTTAGGGTGTTCACATGTGCCAGCTGCTTTGATCTCCTGGGATGAAAGGGCCTGGTGCTTCCTGTACCACAGGCAGGTTCAAGACAGGGAGCCGCAGACCGAGGCATTGGCCGCCTTGCAGCTGAGGTATCGAACTGTCCCAAGAAGGAGGATCGTGGGAGCAGAAAGATCAAAACCCTTTCCCAGTGTTGTGGTCAAGGACCAAGAGTGGACTCCAGATGGCCCACGTGTGATTGTCCTCTCGAGGGTCACCTGGGGCCAGTGCTCCCCCAGCACTCCCTGACCCTGCAGATTACCACGCGTGCTCAGGCCTCACAAACTCCCTTGCTTAATTAGGAAGGTAACTCAGCTGCAAAACAGTCATCTGATATGTTTCGACGCCAAAGAGAAATTCCTCTTAGACCCTCTGCTGTTCTAGATTATCCATGCTCCGTTAGTTTGAATTACGGTGCAACTTCTGTGGCCCAGACACAGGCCAGAGCTATGCGATCGGTTCCTGGAGCTGGAATCCTCCCGGCACCCGGGAAGTACTTGGAAGCATAGGAGGAAGGAGGGCTTAAGACCCATCTGACCTCCATGCAAACCTAAGGATTGCCTTGTCAGCACAAAGGAGCCAGCTCTGCCCAGAGCCTGCCTGCCCCAGGGCCTGCGATGCCCATGGGTGCTTTTGAGTCAAGCCACCTTCGTGCCCTCTGGGCCAGGCCTCCTTTGAGGGTTTTAAGTCAATGGCAGAAGCCTCTACAGCGGCTCCTGGGTAAAACTTGGAGCAGAGGCAGGGACGGGCTTCTCCTTGAGCATGAATAAGATCCGGAGTGGAGCAGCCACACTGCACTGGATAATTTTATTATGATTGCCCACCTCCCCCATCCCCAAACCATCCTGATCTCATTGGCCTAGATTGCTGCATATCTCAGAATGATGGATGGGCTGCCTCTCCCTTCCCAGGCAGGGTGGCCAGCCCTGCTACCGAGACACCTCCTCCCCAGCCCCTTCCCAGATTTATTCCCTGTGTTTACAGTGCCCAGAGAGTAATCAGTGTCCTGGGCCGGCTGCGCACTCTGATTATCTCCGCTCGGTTGATGGATGAGCCTTTGGGGAACTTAGATGACAACCCCCGCCCCTGCTCCCCTGTGCCCGCCCCTGCCTGGGCCTCAGCACCCTTCCCAACCTTCGACGCCTCCCAGGAGTCAGATAATGGGCCTCTGGGCTGGAACCGAAGGAGGGGGTAGTCGTGGAGGAGGAGAGGTGACAGTCTTTGGCCCCCACCTCTCAGCACTGCTGTGGGGTAACTGGAAAGGGTCTCTGTGGCTCCCCCTTCCCTCCAGGAAGCCTGGGACAGCGGGCAGACAGTGCCACCAGCTAGCTTCTCTGCAAGTCACCCCCCCCCACACACACACACACACACAGCCCAGCTCTGCTCAGAAGCCCCCTTCCCAGGAAACAGCTCCATTATCCTCTCCCATCTCCCATCACTCCATTACTCCTCCCCCCTCGGCACTTGTATACACAGTTTACACTGTAATGATAATTTGTGCTGGTTTATGTGTTTCTTTACAAATGTTTTTATGTCCTCTGTGTGTGTGTGAGAGAGGTTTATGGTTTGTGTGTGTATGTGTGTGCCCACACGTGAGGTCACGTGCTCTGTGTGTGTGTGTCTGCTCCTGATCAGACTCTGATTGCCATCTTCTCCCCCACGGAGGCGGGGGGCTCTCACCCAGCTCCCTGTGGGGAGGGCAGAGTCTGGATCCTGGGGGGTGAGGGGAAGAGTAGGGAGAGGTAGGCAATCAAAGATGATGGCTGTCAAGGCAGGGTCTGCACTGTCCCCCAGCCACCAGTTAGAGAATGCAGAAGGTCAATCTTAGATAACTGTTTTGTCTATAGGATCACAAACAACTGGTTTGACTATATTTTTCCCAGCAAATTGACTGAACCCACTGGTTGCTTTGGAGCCAAGCGGTCTCTGCCTTTTATTACTTACATGTGGCCGTGTATATATCTATGTCTTGTCTTCTCCAGACTTGAGTTCCCGTCACTGGAAAATGGGGATGTGATACTGGGAGGTTTAGAAGTGGTAAAGAATGCATGTGGCCACGTGGTGTGATTAGCACGGTGCCTGGTACAGAGCGAGTCTTCACACCACTTGGCTATTAGCTACTGCCTGCCTAGAGACCCCGGGTCTAGAGGAAGGTCACTTCCCAGGGGCTGGGAAGCCAGGCCCAGGAGCCCTCCCAGCAGTTCATGACCCGCTGGGTGGGGTATCCCTCAGCAGGGCTCCTGTGACCTCTCCATGGTGATCAACTCAGGAAGAGTCAGGCACTCAGGCCCCTGGGCTCCTGGAAAACCACACCCCTGCCCAGATGGTCACCTGGAAAGGTGCCTGGTGACCCGTGGAACCATCCTGTGCTCCCTTCTTGAAGGGTAGTTAGAAGCAAGAGTTAGGCGCCCTCGACCAAGGTACCCCAGGTGCAGGAGTCCGGCTGCCCCCAGAGCCCGATGCCAGCACTTATGGGACTCCCACTGCCCTGGGTGTGTGGTGGGAGAGGGGTGGCAGGCCCATTCCTGCACCCACTCGACCCCGTGTGCACTGACGCCTCCAGTACAGCACGGGACAACACCAGCCCTCTGACCTCACACACAGCAGGTGACACCTCAGAGTGCCACCTCTGCATGCCTGTGGGACAGTGGCCTGGCTGGGAGACGGAGAGGAGGAGCTGGGGCCTCACGAGTTAATTACCTAAGCCCGTCACTCTCCCTAAACCCTCCCTGCTGGGACATGGAGGGGCGGGGGTGACTAGGCAGGGGCTGCGTGCTCCTTAATCCTTAAAGGCGGGTTATCCATCTGAGCCCACCTGTCCCCTCCCAGCCCCAGGTCTGGGAAGAGCCTCCCAGCTGGGCCCTCAGCTGAGGATACCTCCTGCCCTGCAGGTGAAGGTGGGGAGAAGAGTAAGTCACAGAACCCTAGAGTCTCAGGGTTGGAAGGGGAGTCAAATAATGTAACATCCATTCACTTCTTAAAACCCCCCAACCACATCCCTACCTGTTGGCTGATCATGCAGCTTCAGCATGAATACCTGCAGTGATGGGGAACTCACCACCCTACATGGAAGCCCATACAGCTCTGACTGCCCCAAATTCTTCCTTGTACTGAGCTGAAGTCTGTATCCCTGAAGCCCCCACCTCTTAGTCCTGTTTCTACCCCCTTGGAATCCTGTAGAACACATCTGATTCTGCACATGGGGGTCCTCCAGGCATTTAAAGATGGCCTCTGGCACCTGGAGTCTTCTCTCCCATGAGCTCAGCCAGCCAAGTCTGATACCCCCTCCGTCTCAGATGCTTTCCTGGGAACCAAGTTGTCTAGATCCCCGGTAACAGGTGTGATGCTCCAAACGCCGGCTGACTGGCCCAGGGATTTCAGCCTAGGCGTCCTCAGCTGCAACCACTGTCCCAGGGGCCAGGAGGAGGGAGTGGGTTAGCTGCCTTCACCCTTCCCCACCTCCACCTCACCCCTTCCCAACCCCTGTTTTCCTTTGGATTAACAATAAATTGCAGTGAAAGATCCGTTTATCTCCAGTGGGAATTAAGGAATTAAGCTGGTGAGGGGCCTGAGAGAGGGAGCATATTGCAGAGATTCAGGACATAGAGAGGACAGTAGGGAGGGCAGGGGACCCTCTGCCTGCAGTCACCTCACTGTGAGGCGCTGGGGGCAGCCCCCTAGTTCTCCCAGCAGCCTGCGCCCTAATTGGCACGGGTGGGGACCGGTTGGAATGGGTGTGGTCACCGGTGGGAGGCGGTGCCCACAGGGATGCCTCCGGTGGGGGGGGGGGTCTCCTGGCAGCCTCTCCTGTCGCCCGTTGGTGCCTCGGGCCATGGTGCAGCGGCTTTGTGGCATGTCACAGCACTGGGAGAGCGAGCCACGGCATGTGGTGGGGTGAGGCACCTCACCATCTGACCTTGTGATACACAGACTGTGATACAGATTCTGCAGCCTCATGTCCGTCCCCGCCTCCGACCACCACCGCCGCAGGCAGTTTATCAGTACCGTCCAGGCACTAAAAGCGTGTCCCCTCCCCGCCCCAGAAGACCCTTGCCGTCTTCTTAGCCGTGGATTCCCATGGCCATTGGTGAAATGAGTCTTTGGCCCCTGGAGAGTCTGGCCTTCTCTTTATCCTGAGGGTAAACCAGAAGCCTCCTTCCTGAACCCGAGAGGAGGTTAGACAGGCTCCGCCCCCCAACACGTCTCCACCCTCCTGAGCCCCAGCACCCCGCCCCCAAAACCCAGGAGGCGTGGCTTGGAGCCCCTTATGCCCTGTCCCGCAGGCTCGCTGCTCCTTGCCAACTCCCCACCCCACCCCGCCTTAGACGGTGGTCCTTTTGCCAAACCTGCCAAACCCTGAGGCTGAGCAGGGAGAGATAAGGAGCTGAGCTGTGCTCAGAGGGAGGAGGCGGCGAGGGGAGCAGTGAAGAGAGGATGGCTCCTCCCTTGGCCGCCTCTGGCTCACCCAGACACGCCCCCAAATAATATTTTCTATCGCTGTCATCCCTCTGTCTCCTGACACCCCACCAGGGTGGGGAGAAGGGGTCGATATTCAATGGTAGCAGCCACCGGGAAGGGCGGGGCAAGATAAAGATCGAGGCGGGGCTGGGGACAGTCTGTGGTGGGTGGGGTGGGGGTGGGGCAGCCTCCAGAGCGGGGCTGGGGAGTTCCAGAGGTGCTCCGGATTCAACACTGGTGTAGGGGTGAAGGCGCCAAGTGGGCCCTCAAGTCCAGGAGTCTAGCTGGTTAATAATTAGTAACTCTGGTTAGTAAATCATTAGTGTTTTCTCCCCAATTTCAGCTCCCCCACCTCCAGCCCTGGAGATCCTCCTAGGCTCTGCCCACCCTCTCTCCCAGCTGCTTTCTGGTCTCTAGAGCCAGCATGGTGTTTAATCTCCAAGAGTAATTAGCGACCTGCAGGCCTGCTCCCACGGGCTCTTTGGATGCACCTAGATATTGCCTGCTGGGAGGGCAGGCCCTTTGACCAGCCCAGAGAGCATCTCAGTACTCACTCTCCTTGGCCCCCATTGACTGACTTGGTTGGGCCCTTTCTGCTGGCCAGATGGGGTCCTGGGGTGATCCTGTGGGTGACTCTTCCCTAATCCTTTAGGTGAGGTCAGTTAGTCTACAGATGTTCTTTGAGCATCTGTTAAGTGCCAGGTACCGTATGTCAAGAAAAAGTACTTTAAGCCATTCAAGTTGACATTAAAGGCTTTATTCAAAGGCTCATGGGGGGGGTGCGGCACATGTCCTTGAGGTTTGGCCTTTGGGTGGCATTTTTCATCTGTAACTACTGGAACACTTCCCATTGGCAGTTGTCCTGGTTTCCATGCCTTTTCCTGGCTCCTTGGTGCAATCCCATCCTGGTGGCTATCAGAACAGTTCTTTCTAGAACTGTTTTTGTAAGCCATGTGGTCAGGGGACGGGGAGGTGGCAAAGGAAGGGCAGAAAAGGGAAAAGGGAAAGGAGACAAGGGCTGAAGCGAGGGCCCTGGGAGCCTCTCCTGCCTGTTTCAGTCCTTGGCAAGAGCTGGGGCTGAGCCCAGTTGTGATGTACCGTCTGAAAACAGGTGTCCTCCCGCTCTGGGCTCTGGGATGGCACACAGAGCCGGTCTAGGGAATTACTCGAGTGATTAAAGTCTGCACAGTGCTGCACTGGGCTGCGAAGGAGACACCTGGGCCCTAACTTGGGGGAGGCTTCCCGCGGGGAAGTGACCTTGATGCTGAGACCTGGAGTCTGAGTAGGAGTGGCTGGGGGAAGCGGCAGAGGAGAATGACCGGGGCAGTCTGAGGGAGGCCAGATGCAGACACACATGAAAGAAGACTAGAGTCTTCTGGAATGTCTTCAGGATGGGGGAGCCGGGAGCTTGTAGCCATGGAGGGGGCTGGGAAGGCCGTGTGGAGGATTTTGGCCCTCAGAGAACGATCCCCTCTATCTGCTCTGTCCAGTTTCAGCCTGACCTGCACCCCAGACCAGCTGGTCTGACTGCCAGATGGACAGTCCCGCTTCAGGCCCCACGTACAATCCTCCTCTTCCCAGGACACAGCCCTCACTGGACTCTCCCCATTTCTGTGCTTGGAACCCCAGTTTTGCATTCAGTGGAGCTCTGACCAATTCTTCTCCATCCTCTGCATCTGATTTGTTGCCAGTTCTTATTGGTCCCATTTCTGTCAGACCCCCACCCCGTGCCAGTCCCGACACCATGACCCTCTGAGCCATCCGGGGGCCTCTCCCCATTCCTGTGTGGCCTGCGCACACTGAGAGCAAGGAGAAGTTGGGGTATGTCATGCTCCTGCTCTGCCTGAAGCCCTCCTGGGCTCCCTGGTGCTGCTGTCTTAAACACAGTCTCCGTGATCGAGGCCAGGGCTCTCACCCCCACAACTAGCACTGCTGACATCCTGAGCCAAGTAATTCTGTGCACTGTAGGGTGCTTAGCACCCTCCCTGGCCTCTATCAGGTGGATGCCAGTAGCATCCTCCCACCCCACCCCCCACCATGTGACAAGAAAAAATGTCTTTACACATTGCTGAACATCCCCTGGGGGCCAAGTTACCCCCAGTTGGGAACCACTGGTCTAGGCTCTTGCTGTAGCCAGAACCTACTTTTCCAAAGATATCTCCCCCTGCCTGACTTGGGCACATTCAAGTTTGCAGCCAGAGTTAACTGCTCCTGGCTCCTGCACTCCTGCCCCTGGGCCTTGGCTTCTGCTGCTGGCTGAGCCCAAAGCCCCAACATGTGAAAATACCTGTGAAATACCTGGTTCCCAAATGGCCCCTTCCCCAGTCTCCTGGTACTATGTTGTCTGGTACTGTCTTTCTTTCTTCCCCTCACCCTAGACGCTGAGGTCTTTGCAGGAGAGGTCTCTGCAGGAGAGGTCTCAGCCTTACAATCTCTGCAGGCTCTAGCTCAGTGCCCTGTACACAGTAGGTGCCCCGTAAATGTACAGTACACCGATGGGAGCTGCTGGCTTGCCCTCCTTCTCAAGCCCAGTAAGCTCTGAGGTTTCCTTCCCACCCCCGCGCACCTCCCTGTTTTCCTGGCACTTCGTTTAACCCCATAGCCAAGATGTGAAAACTGCCCTGCTTCCCTCTCTCCTGACGCCTCCCATACTCACGTCGTGTTGTTTGTGGCAAACAAAAGCATCTTTTTGCCATTTAGTCAACATTTACTAAGTATCTACCTCCCATGCCTTGACCCCTAGGGAGCAGGGGGCTCTGTAGTCGCGCGTGTGTGAAGGTGTGTGTGGATGTGTGGTTTCCCAGGGTGTGTGTTGGTGCATTGCTAGGTGCAGGTGTTTGTGTCTGACTTAGAACTTGTGCCATCCACGCCAGGGTTTGTTGGGCGTCTGCTCCTCCACTAGCTCTTCCACTGGCCAGGCACCCTGTGCCTGTCCCCTCTACACGCCCTCCCTCACTTTTCATTCCTTTGCTCGCGCTGTCCCCTCTGCGGTGAGCCCGATTTCACTGCCCGGTAAAGTCCCGGTCATCCTGCAAGGCCCTTTCTTCTCTAACCCCTCTCCCCAAGTTCATCATTTTCTCCCTGGAACCGTCATGGCACTTGTGAACATTCCTACCATAGCACATGATCATAGTATTAGTTCATGGATTCCGTGTCCTTAAGCCCGGGATGATATCATTCGTGTGTGTGTGTGTGTGTGTGTATGTGTGTGTGAGTGAGTGTGTGTGTGTGTGTTTATAATCCTTATTTTCAGGCACTTGATAGATTCTTTTTTTTTTTTTTTTTTTTGCTGTACGCAGACCTCTCACTGTTGTGGCCTCTCCCGTTGCGGAGCACAGGCTCCGGACGCGCAGGCTCAGCGCCCATGACTCACGGGCCCAACCACTCCGCGGCATGTGGGATCTTCCCAGACCGGGACACGATCCCGTGTCACCTGCATGGGCAGGCGGACTCTCAACCACTGCGCCACCAGGGAAGCCCTTGATAGATTCTTAATATATGTTTATTAAGTAAATTGAAGTAAATTGCTTATTTTCCTAAAGCATTTTCTTTGTACTGTTCTAAGAATGTGTCTCTGATTAATGACTTTGCTTAATCATTCTGCACGTGCCCCCATGTGTTTCTGTGCCTGCAACCGTGCACATACATACACGTCTATATGTATACAGCACAATTGAACTGCACACGTGTGCTTGGTTGGACGTGCATGCGTGCGTGGGTCTCTGTTTCAGTGTTTCTGTAGATTTAAATGTGGCTCCCCCCCAGTGCAGCCCCTCTGCAAGCCCCTCACCTTTGAGAATTGAAGGAGTAAGGGTGAGGGGGACTGGGTAGTGACTCCCCCCAGGCAGCTTTCTCCAGCCACCTGAGATCTTCCTCCCAGAATTTCCTTCTGACCCCAGCCCATGGTCTGTTGGAAGTGACCAGGGGCTTCCTGTCCATCCTGGGGCAGCCTAGGGTAGGCAGCTTAGGTTGGAGGGCAGAGCCTTCTGTGGCCTAGTCACATCATACCCCCTTCCCGATCCATCTCTGCCCTGTTTAATTGGAATTTGTCTAGTGGAGACCATCTGTTCCATTCCGTCCTGTTTCCATGACAACCAAGTGGCTTGAGACTGAGGTTTGTGGTGAGAGAAGTGGCCTGGGGGATGCTGGGAAAAATCAGTGATGTCCTCCCCCTCAGACTAGCTCCGCCTTGCCCTTTCCTTTCTGCCCTGCCCTCACCCCCAAGCCCAGAGCAAAAATAACGCTATTGCCTGCCAGGGCGTGAAGTCCCCCAGCACCCCCTCTCCCAGCTCAGCCCAGCCCTGCTCTCTCCCAGGCTCCTTTGGGTTTCCTATACACGGCTCCCTCCGGCTTCCATTCATAAGCTCTTGCCACCAGCAGACTGGGGAGCTAGCCCTGTCCTTCTACCCACACCTGGGACTAGAAGGGAAATCTGGGGGCACAAAGCCCTGCAGTTTCTGCCTGCACTTTTGAGCCTCAGCCACCCGTGCCTCCAAACCACTTCCTCGCCCCATCCAGGCATCTTAAGATCTCCTTCAGCCAGGGATGACATACATGCACACCCCTCACTTTACAAGCATCAGAACTTTCAACCCACTTTGATGGTTGATGCATTTCCCCTCCCTAGCCAGTGTCCAGGGAACCTCAGTCCCCACAGACCTTCCACATGACAGGACTTTGAGAGTGGGGTCCCTTACTTCCCTCCCAAGTTTGTGAGCGCTCCCTGAGCCGCCTTAGAACACTCAGGACCCCCTGTACCCAGGGCTCTCCCACCCACCCCACCCCCTGGCCCTAGTGAGCAGGGTGGCCCCGGCAAGTGCGTGGCAGATAGAAGAACTCTGAGCCTGGGCGGGGGGCGGTGGGCAGCTCTGCAGCTGGATGGTCCCTGGATTCCCGGGGGCTCAGACAGACTCGGACACACTGGGATGAGCGTGAGGCTTTTTCTCTCCTATTTCTGGACAGGCAGTTCTGTTTTCATAGTGTTATTTTCTGCCCTAATTTCCCCATCTATGGCAAAGCCTCTTCTGTGCCTGCTCTATTACCAGGGGACCTGCCTGTCTTCAAAAATAAGTGGTGTGGCTTGTCAGGTGACCCGTCTGTCGCTCTGGTCCCAGGCATAAGGTGCCACCACACCTCCTGGATGTGGGGCGGGGAGCCTTCCCAGAGGTGGGGGTCCCAGGATCTCCCCAGTGCCCCCCACCCCAGCAGAATCAGTCCGGGGCAGAGGAGGGAAGAAGACCTCAGAACGTCGATGCTCAGAGCAGCTGTGCTGAGCAGGGGACACCCAAATCTGGGGGCTCCGCAACCTTGCAGCGGTCTCCTAGTGGCCGGCCTGCCTGTGTCGGGGTGGGATCTAGCTCCCTGCCACCCATCCTTCTTCATGTGCCTCTTCTTTTATTATTGAGAAATAATTCACCTACCATAAAATTCACCCTCTTCAAGTGGACAACGCAGTGGGGTTTAGTATATTCACAAAGTTGTGCTGCCATCACCACTCCCTCATATGGAACATTTTCGTCACCCCAAAAAGAAACCCTGTACCCATTTGCCATCATTCGCCATTATCCCACCCCCTCCAACTCCTGGCAGACACTGTCTACTTCTGTGTCTCTGGATTTGCCGGTTCTGCACAGTTCATATAAGTGGAATCATACCCGGAGTGGCCTTTTGTGGCTGGTGTCTTTCACTGAGCGTCCCATGTGCCTCTTTCCATGTCACCACCCTGATTCAACAGCACCAGTGGCTCCCAGTTGCCAGCAGGGGGAAGGGGGTGAAGTGCAGACCCCTGTCTGGTACAGAGCCCTCTTTAAACTGGCGGCCAGTTCCCTTTCGTGTCACCTCCGCACCACGCAGCTAGCACGTTAGCCACAGCCAGGCTTTTAAGGACCGTCTTCCCTCTTCCTGTTCCCTCTTCTGCCTCTGAGGGACACCTGCTTATCCTGCAAGACCCAGCTAAAAATCTCACCTCTTCTGTGCTCCTCCATCACCCTCAGAATCACTCCTCATCTGAACTCCCATGGATTTTGGTTCATCCTTTAAAAAACAAACAAACAAAACACAGCACTTATCACTCAGTCATTATTTGTTTTCACGTGTGGTCCTCTGCTAGACTGCGCTTGCACAGAGAAAGAAAACGTCTTATTCTCTCTTATTCCTCTACCTTCCTACCTCTTGCCACTTTCACCATCGCCTCTACCCAAATGAACTAGCACTGTGCTTGGCGCACAGTCTGTGTTCAGTAACGCTTCACAGACTCGAAAGAGCCAGTGTCCAAAATACCCTGGAGGAGAGAGCCCCGTGCAGGGGACGGCGAGGGAGGCGTGAGGCTTGGGCCGGTGAGGTGAGCAGGAGCCCCGTTGCCCAGGGAGCTTTATGACAAGGTAAGGGTGGTGGCCTTTACACCTGTGTCTGATGCAAACCTCCCCGTCCTTCAAGGGTCCCTTCAGGATGAATGGACTCTCCCTGACCACCCCAGCCTGCAGGGATATCAGGGGTCCTAGTGTCCTTGCCAGATGGAAACTACTAGAAGGCAAACAATGGATTCTAAAACCCTCTCCCTCTTCACCCAGCCCCATGGGGAAGAATGGAGGGTCCTCTGTGACCCTCTCTCCTCCTATAGACATTGGCCAACTGAGTATAAAAGCGGGATGATAATACCACGTACTTTGGGATTTCCTTGAGGCGTAAATGAGAGGGGGCCCACAAATGCTCTGAAAGGGCCGGGAGGGCACTTATTCTCACATGTGCTATCAGCACAGATTAACTGAGGGAAGGAAGTGGAGGCCCGGGGTCTCTGGCTTGAAGGAATCACTCCTTCTCTTTTCTTGTCTTTTATGTCATTTCCAAGAGATTAGAAACCCTGATGGGGCAATTCCATACTGTTTATTTGAAATAGGCTGGAAAGCAAACAGAACTGTATTTTCCTGGGAGGACGGTGATGAGGGGGACCAATGAAGCCTCCACGCCTACTCTGAGGGCTGGGGATGTGGAAAAAAAGAGAGTGGTGCTGGGTTGGGGGCGTCGGGAGGTCCCTCCCTCTTCACAGATACCAGCAGTTCTGGAGCAGTGGGAATCGGGTCCTTCCTGCTGCCGGCGGAGCAGTGAGGGGCTGGTGGCCAGGGTGGGGCAGGACCAAGTGAGGCCGGCAGCCTTCTCCACGGGGAGTCACCGGGGCCACTGGCCCTCCCCACGGTGCGATCCGGTTCCCAAGGAGGGTGCCTGGCAGACCTTCTGCCCTGCAGAAACAAAGCTGCCTAATTGCCTTTTAATCTGGGGATGTCAGTCCGATGGTGTCGGTGCTGAATTGTAAGGGGAGATACTATCTTTCCCTTTGAGTGAAACGTTATTTGATCTCTGTGTGTCAGAGGAAGGCCTGTGCAGCCCAGGGAAGAGGTGGGACGGAAGGAAAGGTGGAAGGAGAGGAGCGAGGGCCTGGCTCCTGGCTGAGCTGAGGCTTTATTTCTCCCCATAACAATCATAAATAAAGGGGAACAAGCATCGTGCTTGTCTTGGCTCAAGGCCATTGTTTGGTGCAGGCTTCCTCCTCACCCCCGCCCCTCCCAACCTCCCTTTCAGGCTCAGGATGGGGAAGACAGATTGTCTGCAGGGAGAGGGAGTGGGCTGCCAGCTGTCTTACCTGGAGAGGTGGGAGAGGTGGGCTCCCAAGACCTGAGTGTCTGCTCCCGCCCTGCTCTACCTCTGGCCTCGGCTCTCCTTCCCCATCTTTGCAGAGGCTGCTGAGATGTCCCAGGTGATTACAAGAGCCTCCTGACCAGTGCCTCTGCCTCCACTCCCCACTGTGTCGGCAGTCTTGTCCAAACCTAACCTGTGCTCCCTGCTTGCTCACACTCCCCAGCGGCTCCCATCTCGCTCAGAGGGGAAGCCTGGGCCCTCCATCACCTGGCCCCTGCACCTCTCCCCTCCAGCCACACCCACCAAACTTACCAGGCACACGCCCACCTCAGGGCCTTTGCACCTGTGCTCCTTCTGCCTGCCATGCCCTTGTCCCAGGCGGCGCTCGCGTCCTCGGTCCTTTCCTCAAATGTCCTTCTCTCAGTGAGGCCTTGTCTGGTGACCCTTGGTCTGAAGTTAAGCAGCCCTCGCACATACCCACACAGACACAACCACACAGTCCCCTTGAAAGTCCTGCTCGCCACACCCTGCTCCAGGAGCTGCCCCTGACCTGTGCATCCCAATCCCTCCGACGGTGCCCCGCTTCCTGCAGGGTTTTATAGCGTCTACAGGTTGTCTCGCCTCATCCTCCTAGCATCCTCGGCAGGTCAGGGTGGGCATCCCTGATTTACACTTGAGGAAGGTTCTGAGAGGTCCAGGACTTGCTGGAGAATTCCACATGTGAGCAGCAGGCTCTTAGCCGGAGCCATGCACATTTTTTCTAGAAGCTTCTGCAGGGCTGAGTGGAAGA
This sequence comes from Mesoplodon densirostris, assembly GCF_025265405.1. NCBI lineage: Eukaryota > Metazoa > Chordata > Mammalia > Artiodactyla > Ziphiidae > Mesoplodon > Mesoplodon densirostris. The sequence continues at coordinate 112,666,059 of NC_082667.1, read as the reverse complement.
ATGTCCGGGTCCTCCGCCAGCCTTGAGTCTGTCACCATGGCCTGGGATGCAGGCTGTCCTGTCCTGGGAGCGGCTCACCACCTGCTGCCCCGTGTCCCAGCTCATCTAGGTCCCCTCCCACCTCCTCCCCTCACTTCCTGGCGTGCACACAGGCCCAGCTGATCTTTCAGCCTTTTTTCTGCATCTGTCCACCTGACTGGAGAGACCCTCCTGGGAGGGGGCAGGGTGGCCTGTCTTTACCCCAGCGAGGAGAGTCAGACCCCCTCTGAGCCCTTGCAACGCTTAGTACTCCAAGTTACAGATGGAGAGGTGGACACTGGGAGGGCCCGGGAGGACCCGTCCGATGCTTGGGTCGGCTCTCTGCCTCCGGAAGCCCTTCTCTCGCAGCTCTGGGCTTTCTCCATCTCAAGAAACTCTAGGGTAGCCCCTGGAAAGACCCAGAGGGAGAAGGAAGACAGCCCTGCCCTCGGTGCACCAGCAGGAACACAATGGCAACCAGGGACACCAGCTACGTGGCCTTGGGTGAGGCGCTCCTTCCACCCCAGGTCCACGTCCCTGGTGCTAAGGTGGGGTCCCCAAGCCTGGAGCTGGAGGGGCTCACGGGAGCAGGTTTCTGAAGGAGCTGAGCCCAGTGGGTTGGGAAGAGTGGTGACTGGTCCTGGAGAAGAGGCGTGATGCGGGGGAGTAGATAATCGGGAAGGGCCGAGCACGCGTTAAATTAACCTGGCAGTGAGCTACCTTGCATCGTATGTGATTGACCCTTTGGGGATCTCACTTGGAGCGTGGAAGTTGGGGGAAGTTACCTTAGCAGTAATGCAGGGTGACAGGAATCACATGTGGAAGTCACACAGGAAGCGGGATTGCTGACGTGGGCCAAGTGTGCTCTCGGGGAAAGAGCACCAGCCTCGGGGTTAGGAGTCCTGCTCAGCCACTTGTCGCTGAGTCACCCTGGGCACTCTCTGGCCCCGGTTTTCGCATCTGTACAGCAAGAGTGTTAGACTAGTTGTCCCTGTGCAGTGCCTGCCGACCCATCCTCGGTGTACAGTGATGTGCGTGGGACCAGTGACTAGACTTCACCACTCGGGAAAGTCCAGGGCACTCAGAGACCAAGAAGGGCACAGGAGAGTGTGGTGCTGGGACTTGGCAGGGGCCAGCTGGTCCCTGAGCCCTGGGGATGTCCAAATGCCTTTGCTGTCAGACATCTCTCTGTCCCTTTGGCAGCCAGCGTGAAGGCCCTTCCTGACTACCTTTGGGCCTCAGAGCGGAGCCAGGCAGGACCTGGCCCCCTCTGTCTCTGCCAGGATCGATTCTCAAACCCGCCAGGGTCCCAGGCCCTTTCCACTGGGGTGGGGGAAGCTCAGCACCTTGGCCCCTCCAGTCGTGCCAGGCATCAATCAGTTCTCGGTGACTGATCCCTAAGGCCTGCGTGCAGGCCCTGGCAGGGTGCTGGGATCTAGCCTTGAGCAGGTGGGCACCATCTGTGTTCTCATGGAGCTTATGGTCTAGCAGGGAACAGTGAACAGGTTACTACAGGTGTGGCAGTAGCCAAAGAGATGGCCTGGCGGGAGCACACAGCAAGGAGGCTTAACCCTGTCTGGAGGGACCTAAAGGATGAAGGGACACTGGAGAAAGAGGAGAAGGAGAAGGGAAGAGCACACGTGGGGGCCCTGCATCTGCAGAAGGCGTGGTACTCCTGGGTGCTGGTAGGCGTGATGGACAGCAGCACCTTGAGCTAACGTTTACCGCACCAGGCTCCACTCTCAGTGCTTCGCTTGTAGAAATTCACTTACTCTTCCCAACAACCTATAAGGAGTTTACTGGCATTTTCTCCATTTTTATAGATGAGGAAACAAGTACAATACAGAAAGTGTATAGTCACACAGCTAGCCAGTGGCAGAGCTGGGATTTGAACCCAGGAGCCTGATGCCAGAGCCTCTCTGCTGTCCAACTCGAGAGAACTGGGATCTCCAGCAGACGCCCCTGATGAGGTAGGACCAGGACAGGAGCAAGTGGACAGCCAAAATCAAAAGGGAAGACACGCTTTCTTGCAGCACAGAGCTGGCTTGGCAGTATACAGACAGCCTCTTTCCCCAATCTGGGCCTGGCCTGGATGGCATCTGGTGGTGGCTGACCCTCTCCCGGGCTCTGAATCAAAAGGCATGGGGAAATGCACTTGCTTTTCAGTGAAAGGGATCAAGATGAAACAGCAGGAAGAACTTCCCAGCTGTCATGACCATACGCTATTAAAACAGGCAGCCGAGGGAGGTGGAGGCCCCTCATGGAGAAGGTCAATGTCTTGGTTGCTCAGAGCTGCAGAAGAGGGGAGTGGAGGCTGGGGAGGTATGGGATGACCCCTCGGCTCAGCTCCGAAGGTGAGATACAGTCAGACAGATCGCAGGGCACTGTCCCACAGAAAGAGACATCCGCTGTCCCCAAGCTGGTGCCACCCTTTTCCTGGGACCCTGTCTGCCCCAGCCCTGCCATCGGACTTCATTAACTTGCATTTTCCCAGAGCAGGGCAGGCCAATGACAGAAGGAGTCAACGCCAGCTTGCTACAACTGTCGCCCCTGGAGCCGGCGGGCATGGAGGGAGATAATTGGGAGTGGTTTGACAGCTTAATGTCTGGGGTTGGCTTCCCAGAGCAGTGGAGGGGTGGGGCAGGGTGGCCGCAGGCAGCCAGCACGGAGGAGGCAGGGTGACGGGGGCTGCGTCCATCCAGATTGACCCCACCCCCAACACCTTTCCCTTCATTTCCTTATCAGCAGCTTGTTGGGCAGGAAAATAAACACGGGGAAGGAAATTAGATCTGGAGAATAAATGAGGCTTTCTTTATTAATTTGTCAGAACTAATTAACATCTCTACCAAATTCATCTCCTCTCCAGCTGCCCCCCTGAGCAGGAGGAAGGGAGGAGTCTGGAAGAGGCCGGATCTGGGCTTCGGGGTCCCATTCTAGGGACTGCAGGCTGAGAGGGACCCCACCAAGTTCTCTTGTCCACTTACCTGGGGTGCTGAGTCCCGTTGTGGGTGACACAGCTCAGGGGTAAAGCCCCAGAAAACCCCAGCACCAGGTCTCAGCTACTTCACCTCTCTGAGCTTCTACCGAGAAACCGAGTCAGGGTCTGCCTCTCCACCAGGGGTGTTGGGAGAATGTGAAGCAGCAAGTATTGATACCTTCTGGGTGCAAACTCAGCTCTTGATGTTACTCTGGGAGATGGAACATAAGTAAAGCACTGGAAAGATCTCACAGTACCTTCGTATTCACAAGGTCATTTTGGTTTGACCCTAGCAGTAACCTCAGGAGGTATTAAGAAACAGTCATTGGTGTTCCCATTTCACAGATGACCCAAAGGGAGCACAGAGTGGTTAAGGACCTTATGGAAACCACACAGCAAATCGCTGTAGAGGCAAGACCAGAACTCAGCTGGGCAAATGCTCCGCTCCCCAGCCCGGCCCATCCCACCCCCACCCCTGGGCTCTGCAGGGACCTGACTCATGGCCAGAGTCTCACTTACTAACAGATGCCTCACTTCCTGGGTTTGAGCTCAAGGTCTTCAGCCCAGGAGCCTGCCCGCGCTACCGGGTACTCTTTCAGGCTGGCCCTTGACGTGGGCGAGAGTGCGGATTCGTCGTGCAGAGTGGGTGCCTTCTTCCCTCACCACCCGCCCCCTTCCCAGAACCGGGCCCAGCCCCGCCATTTTGGAGAATAACCAGCTCTGAGAAACGCCTCTCCACGCCAGGCAGAGGAGAAGCCCTTGAGAACCAGCCACGCCTTGGTTGCAAAATCCAGTCTGTTCTCTTGCCTGCCGTGCTGTGGTAGCATCCTAGAGGTTCCATTCCTACCAACTGGCTGCTCCCGGGGGACCCTGGGAACACGTGGAGGTGAACACTGCCCAGCCGGTAGCATCAGCCCGAGAGCCTATTGCCTTCTGCTTGTGGAGCCGGTTGGGGGCTGCCTGCAGAGCAGAGACTCCCGGACTGGCCAGGCCGGGGGGAACCTGAAGGAAGCGTGGACTGTCCGGCTCCTGTATTTGAAACGAGGAAACTGAGGCCTCAAAAGAGAAAGTCACATGTTTTGCTGGCTCATGGCCCCACCAGGGTCAGCACCTGGGTCTCCTGACTCCCAGCCCCGGCCCTTTCATGAACTAGGTGTTAGCACTTGGTGAATGGCATCACCAGATGAATGTGTTACATCAGGGGCCCTCAGAGCCAAGAACAGGCTGAGGGCTGGTGGCAGCCGGACAGGGCAGCGTCCCAGCTAGGGGAGGGGAGGTGGGACATCTGCCTAGTGGGGCCAGACCACAAGGCCCAGGTCCAGGGGCAAGATAACTACCCCCATGCCCTCTGGACCTCCTGGCAGAGCTCTCAGGAGGGGCCTCACCCCTACAGGGCACACGGCCCTGCTCCATGCCCTCAAATCATGGACCGGTAGTAGCCAGGCACCTCATCGGCAGCAGCACCGTTCTCTTCAGAGCTTGCCTCATTGGCAAATGCCCTCAGCAGACCCACTAGTGCCGGCGGGGTGGGGGTTAGAATTCCCATTGTACCGATGGGGAACGGAGACCGGGAGAGGCTCTGAGTTTCCCCATCTTCGTGGGCCTGAAAAGCAGTGTCCCCGTTCTGGAGGCCTTAGAGAGGAGGGGGTTTTCGTCCGTGCTCCTCCGCTCACGGACTGTGGTGGTCCGAGCACCTCTGAGCCACGGTCTCCTCAGCTGTCTCCTAACGCCTGCTCTGGAAGGCAGTGCCCATGCCCAGTGAGTCCACCAGTGTCTTTCAAAAGGCCACACCCCAGGCTCCTGCCGCCGTCCTTCACACGTCTGTGAGCGATGAGGGAGCCGGGAGAGATGTCAGGAAGGAGCCCTCCCCGCCGTCCTGTGACTCCAGCCAGGCCCAGAAGCCCGAGGTGCCAGAGCGCAGGGGTGTGGCAGGCAGCTGGGATGGGGGCCTCTGCTGTCCAGGACTCGGGGCCAGGCCCTGACAGCGCTGGATGTGGCCGGCTGGGGTGGTGGGAGAAGGACCCAGGGAGAGGGTGGAGCTGGCCGACTTGGCGTCAGCTGGCTGGATGTGGGACAGTCCCAGAGTTCCCGCGAGGACACTCAGAACTTCCTTAGAGGCACTGGGAAAGGAGGTCGGGAGAAGCCCCTCGGCCCTCGTCACCCCTCCGGCCCCTCTGGTCCTTCTTTCTTCTGCTTCTTCAGGGCCCACAGTATGAATACAGGGCTGTGCTGGCACCCACCCCGGAGGCCCCTTACCCTCTGCAGGGAGCACAGTTCAAGCTCTCCTGAGTCCCCAACCACTTACCATAGGACTCCAGGACCAGGCCACGCACCAGACTGAGGATGCTGATTTGGGGGGAAAACGATTGAGCTGTCTGAGATCTATCATGGAGATTTGAGGCTGTCCATTCTTCTGCACAGGGCTGCTTCTAGAATCCAGACAAATGGGGGTAGCCTTAGTCTTTGGGGAGGGTCCGGAGCCTACTTTGGGATGTTAGAAAGGACCTACTCCAGCCCTGAGGGATGGTCTCAGCTTATTGGCTCTGTCCATGACCCCAAAGGACCTACATACCAGCTGGCACCTCCTGAGCAATTACTCTATGTCACACTATCCATGAACATACGTTATTTTATTGAATCCTTATAGCCATATAGTGATCAAACATGAAGTCCATTTTACAGATAAGGAAACTTATCTCATGAGCACTCACTGCCAGTGAGTGGAAGAGCTCAGCCCAGGTCTGTCTGTTACCACCCGCGTCCCCTCCCTACCTCTCCCGTTCTCTCCTTAAGAGGAGGACCTGCCTGATCTCCAGCTCTGGCACCTGCTCCAACAGGCCCCAGCACACCACAGGATAGAGTGTGCTTCCACTGCAGTAAGAGGAATTGAGAACAGACTTTAGGAAGGACTTGTCTGTCAATAAAGTGTCTAGAACATTTTAGCAGTTTCCCAGGGAAAATGGTAGGATCTCCTACTATGAAGACCTTGAAAGAAGGGGAAGAGATTTATTCCGTCACCTAGGTAGAGTTTTGGGGGGTAAAGCCTTGTCAGAGGCAGAGGGTAGTATATGACAGCTCCTCTCTCTAACCTCTGGTTGGGCAGTTCAGAGGCTCCACCTCTGGCTGGGCATGACCGCCCTCTGCTGCTGCTACCTGGCCCAGAGGGTCAGGTATGGATGTCGCCTTTCTAAGGACATGCTTTCTTGCCCAAGTCCACTTGGAGCCCTCGCCAACTGATGCCTGGGGCGGCATGTGGGGCAAGGCAGGGCCTGGGTAGGTGTGGTGCCCAGCTACCTGTCCGGGCACCAGTTGGCTCTGTGGGGAGAGCTCAGCCACTCCAAAGCCCCAGACTCTGTTCCTTCTCCCTCCCTTGCTCCCAGAACTGGGCTGGGAGGAGACCCAGACTGGGCAGGTCACCGAGGGCTTCAGCCTCTGATGCCCTCCCTGTCCTTTGGGGAAGTCCATCTTATTCACTTGAGCAAATCCGCAGAGAACCTACGAATGTCAGCCAATGAGTTGGGCACTGCCTGCCTAGAAAGCTGAAATCTGGTCTTAGGTTCTAACTGAACAGACAGAAAAACAGAGGGCAGTCTCATTCTGAAAGTGCACAGAAGCCAGACTCACCGCTTTTTAGCATTGCAAGTTGGCATATTTCTCAACCACTGGGCCTCAGTTTCCTCCTCTGTAAAGTGGGAACGTCAGTACTTGCTCCAAAAGATGGAAGTAAGAATGAGGTGAGATCCTAAATGGGAAGCACTTCCCAGTGCCTGGAACGTAGGAGTGGTTCGGTCAGTATTGGAGGAAATAAAACAGCTTGCTGTTAGAATTCTGGGAGGTAGGAAGCACAAATACCAGTACTTACTTTTAGGGGTGAGGGAGCCCACACAGGAGGGAGGACTGAGCCTCATATAAAACAGGGACACACACACTCTGTCTAATCACTTTGAAAATGAAAAGTTGCTGGGAAATGCCAACCTGTCTCATGGGAACAGGGCTGGAGCAAAGATGAAGAGACGCACAGGGCAGATTGTGTAAACTAAAGTGCATATTTTTAATTACTTGAGTTCACATCTCATAAAAGGAAAAAAACTAAAGCACAAGCCTTGGCCATACCCCCCTTTCTCTGCCATGAGCCAAGAACCAGTTCCCACCGGCCTGTCTTGGGTTCAAAGCGTCTGCCTGCCCTAGTCCTCACCCCGACCTGCCCACCCCCTACATCCACTGTGGGTGAGAGGGGCCTTCCCCTGAGCAACGGGGGCACTGCCCCTCCCCAGGCCAGCCCCTGCCCGCTGTGGTGGGCAGCACCCAGAGTTGTCAGGCCTGATGGGAGATGGGGAGATGGGGGGGCGGTATGGGAGATAGGAGTTAAAGGCAGCTCCCCCCACCTCTGCCTGCCGGGCCTCCTGTTGATGGTAGCTTATTGTCAGGGTGAAATGGCACAGCTAGGTCACTATTATTAGGCCTCGCAGGACTTTTCCCCAGACAATGGAGGCTAGGTGCTGCTTCCTACCTTGCCCTATGTACAGCCAGCAGTCCTACTCCCAGGGCGTGTCTGAGCCTGTAACCTGGGAAGCCAGGGCCTTGGGCCAAAGCCCGCTGAGCCAACTCTGCTTCCTTCCCACCCTGGGAACCCACCCTTTCCCTGGTTCCTGCCAGCCCTGGTCCCCACGTCCTCTGAGGTGGGACAGGCCTCCCAGCCACCTGCCTGTCGCTCTCTGTTCTCCCCTTCGTTCTCCCCGCCCACCCCTGGCCCCCGAGCCCTGACTCACTTCCCACTCTGGGACGTGTCGGGACAGGGCGCCTGGGTTCTGGTCCTCCAGCCTCTGGCTCGGCCCACTCTCAGTGGGGGTGGGGCACGTGGGGAGGATCTGCTTTGACCTGCTTCTTCAAGCTTCCTCCCTCCTCCACCTCCAACCCCGAGGGGACAGGCTGGTGGTGAGCTCCAGAGCACCTCCTGATTCACCCTTAAGGGCCCCAGCCTGGGGCCACTGAGGGCAGTAGGGGAACGGGGTGCCTGGCCATCTTCGCCTTGATCTGGGCCAGCTTGGGTCTCTGAAAACAGGACGTGGGACGCCAGCCTGCCCACCAGTGACTCCTATCCAGAGGCCTTCACTCAGCCAGGCGCTGTGTCTACACCATTCCTCTTCCTCATCCCTTTGGGACCAGAAGAGTAAAAAAAGCGTCAAGAGACTTGGATTCACTCTCTGCTCTCAGTTAATTTATTATATAGCCTCTAGTAATCACCTCACCCTTCTGGGTCTCAATTTCAACATCTACCACATGGGCGGCACCTTCCTCTGGCTCGTTCCAGGATCCAGGATCATCAGGATAAATGGGGCTGGAAGAGCAGACTGATGGGATTAGCCCTGACACCTTGGACTGGACTGCAAAGGAAGGGTTGGGGGGGTCTTCCCACCTCACGTTGGGGCCTGGAATTGGATGCATCTCTCACATATGGGGCTTCTCAGTCTTTCTCTTATAGAGAATCCTTCCTTTTTATACATAATCATGGCATTCTCCAGGGAGTCTTCGATCGTGAGCTTTCTAAGAAGTCTTGATTAAAAGATCTTAATGACTGGAGCAGTCAACAGAGCACCCGTCCCTGAGTCTGTCCTCTGAGATGTGACTCTAGCTGGGCTCGCAGTTCATTGAGCAAACACAAATTGGAGTCCTGCTTTGTGTGGGTACTGGAGCTTCAGAGTAAGAGACAACTCATGCTGGGCACCCGGGGAAAGCTTGTGCTGTGGGTGCTTGAGCACAGAGCTAGTGGCCAGGGGACCTGAGTGTTGAGTTGGGTGGGAGCTTTCTACAGGGGCTGGTGCGGCGGGTGGGGACATGGGAGGGCCCAGAGAAGGAGCTGGGAGTACAAGCAGGGACAGATTGTGAAGGCTGCTAAGCAGCTCAGATTTGCCTTAGATTTCGCCCCAGGCAGTGGAAAGTGGGGGTGGGGAGGGCACTGGTGTGACAAGGTCTGCTTTGTGTTCAAATCCACTTGTGGCTTAGACAGGCCACTTCACCAGCCTGAGCCTCAGCTTCCCAACATGAACAGGAAGACTTCACTGGGAGGAATTTTGTGAGGGGGAAATGAGATTCCGCGCCTAACAATACCTCTTAGATAGTGAGCACTTACTAAAAGTTCGCTGTTTTTAGTGTAATCGGTACCAGGATTCCAGATTAGAAATGGTGGAGGCCTAAATTCCCAGTTGAGCTGCAGTAAGGATCAGGAGGTCAAGGGCTGTATTCTAGAAATTCAGAGGAAGGAGAATCAAATGGATATTATGAGGCGACTGATGTGATGGGGCCCTGGGATGGACGGGGGTGGTGAGGGAGCAGCTGGAGAGAAGAGTTCAGTGCGGAGCTGCCCAGTTGGCAGGTGCACGCTGGGGGCCCTCAGCGTGGAGGCATCATCAAGGCCTTAGGGGCACGTGGACCCACCTAGAGTTGACCAAACAGCCACAGCCAGGCAGCCGGTCCTCTCCCCTCCCTTCATCTCATGCTCCTTGCTCCAGTCTCCTCCTTCCCCAGAACAGTACAAAATCTCTAGGTCACCATGAGGTTCCAGGGATAAATGTCTTCATCACTTCAGGATGAGGCTGGTGAGTGTGAACCAAGCAAGAAAGATACAGGAGATGCCTTAAGAGACGCCCATCCAGCCCTTTCCATACAGACCAGAGGGGAGAGAAAATCGCAGCTAGAGGAGGTGTAGAGGTCCGTAGCCTTCCACTGCCGGCCCCCCTCTCTTTCTGTCTACACCTGACTGCCTCCCGGCTTGATGGGCTATTTGCTTATCTAATGACCCGGAGACAGGGCCTTTGTAACCACAACAAGAGAAACAACCACAGTATATTGCTGTGGGCCGGTGTCTGGCTGATAACCGTCCCCAGGTACTCTCACATCCCCTATCACAGTATTGAGCCACCTTCCCACGGCTCTTCTTCCAGGGTCCAGCTTTACCAGCTCCTTCTTTCCCCATCCCCACCGACTTCTTGGCAACTTTGGATGAGTTGCTTTTCTCCGCAACTCTGTTTCCTCCCCTGTCAGTGGTAGCTTAGGCCAGATGGTCCCCATCTAAGGGAATGCACCCCAGCTGAAGGACTCTCAGCCTGGTCCTTCCTCCCTGGGTCTGTGTGGTCTGTCCCTTTGACTCTCCTATCTATTTATACACAGAATTCACCCACAACATTTCAGTTTTCCAATAGCATCATTAATTACCCCAGTAATTAAACCCAATTAGCAGTTGTAGGGGCCTTTCTGAGTGAGGAACCATTAGCCAGGGTGAAAATGCATGGGAAGGAGAGAGAAAGAAAACCCACCCTTTCCCAGCATTAAAAACGAAAGCCCGAGACAGCACGTCAAAGCAGAGGGCCCCAATTAAAGCTGGGGCCTCACTCATTAAGCTAATTTGACAGGCCATCCCACCCAGCAGCCTCTGATGGGAAGCCCGCTGGTGGAGCTGGCTGGGAGAGGTGTCCAAGCTTCCTGCTCACCTTGTGGGCTGAGCTGGGCCCCCAAGTACCCCCTCCAGCCCCCTGCTCAGGGAAGGACATGAAGAGTCTGCCCATTTTTCATTAGCACTGGCTGCCCACTTCCGGGGGCTTCAGGATAGCTAATAACCCAGAGTGGACGGGGCGGAGCTTGGGGGGGGGACGACATGGTGGTGGAAGTGTGGTACAGGCCAGCTGGGAGGAACAGGGATGAGAAAGAGAAGGAAAAGAAAAACCCAACATTTCTGGGGCCTTGGGAAAGGCAGAGGTTGGCAGTCACTCTCCTGTCTGGTCCCGAGGCTGAGGGGACTCCCCGGACCCGGGGATGGCGATGAAGAGTAAGTGAGGTTATTATATATGTCAATGCCTGACACATCACAGGTGCTTAATTGACGGTGGCCAAGCGTTAGCCCTTTGCACGCCTGGTCCTAGCCCCACATCCCCGGAGGCCCTGGGGGAAGATGTGAACACCAGCCTTCACAGGTGGGGAATCCCAGGCACAGAAAGAGGAAGATCCACAGCCAGAGATCGGACTGGAAGTCAAGTTTCTTAGCTCCTGGACTGGGAGGGAAAGAGAGCAGAGGGAGAATGCTTTTGGAGTGCCCAGAATTATATCCCTTTGGCCAGGGCTGCCCTGGGCCCAGCCGGCCCAGTAGTCCCGCTAGGGGTGGGGTTGGGGGGCTCAGCCTCACCCAGAGCCTGGATGAGAGGGGGGATGGTGTCTGCCTTCCCAATGAAGAGCCCTTCCCAGCCCCATCAGCATGGCTGCCAACAGACAAGGGTCCCAGGTATCACGTGCACCCTCACCCACGATTCTGGGGCTCGGTAGGTGTGTGCTGGCCACTCATCTCCTCATGAGGTGGGGAGGGGGAGGCCACGGGCAGCCGGTGTTGTGTTGAGGGGCATAGCCTCTGCAGCCAGGCTGCCGTGTCAAATAGGCTTCACCGACTGTGTGACTTTGGGCAGGTTACTTGACCTCTCTGTTTCCTCATCTCTAAGATAGAGACAATCATGGTACGTAGCTCCCGGAGTTGTTGTGAGGATTAAGTGAGTTAATATCTGTAAACATTCAGACCTCGGCCTGGCACAGACAGGTAATATACATGTGTTAACTGTTCTTACCGTCCACTGGCAGGAGGCTGGCAGGGGCCCGGCAGGGAACATCATCCTTTGGTACTTTCTGTGCTAGGGAGGGAGGGGAACCTGTGAGACCCCTGGCTTCTGCTGCTAAGGGGATGGGCTCAGTCTTGGGGCAGTTGTGGGTAGCAGGCAACACCCTTCCCAGACTTAGTAGAACATGGGGGTCTGCTCCCCACCACACACGTACGCATTCCTGCCAGGGGCCACTCCTGGCTTTTGGGGGCCACTCCTGGCAATGCGGTGGGCTGGGCGAGGAGGGCATGGGCATGGGAAGGAGAAGGAGGGCGGGGGAGGGAAGGGAAGCAGGTGGCCGCAGAGGCTGGGCTGCATCCCCGCCGCTGGGTACTGTGCCCTGCTGACTACGTGCTAGCTGTCTCTGCAAGGCAAGACGAGAAGCAGGTCCTGGCATGCCGGGCCCCTACCCAGTGACTCCTGAAACCCTAACAAGTCTGAGCTGGAAGTGGGACTGGGCGAGGTTCCCGATAGATTCATGTTGGGCAGAGGGATGGCGGGGAAGAGAGGGTGGGGAGAATGGGAAAGACCCCCCCAGTCGAAACAACGGCACTGCCTGTGTCGGGGGAGAGTGGGCAGGGCTGGGGGGAAGTGACCGGGGCTTGGGGTTTTCGCCTCCTGCCTCTTGGGTTCCCTCTCACCCCACCTGCCCTGGCCCGACAGGTTGGGAAGACAGGCTGTGACAACGGCAGGGACGTTCTCCTTTCAGCATTTTGCCAAGAAGAGGGTGATGATTTCAGCGCCGCTGAGAAAGGAAGTGGAGGAGAAATGAGGGGGAGGGAAGATGGCAGCCCCGTGGGGCCAGGCAGGAGGGATCATTTGACACAGATGCCCTCACTCCATCCTTTCCCAGGCCAAAGAGGTGGATGTGGTTAGGCCCGTTTAGCAGGTGAAACAGGCTGGGCTTCGGGGGAAGTGTGGGACGTGATCATGGGTCCCACTGCTAGTGATTGCTGATGCTGAAATCACAGCAGGACAAACTGGGTAGCGTGTACCCCATCACCACCCCTTTCAGCCTCCTGGGCGCTGGGCAAGGGACAGCCCAGGGACTAGACATGTCTACAAGGTCCTGGGCCATGGGGTGGCGTGGGGAGAGAGCAGGATGAGCCCCCCGTCAGGCAGATCCACCCACAGAGGGAGGCCTTCAAGCTCAGCCAGCCTATCCCTGCAACTTGATGTCAGGACCCTTTGAAGACCCTGCTTTCTCTGGCCACCCCAGTCGGGGATTACTGAGTAGGAAAAAAATTGTGAGCTGTGACTGCCTTCCTTCCGGGGTACCACAGAGCTGAGGCTGAGTTCAGATCTGGAGTGAGTTGAGGTTAGAACCACATGTAGGACTGTGCTTCATTCTGTGGTTAAAACCAGGAAGAGGTTAGCGGAAGTGTTAGGGTCGTGACCCAGGTCTGTGGTCTAGGTTGGCACTGACATGGCGACTTGGCTGGGGCTGGTTTGGGGGTTCATACTGGGGCTTGAGGAGGATGCTATTCTGGGTTGCCGTTGGGGTAACTGTGAGTTGGGGGTGTCACAGCTAAGGGGTGTTAGAGAGGTTGGGGATCCAGCATCTCCTGCTTATGTTTGGAGGAGAAATGGTCATTTTCACTTGAGCTGTGGACTGGGGAGAGAAGCAGGGCTGGGGGTTGCAGCTGAGCCAGAGTGGGTTGAGCATGGGGTTGTGAAAGGGGAGGGTGTTCTGGATGTGACGGAAGGACCATTAAAAGACTCTCTCTTCACTTTTCCCAAAGTTCTGCTCAGCTGTTGCATCCCATGACCCAGGCCACCCCAGGCCTCATTCAAATGCTACCCAGACCTAAGCCTGAATTTCTGAGGCATCGGGAAGTGTCTCCTCTGTGGGGTTTGGGTTCTCCCATCGGCCAAGGGAGCATAAGGACTGAGGTTCGCCTCCTCCTGTCTACCCCAGCAGGCCCTCGGCCCTGACCTGAGGGACCCTAGCGGCCTGCCTTCCTGGCCCACCTCCAGCCCCCGGCTGGAGACCCTTTAGGGGAGGCCCCTAGGGCAACGCTAGCTGAAGAAGGTCAATCAGAGAGAAACTGTGACCCGAGCATTTGACGGTTCCCTGCTTCCTGCCCTCGCCTCTTGTCTGCACCCTAGACCCTGCCCAGTACGGAGGTTTAATGCTGCCCAGTGTGTGTCAGGTCAAGACTGCTCCCCGCCCGCCCGCAGCCCAGGAGCGGAGCTCATGGGGTGGCAGGGAAGGCTTTGGGGGGATGGAGACAGTCCTGAACTGGGAGATGTGGAGAGGGAGGCTGACCTGCTGACGTCTGGGGCCAGGTTGTGGCAACCCAGACATTCAGGAGGGGCTTCACCAAGGACGGGCTGTTCAGGGAAGGGCCCTTCTGCCGCACCCGAGACGCTTCCCCTGCACCCGAGTCCAGATCCAGAGGAGGCCCCGTCTGCAGGCCCGGGAGCACCCTCTTCCCATCCCCCATCCCCACAGTCAACAGAAAGTGTCCCAGGAGCCAACGCCCAAGGCCTGTGTCTGTCCTTGTACCATCTGTACAGTGAGGGGGCCCAGCAGAGACCCGGCCCCTCCTGCCCTGCCTGGGAATATTTTGTCTGAGCTAAGCCTTGGGCTGCAACGTGGCTACAGTATTGCTCATTTGGTCCGGATGGACCCATGTGTCCTGCCCAGAGATGAAATAGCAAGTTTGGTGCCTGCAGCAGCCACCTTCTCCCTCTCGGGCCCCTTCTCCTTCTTAAGCCTTTTCAGAAGCAGGTAGAGGGGAAGAGGTTGTCCTGGGCCCTAATCACTGACCCCCACACCCTGTCCAAGAGTCCAGGGTTGCCTCTGTGCTGTGGCTACAAAGCATCTTCGCAGAGGCCCCTGCATTTCAGCACTAGGGACCAGTGAGACCGAGGCCTTCCTGTGGGGTGGGGTCAAGAGCCCGTCTCCCCTCCGAACCCCAGCATCCCTCCTGAGACCCTCACTGCTGCACCAGCAGGGCAAGTCCAGTGTAGTCCTGCCGCCCTGTCATTGTCCTCTGAGCAGCAGGGGCCCCGCCCACACCCTGCAGCCTGGACGATCCCTCCCACTCCAGCCCTAGAGTCCCTCCCGGCAGGAAGAATTCTGACCCTAAAGCCTTGCCCAGGAGGAGCCCCCAGAGGCGGGGTGGGCGGGGGCGACAGGACACAGAGCTGCCAGCCCATGTGGAGGAGGCTGGGGTGTGGACGGAGGTGCTGGGAGCCAAAAATGCCAGCCCAGGGTGGGATGGACACAAGGGCTGGTGTTGTAGATGCCACAGGGAGGGGTGGGGTGTGTGTGTGTGTGTGTGTGTGTGTGTGTGTGTGTGTGTGTCTGTACACGCGCACGCATGCCCGCTCATCTCCTGAGACCTCGAGGCTGAACAACCTGCACAGCAGCAATCAGGCCACCTGCCTTAAAAGGAAAGACAGGCGAGCCAGGCCGGGGGTGAGAAGAGCAAACGGCAAAACTTAATGACTTTAATATGAAAGAATTTGCCACTAATTAAGCACAAGCACTGCACTAATGCAGAGAACACATGTTGTGGATTTCACTTAAGCAGGAACCAAATGAGGTGATAGTCCTTCCGAAATGATAGCAGTTTACCAGCCGAAGGAAGATGCTGCCGACCTCATTTCTGCTCTTAGAAACACAGCCCTCTTGTCTTTGTGGCCTCCTGGCACTGAGTGTCTCCCTGTCTGCGCCTCTGTCCCCGACTCCGCCTCCCCCGTGCTCTTCTGTCCTCTGAGGACTGCACGCCACTCTGTCACCCATGTTCTGACAGCAAACAGCAGTCAGGTGCAAACTCCCTAGGCCTCCTGTTCTCTCCACCTGTTCCCCCCAAACACGCACCTCCTCCTACCGGGTCGGGAGCAGGCTCTCCAGACAGGAGCCTGCAGCTCCTCCGCCCCAAGAGAGAGATCAGGACACTTCCCCTCCGGAGTGCCCCCAACCCTCTTCCCCACTCCCCTCCTCACCCAGCTGACTCAGCTCTGCCCTGCGCACCCATCCCACACTCCAACACCCCTGCCTGAGCTTCATGCCCTTTCCTCTAGGCCAGTGGTCTTAACTGGAGGCAGTTTTGCCTCCCGGGGAACACTTGGCAATGTCTAGAGATGTTTCTGGCTGTCACACCTGAGGGAGGCTGCTATCGCGTGGAGCGGGTAGAGGCCAGCGATGCTGCTAAATGCCCCACGGTGCACAGAACGGTCCCCACAACGAGGGGTTATCAGGCCCCAAGTGTCAGCCGTGCTGAGGTCGAGGGCCCCTGCTCTGGGAGAGTGGCCTTATCACAACAGGGACTTGCTCAAGATCCCATGGCGGGTTGGTAGAGCTGGGATGGAAACCAGCTTACCTGACTCCTAGGTAGCTCCTTTCCCCAAGACTATAATAGTGACAATAATACAACAACTTGTGTAGCATAACTGTGCCAAGCACTGTGCTAAGAAGAGATGTGAATTATTTAATTTTCAAATCCACCCCAGGAGACAGTCCTATAAGTGTTCCCCTTTTATACATGAGAAAACTGAAGCACAGAGAGGTTGACGCAACTTGCTCAGTCACCCAGCGAATAAGGGGCTGATAGAAGCCTGGGTCTATCTGAATCCAAAGTCAGTGCTCATGGACGAATGAATTACTTACATCCCCCCGCCTGCCACCCTATTCCTCTTAACCCCTTCCCCATCAGTCTCCCACCCCAACCCTGCCCTTTTAGATTGAGCCCTCCCTGAAGCTGGCACCATATACCCACCTGACTGCCTTCCCTTCCCTGTACAGGCCCAGCCCCCTGCCACTGGGGAAGGCAGCTGCCTGGGCGTCTGGAGCTGGGCACTGGGGTAGTCTGACAGGCCCCTCCTGGTAAGAGGCAGATCAAGAGACCTCCACTTCTAAACAGGTGGTGACCATCGGCATGGAACCCACAGGGCTGGGACAATGCATCTGTCACCCCTGAGCCTTGAGAGGCTTGGGGAATTCTCCCTGTTTTCTCGGCAGCTCCCAGCCTCTCCCACCCCACACTAGCCTTCCGAGGAGGCTGCTGCCTACACTCCCCAAAATGTGTCATTAAAAACACACATTTGCTGAGGGGAATCCGGGCTGCCATGTGTCTGCTGCGAGATATATTGTCTGCTGCAGCCGGGGTGGAGGCGGCCGGCATTGGCCACAGAGAGGGGACCTGTCTGAATCCTGGCCTGTGAGCCAGGTGGTTCCAGGTCTTTGAAGCCTCAAAAGCCTGACCAGGTCGGGAGAAATCCAGGCTGTGTAGTGAGGGGCGTGGAGCTGGAGAGCGTGCAGGCTTTGCAGGGCTGAGACCTCAGGAGCAGGGCCTCAGGGCCACAGCTCGCTTGGGTGAGAAGAATATTTTTCACCTTATGGTCTGGAGTGAGGAAGGAAGTGGGGCCGGGTGCTAGGAACTGGGGCAGAGGCCAGAGGAGAGAATCGGGAGGTGGCAAGTGGGAAGCAAGCGGAGGATATGGGGTTGGGGGGCAGACAAGAGGTCAGGCAGACCTCCACCCTTTGGGGGTGTAGCTCCCTGGTTTCCATCAGGAAGGAGGAGATTCAGGCCCTGACCTGCTTCCCTTCTGTGCAGATGTGAGGCCTCACCTTCTGTCTGTCCTCCGGCCCTACCTGGCCACACCATGCTGTGTCCTGCTGTACAGGCCCCCCTCCTTGGCTAATGTGCAATTTCCAGGAAGCTGCAGTTGGACCTGAGAAATGGCTAACCCTGGCCTGGCACCCCAGCTGGCTCACAGCCTTCTCCAACCACTTGAGGCCCCCTTATGCTTACTAGATGCCAGGCACTGGGCTGAAGTCCTGATCTTTCCGCTCAGTAGGGGAAATGCTATGACAGGTGTATGCTGAGGTCCTGGGACCCTCGGGGTGTAGGAACACCTCACTCATGGGGGAAGGGGGAAAAGGCTCCCCAAAAGCCAAGGCTAAGGTCATTCAGGAAGCATGAAGCGGTGTGGGCAGGTAGCAGGGTGTGTGGGGACTTTTGTCTTTTTTGTATGTTTGTTTTGTTTTTAATTAATTTTTTTTTTTTTTTTTTTTTTGGCTGCGTTGGGTCTTTGTTTCTGTGCGAGGGCTTTCTCTAGTTGTGACGAGCGGGGGCCCCTCTTCATCGCGGTGCGTGGGCCTCTCACTGTCGCGGCCTCTCTTGTTGCGGAGCACAAGCTCCAGACACGCAGGCTCAGTAGTTGTGGCTCACGGGCCTAGTTGCTCCGTGGCATGTGGGATCCTCCCAGACCAGGGCCCGAGCCCGTGTCCCCTGCATTGGCAGGCAGATTCTCAACGACTGCGTCACCAGGGAAGCCCCAGAGTATGTGTTTTTAACGGAAGGAAGAATGTGGCAGGGAACTGGTGGTCTTGTCCCATGTGGCCGGAGAGAGAGAGCAGGCAGGGGAGAGGCAGCTGGAGTCTCGGATGCCCAAGATGAGGTCCAGAGCCCAAAAGGACTTTGGACTTGATCCTGAGGGCTGTAGGAAGCCATGGAAGGATTTTAAATCGAGAATGATTTATATTTTAGAGAGCAGAAGATGGATTAGAGGGGGAAGGCTGGAGGCAGGTATGTATCCTTGGCATTATAGTACAGTAGACTGGGCGAGAGATGATGGGGGCCTGCACCAGGGGCAAGGCTTGGGGAGAAGAAGGGGACAGGGCGGCAGGGATGAGATGGTAGGTACTGGGTTCAAAGGAAAGGGGTTGGGATTTACTTCACTGGGGGTTCCCAGCCCAGGAGTGTTGAGAAAATAAGGAAGTGAGCCTCTGCTGGAGGCGCGGGTGGGTAGGAAAGGGGCTGAGCTGGAGGGAGGGGACTTAGGAGGAGTCTGGATTGGGGCCCGTGGGGATGGAGAACGAAGGTGGATTCAGAAGCATTTAGGAGCTCGCACCAGCCGCGCTTGGTGATTACGTGGCCGTGGAAGAGCCCTGTGTGCCCCGGCTCTGCCGTCGTGCAGCCTGGATTTCCCTGGCATTCCACTTAATCTGGGAGGTCTTCTTGGAGGAGATGGGCAGTATACAGAGGAAGAGCACCCGCTTGGTCGAGAAGTTCCAGAGGCTGATCCAGGGACGGTGCAGGGCAGGGGCAGAGAGAGAGCTGGACAGGTGACGTCCACAGTGGAGTCCTCCAGGGACGTGGGGTCCTCCAGGGACGTGGGGTCCTCCAGGGACGTGGGGTCCAGCACTCTCGTTTTACAGAAAAGGAAACTAAGGTCAGAGAAGCAAACTGCCCTCCCTAAGGCCATACAGAAAAAAGTGACCAAGTAGTGGGGGCCAGAGCCCGCCTCTCCCAGTTTCCAGTAAGTACCCTCCCTTCCCACCATCCGGCCAGAGGCAAGGTGACAGGTACGGGATGAGCAGTACAGAGAGGGCCGAGAGGTGGAGCCTGAAGGCTAGGGTCAGAGCCGAGAGAGGCTCCCTGTTTCTGGGATGTCAGGAGTGGGATCAGGAGCTGCTCAAGACCAGCCTACCCTGGGCTTTGGGGATGGGCAGCCAGCGTGAAAACAGGCTTGGAGGAGAGCCGTCCAGGTGTCCCTGGCCACTTGCTCCTCAGTGGGAGAAGGCAAAACCCAGCTCCCTGATTCATCCGCAACCCCCAGCCTATCCTCCTAGGGTTCAGGGAGAGATGGGACCAGAGCAGGCCCCACCGCCACCGCTCCCCGGGGGCTTCCGCACTGCCAGAGAGCAGGGCCCGCCCAGCCCGTCTGGAAGATCCCGGGCTTCCACTCTGGCTCCTTCTGGGGCTTTTCCCAGGCTGCCACGCCCCCTCCTCTCCCATGCACTGTGCTCACCCGCCCCAGGCGCCGGGCGCCAGCCCCACAGCCCATCATTAACCAGCTCCATGTGGGGAGTTGAGGAGGGTGTGCATCAGGCAAGAGGAAAACATTGGCAGTTTCTGTGACCTCAAATGAGGGGTGGAGACGCCTGGGTTCGGAGAGTAGCAATTAGCCCCTGGCTGTGGGATCATGGGATGTTATCACCTCTGCTGGTAAGGTGGATGTGGAGGGGATGCAAGGCTCCAGGACACCTGGGGCCGTCCCAGTAGGCGCTGCTTCCAGAGAGAATCCCACCAGGCAAAGCCCCTGTGCTGCAGGAGGCCGGGGGAGCCTCCTCCTCCAGTGGCACCGGGCTGGGCTGCTCGGCCTAGACTCGGCCCTCACGCCTTCTTGCCATGTCCAGACCCAGTGAGGGGGGGCTAGGGGTGCAGGGACGAGAGCTGGGCCAGCTGCCACTTCTCTGTTTCCTCACCAAGCCCTCTGCTCTGGCTCACCCCGGACCCCATCCTGGATGTAGAGGAGAGGCTGGAGGCTGGAGATGCAGCCTGGGCACTTGGAGAGCTCCAGAACTAATAGGAAAACATACCCAGGGCATAGATACAAGACAGGACAAGTTCAAAGGACTTCAGTGAGAGCCCTGCTCATGTGGGTTCTTGCGGGCAGAACGATTGGGTCCAGGCGACACTGATTGGGAAAATCTTCCCAGAGGAGGGGACCCTAGGAAGGGGATTCCTTCCGAATCTCACCCTCTACCTCACTAGCCCCTCCCCCATGAGGTTAGGCCGTGACACCAGAAAGTGAGGAGCTAGGCAGCCCTGGGAGTTGACATTTGGAGAAGTCGCCTCACTGGCGGGAGGGGACCTATAACCTTTAGGTCACTGTGCTGACTCAGCAGGGTTTCGTCTGGAGGCTCCCCCCGCTCCAGTGGGTGAGTCATTCCCACTTACCACTTAGCTGTTTTCTCACCGGATGTCCTGTTCCTTTCTACCAGTTCCAGGGCAGGGAGCAGGGGACCATCCCTGGAAGGCCCTAGAGATGGATCCCAAAGGATGCCGATTTCAGAGAGGCCCCTTCTGCAGGGCCCAGTGCCTCCCACCCAGGCCAGGCCTGACACTTCTGCCCACCCAACTGAGGGCACCCGGGCAGAGTCTCAGGAAAGGAATGGGGCACCGAAGAAGAGGGAGCCTGTGCCAGAAATCTCTGAATCCCCCGGCCCCGGCCCTCCCCTTCACACACCACCCGGGCCCAGTCCCAGCCTGCTCGGCTAGGGAGAGAGGGGTCTGAGGTTTCAAAGGTGGGGACAAACTGGTCGAGGTGGGTACGGGGAGGAGAGCAGCCCCCGCTCTGGGCCACACCCCGCTGCGTGGGAACCCATGGCCCCAGCCTTGGATTAGCTCAATGGCAGGCAGGGCAGGCGGGCAGGGCCCTGGGGAGCAGGTTTGTCGGCCACAGCTGAGGAGCCTTTGTGTTTTGTTGCTGAGCTGGGGCTTTTGCAGGTCCGTGACGTCTCGGGGGCCGGCCTGATGCCTGCCTTGTTGGCTCAGCGCTTCTGAGAAGCCACAGAGGCAGCCCAAACTGCCCGACCCCAGTGCCAGTGGGGAAACTGAGGCACGTATGCACAGGTCCCCGGGACCTGGGTCCCAGACCCTGGAGCTCATAGGGTGGCCAGGGAGAAAATAGGCAGGGCATGAGGTCAGGAAAAGAAACAGACTCATTCTTTGGTATCCTTAGGATGCAAGAACCCCTCTCCTGGGACTTCCCTGGTGGTCCAGCGGTAAAGAATCTGCCTTCCAATGCAGGGGATGCTAAGATCCCACATGCCATGGGACAACTAAGCCTGCATGCCACAACTACTGAGCTCACGTGCCTCAACTAGAGAGCCCACGTGCCGCAAACTACAGAGCCCACACACTCTGGAGCTCACACGCTACAACTAGAGAGAAGCCTGCATGCCGCAATGAAGAGCCCAAGCGAAGATCCTGCGTGCCACAACTAAGACCAGACACAGACAAAAATAATAATAATTAATTAATTAATTAATTAGAATAGCATTTTAAAAAAGAATAAGAAAACTGGAGAGAGAAAAAAAAAAGAACCCCTCTGCCAAGGACACAGGTCCCAGTGTATCTCTTCACCCTCACTCCCCACCACCCTGGCTTTTTCCTGCTCTGTACATAGCAGCCTCCTGCAGGTGCCCTCCACCTGGGCTCCCAAAAGTCCCTGTTTCTGACCTTGCACCTGACACGTAGTCACTGGACTCCAATGGGGGCTCCATCCCTGGCCCCCAGCCCCTTGACCCCCCTGCCCGCCAAGCCCAGCGCAGGTAGCCCGCAGGCACTGTGGATGCAGTATTTTAACTGGTATTTTTGTGCCATTTCTCCAAAGGAGCAATGGAGGCACTGAGATTACACAGGAGGGACACCACCCAGAATGAGGCCCTGGAGCGTTAGATTGAGAATCTGAGTCTATTTGTTTATTTATTTATTTATTTTTGGCTGTGTTGGGTCTTTGTTGCTGTGTGCGGGCTTTCTCTAGTTGTAGCGAGTGGGGGCCACCCTTCGTTGCGGTGCGCAGGCTTCTCACTGTCGTGGCTTCTCTTGTTGCAGAGCACGGGCTCCAGGCACACAGGCTTCAGTAGTTGTGGCACGTGGGCTCAGTAGTTGTGGCTCGCGGGCTTTAGAGCTCAGGCTCAGTAGTTGTGGCACACGGGCTTAATTGCTCCGCGGCATGTGGGATCTTCCCGGACCAGGGCTCGAACCTGTGTCCCCTGCATTGGCAGGCAGACTCTTAACCACTGTGCCACCAGGGAAGCCCCCCTGAGTCTATTTTTATGGCAGGTTAGGAAGAGCACTGGGCTGAGTTCTGCTGTTCTGTGTTCCTGAGCAAGTGACCCAACTGCTCTGGACCCTTGTCTCCTCCTTTGTAAAATGATGGGTTGCATGGTCCATTGAGCTTCACTGTGCTACCATTTTGGTGGTCCTGGTTCCCACATCTGGGACAGCCTCTGCTTCTCATGTAAGAGGGAGTCTGTGGGGAAGAAGAGATGGTACCTTCTGTGGACCAGCCCTAGCTGCTTGGGGAACCAGAGAGAGTCTGTAGAGTACTCTCCAAGCCCTGGACCCTGCCAGCATCAGCTGTGACATGATCAGCTCAACCCAATGTCAAACCTGCTCCTTCCCTCTCCCACAGGGACTTGTAGTCTATTTGGAGACAGGAGGATATAGTAGAAAACATGCTAAACACACATGCCAGGAAACAAAAAAGGGTACAGATTCATGTTATATGCAGTTGGGCAATGAATAGAGGTGTCAGCTAAGTAGGAGGAGTCCAGAAGGACTTCCTGGAAGAGGGGGACTAGAAGCACACAGTACAGTGCCTAGTACTGGATAGGTGCTCGATAAATATTTGTTGAATGAAGTGCCGGGAAGGGAGGCCTCCTGCTTCATGAATGAGAAATGATGATGATGATGATGATGGTGATTGTGATGATGGTGATGGTGATGATGGTGATGTTGATGGTGGTGATGATGATGATAGCAACTAACATTTACTGAGCATTTAATTTTGTGCTCAGTGCTGTCCTCGAGTTTCACATTTACTCATTTAATCATTACAACAACTTTTATAATAGGTATTATTATAATCCCCACGTTACAGATGTGCATCCTCAGTGCAAACTGAGACACAGAGGGGTTAAGTCATCTGCCCAAATTTTCACAGCTCATAGGTGACAGAGGGGGCATGCAAACCCACACTGTCTGGCTCTTTACAACCCACCATACTGCCTCATGGGGATGGTGACCTTCTCTTCAGAGGGTGGGAGGAGCTTGGGCAAGGTAGGGGAGACATAAGCATCAGTTTTCGGGCTGTCAGGGCTGGAGTGCTTGGTGGAGAGGCATGGACCAGCCGAGGAGAGGGACTGTGTGGTCTCCAAGGGGACTCCCCTGCAGTGCACCCCTTCTCTCAGGCCTTCCAGAGAAGGCTTACAATCCACCTCATCCTGCACAGAGGAGGGCCCTTCTGCTGGGTCCCCACCCTCAACTAGCCCTTTCTCACTTTTCGGTGGTGCCTGCAGCAGTCTGACCCTGGCTGCCAGAGTCACTGGGGTAGAGTGTGCCCCGCTCTCTGAAAGCCTCCCAATCTGCCCAATCTAAACAATGAGGGACATACTCCCCTCGCCCCCACATCCCCCAAATAAGACACGTGGATTGGGTTCCGGGTCCCTAAGCCTAAAGTGGGGGGAAAGGTAAGGGAGGGTCTTCAGCCCTTACCAGTCTTCCCAGCCCCCCACCCCAGTTCCACAACTCTAGGATCCCCACCCTCAGTGACCCCAAACCCCATACTCCAAGCATTCCCTTATGCCTACCCGCCAGGGTCCCCTCACCGGCCCTGCTAACAGCAGCAGTTCTAGGTGCTTTCACCAAAAGCATTTTTACTGCAAACATTTTGCCACATAACTAATTGGCCATGAGGCAATTTTGCCATGAAAGAGAAAATATCTGGTTGACAGGTTGGTTTGACAGTTTGGTTTCAACTAGTTGAGATGCGCTAGTGTTTCTTCCAGTTAGCGACGTTACTGATGGCTTTATCAAGATGATGGTTTTCCCCAAGAGTTGGTTTTGTATTTTGAAACACACTACGTTGGAGGAGAAAGAGGCCAAGGGCCTCAAAGGCACAGAGTTGAGCCTACATTTCCCATAGAACTTTTTGGAAAGTCTATCAATGGACATAAGACAATGTGCTGAGAACACACAGCAGTGCAGAGGCTTTCCCAACGCAACACAAAGTTCAGTTACAAACATGCACCCTAGTGTTTGGAAACTGATACCTCTCTTAATGAAGGAAGAAATTTTAGCAGAAAAGAAAAAGTTCGATATCAAATGAGGAGACGAATCAACAAATGTATAAAATAATATGAACGAAAGACTTGGAAGACAAGTGCTTACTGCTTAGACAAGTACAACCCACAAAAGAAAATCAGTTGTTTGCACGGTATTGCCATGCATCTACACACATTTTATTTATTTGTTTGTTTATTTATTTATTATTTTTGGCTGCACTGGGTCTTCATTGCTGTGCGCAGGCTTTCTCTGGTTGCAGTGAGCTGGGGCTACTCTCCGTTGCAGTGTGTGGGCTTCTCACTGCGGTGGCTTCTCTTGTTGCAGAGCACAAGCTCTAGGCGTACGGGCTTCAGTAGTTGCAGCACACAGGCTCAGTAGTTGTGGCACACGGGCCCTAGGGCACACGGGCTTTAGTAGTTGTGGCGCGTGGGCTCAGTAGTTGTGGCACACGGGCTAAGTTGCCCCTCGGCATGTGGGATCTTCCTGGACCAGGGATCAAACCCATGTCTCCAGCATCGGCAGGCAGACTCAAGCACTGCACCACCAGGGAAGTCCCTACACACATTTTAAATTCAAATATTTTGTATTTTGCAATAAGGTCTTTTTAATTTTGTTACTCATTTCTCCTGTTTCATTATGGCCTTTTTAATGTCCCTCATTTATATTTTATTATTTTATCTTTTTTGGCAAAATTGCCTTATGGACAATTAGTTATGTGGCAAGAAATGTGGCAAAGTCATCTGCGGCAAAGATGCTTACAGTGGAAATAGCAGACAAGGCTAACAGTAAGCTGTAGGCAGAGAGGCCCGTGTCAGGATGCACCTGCCTGCTCCTTAGAGGTCCTCCCGCCCGCCTGCCCGCTCATCACGGGGGCAGAGGGGCAGGAGCCCAGGGAACCCACTTAGTACGCAGTGAGCGGGCACCCAGGCGCCTTCCTCGCTGCCCCACCTGCCATGGGGTTGCTTCTGGGAGAGTCACACAGGAGAGGAGACAAGCAGCCTCAACCCCCAAACAGACGTGGGATGGGGAGGGCCACCTCAGCCTGGTGAGACGCTGATGGGTGAGAGGGGGCTTCTGGGGCACCTGAGCCCCTTGCAGAAGCCTCTCCTCCCCGCGCCCAGGCCGCAGTCAGCCGTCTCCCCTCCTGGCTCACAGCTCTGCAGAGTGAGGTCACTGCTGAGGACGCGGCGAATGAATGTCAGCCTGTGCTCCAGGCACTGAACCCTGCCTGTCTCTACATCCCCAGCGGGTGAAAGGAGATGGGTTGGCGGCGGGCTTGGTGGGCTGTGTCCCACTGTAGGCCCCACTGTGCCCTGGTACCAATCCCAAGGTGGATCCTGGTGCCCACACCCTTACCCACCCCCCCACCGTGGCCCGAGCCTACCCAACTGGCTTTTCCTGTTCTCGGCTTTGTGTGGTGAAAGTTCCCCAATCATACCCACATTTTCTCAGCTGCTGGGCAGCCTCCAGCAGGCTTGGTGAGTAGAGGCTGGGGCGTGTGGGAGGGAGCACCCACTTACCCTGCTGGAAGGGCTAGGGCTTAGCTGCTTGCCAACTGGCCAGTCAGCAGGAGTACTGGGCTTACTGGCCCACTGACCTCACTGTGGGACTGTGTCTGGGGTGAGGCCACAGCTGGGCTGGGCTGCAGTTCAGGGAATCAGACTGGCCAGAAGGGACCACTGACATCGTGGAGTCCCGCCTGCTCCCTTTCAGGGGAGGAAAAGAGGGCTCGGGAAGGGGAAGTGACCTGCCAAGGTGCCAAGACGAGCTCAAGACGGAGCCGGGCTAGAAGCCAGCCCTCCTGACGCCCTGCTGGGTGTCTCCTGCATGGTTCTCCCACCAGCCCACAGTGTTCTCTGCCGGGGCCATGTCAGAACCCCCCAGACCGGCCAAGGGGACGGCTGGAGGGGTGGGGTGGTGGTACCCCAGGCGGACCTTGAAGGGCTGTGTGGACGTGAGCGGGCATAGAGAAGGGGACCATTAGGGAAGCTTTCAGAGCATGGCGAGGGCCTAGCTTGGAGGGCCAAAGATATACTTCTTCAGCAGGCCTGTCTTGAGTGCCTACTGTGTGCCAAGCACAGGGGATACCGCAGTGCCTGGAGAGACCTGGCCTATACCTTCTTGAGGGGAGGCGTGAGGGCCAGCATACTTCACTGACCATGGTCTCGGGACCCTCCAGAAGAGTGTGGCCTGCTCACACCTCCACCACGCAGAGGCAAGCATAAGCCCTGAGTTCCCAGTCTGGAGCAGCAGACTCCCTTAGTGGGGGGCGCGTTTAGGCCATCCCTCGGGCTCTGGGTCAGTCCAGGGCCTGACACTGATGTTATTGATGGCAAGTAACTGAGTGAAATAAGAATGGAAGGACGGCTGATGACAGAGCTCAGGGGCGAGCCCACTGGAGTGAAGGACTGAGCCAAGTTCAGAGTTAAGGAAAAGCTCAAACAGAAGCCACTTGAGATGGAATAAAGCAAAATCGGTAGGGGGACTAGAGGGAATTTATTCATTCATTCGATGCCACTGATCACTCCCTCCCTCTTGCAAATCTCTCCTCTCACGGCTTCCAGTGCCATTTGTCTGGCCACAAATATTGACTGAGCACCTACTGTGTGCTGGATAATGGGCTAGGCGCTGGGGCTACAGGGATGGAAAAGACACAGACGCTGCTCTGGAGGAGCTCACCATCTGGCAGAGAAGCCAGAGGTGTGAACAACCACATCCCCAGGCAGAAAAGAGCCGTAATAGGGTTGGGAGGATCAGGGAAGCTTCCCAAAGGAGGCGGCCTGAGTGGGATATCCATCCATAGGTGGAAAAGGGGCAGGGCCTTCCAGGGAACCAGAGGAACAGGCGCCTAGACATGTAGCATCTACGGCTCTGTGCTCCTTGGAGGCTGGGACTGAATCGCTCATTGACGTGACTCTAGGGCTGATAATAGACTCAGAAATTGATACATAAATGGGAAGAGGGAGAAGGAAACAGAAATCTGGCACGTTCTGAGGAGGGGTCCAGCCTGACCTGGTTGGAAGGCCTCATGTATGGAGAGACGTGGACAGAAAGGCAGGACCCAGGTGATGAGGACGTCAAATGCCAAGTTAAGACATCCAGACTTGATTGTGAAGGCAAGTTAGAGCCAGAGAGGCTGAGCCTTGTGCAGCTGCCTTGCTGCGTAAGAGGGGCCAAGCCAGTGCACCGCAGGGCCCGGGCCCTCAGCCCTTCCTGAGGGAGAAGACAGTGGAGGTGGCCATAAGGATGGCCACTGTGGGCCCCGGTGCTCTCCCAGCACTTCCTCATCCGTCATACCATTTGGTTCTCCTAGCAACCTGTGAGCTAGAGAGGACTGGATTATCCGCCCCATTTATCAGACGAGGGAACCGAGGCCCAGGAAGGTGAAGCAGCTGGTGGTTCCTCTGCTGAGCCCCTGCTCAAAAAGCAGCACATTCAACCCTCATCAAAAATAAGGGTGTGGACGGATATTTACTGCCATGGAGCAACACTGATGATATATCACTAAGTGAAAAGACAGTTTATGGAACAGATTACGGTATGGTTCTGATTTTGTTTAAAAAAAATAAACAGATGGTTACCTGGATATATAGAGAAGGATGTAAAAGAGAACACTTCCTATCAGATGATCAGTGATATGTCTGAGTCGTGGGACCATGGGTTGTTGTCATTTTCCTCTCAGAATTTTAAGTATTGCCCACAACAGTGTTTCTATAACAAGCAATTATTATTTTAGAGTCAGAATTTTTAAAATAATGACTACTGGAAAATAGAAGACCAGCGCACAGGGAGTTGGGGCGGGGGCTGTGGCTGTCCGTGACCGCCCTCTGCCATCTCCCTCGACCAGGCGCCCACAGCCAGGTGGTCCAGGTGAACGACTCCATGTACGGTTTCATCGGCACAGACGTGGTGCTGCACTGCAGCTTCGCCAACCCGCTGCCCGGCGTGAAGATCACCCAGGTCACGTGGCAGAAGGCCACCAATGGCTCCAAGCAGAACGTGGCCATCTACAACCCGGCCATGGGCGTCTCGGTGCTGGCCCCCTACCGCGAGCGCGTGGAGTTCCTACGGCCCTCCTTCACAGATGGCACCATTCGCCTCTCCCGCCTGGAGCTGGAGGATGAGGGCGTCTACATCTGCGAGTTTGCCACCTTCCCTGCCGGCAATCGAGAGAGCCAGCTCAATCTCACTGTGATGGGTAAGCTGACCTGACCACTCCTCTCTGCTTGGGTGGGGCCTGTGGCCTGGGGGCTTGGCCATCTTCAGTGACCCCAGATGCTCTCCTTGGGTCGGCATGCTCCCATGCTCTGGACGTAGCACTCCTGGTCCCTTCGAACCAGGCTGTCTCAGTTCACTAGGGATGGGGGCTGGGCCTTCGCTCTGGACAGAGCTGAGGATCAGTATTCAGGTTGGAGCCCCACCGTGGGGCACTTTCCAGGTGGCCAGGAAGCAGGCAGACGCCATGGTAAGGGAGAGAGCCTCTTGAGCACAGCAGGACTCCAAGAAGACTTCCACTTGACAAAAGGGGATACAAAGACTAGAGCAGGAAGGCTGTGGGTTAGACCCGAAGAGGTCCCTGTGAGAAGTGCTGGGAGGGGCTTTGTTGAAGCATAGCTGAGAGGCATGGATGGCCAGGGTGACCTGAAGCAAGCCTGGCAGGTACCTGCCCTCCTGGCCTGTGTGTCCTTGATGAGGCAACAGAGCCAGACTCATGGCTCTCTCTGGTTCCCTGCAGCCAAACCCACCAACTGGATAGAGGGCACCCAGGCAGTGCTTCGAGCCAGGAAGGGGCAGGATGACAAGGTCCTGGTGGCCACCTGCACCTCGGCCAATGGGAAGCCTCCCAGTGTGGTGTCCTGGGAAACGCGGCTGAAGGGTGAGGCGGAGTACCAGGAGATCCGGAACCCCAACGGCACGGTGACCGTCATCAGCCGCTACCGCCTGGTGCCCAGCCGGGAAGCCCACCAGCAGTCCCTGGCCTGCATCGTCAACTACCACATGGACCGCTTCCGGGAAAGCCTCACCCTCAATGTGCAGTGTGAGCGGGGCGGAGTGTCGGAGGGCTGGGTCTCCCAGGGTGGGGCAGGCGCCGCGGTCCCCTCACACCACCCCCGCCCTCGCCAGCCCTCCCTCCTTTGCTTCTCACCTCTCATCACTCTCCCCACCCCTCCTTCCCTCACCCCCTTATCCTTCCTCTTTTCCTTCCTCCTCCCTCTCTCTTTCTGGGGGTGCTTTGTCCTCCCCTCCTCTTCCCCCTTTGCCCACCCTCTCTTTCCCCCTTCCTCGTTCCCCTGCTACTTCTGCTGCGAGGGTCCGTGACCTCCACCCTCCCTGTCATTCTCCCCCCTCTTCCTGCTGTTTCCATGTCACTTCCCCTTCCATCCCTTCCCCATCAGAGCCTCCCTCACCCAAGTTCTGCTCTCCTGACCTCACCCTTTTCAAACATCACCTCTTGTCCCACAGACGAGCCCGAGGTGACCATCGAGGGGTTTGATGGGAACTGGTACCTGCAGCGGATGGATGTGAAGCTCAAGTGCAAAGCTGATGCCAACCCCCCAGCCACCGAGTACCACTGGACCACGTAAGTGCTGCGGGGCTGGCTGGTCGCTTTGCCAGGAACCTTGCTGGTCACAGGGAGGCCCACCCACCCCACCTCCAGAAACCTTGGGCAGAGAGGAAATGAAGGTCTAGGCTCAGGTTGCTCGGTGAGAAGGGGAGAGGGGCCATGAGAGACACGCACACACACACACACACACACACACACACACACACACACACACATACACCCCCTTGTTTGACAGCATCAGGGTCTGTGGGACAAACCATTCTGCCAGGGGGGCTTCCCTCGTGATCTGCCTTCCTTCTGCTCCCTAATAAAGAATGTTGTGGTCATTCAGTTTGAGTCACTCCCACCCCAGCCCCCACTATTTATTTTTATCGAGGTGTCCCCAGGGAAGCTGGCTTTCTGGAGCATCCCAGATCTTTCTTTGTTCCTTTTCCTTCTCTCCAGCACCCCCAGGTTCTCAGGGAAGAGGCAGCCATCAGCCCAGGATGCCTGTGTTCATAGTGTGCTCGTCCCAAGGCCCATCCTCCCATTCTTGGCTTCGTGGTCTTCGGGCCTGGACCTCAAACGGTCTAGTCTCACCACCCCCTCAACAGCCAGCTCTGATGGCCTGAGCCAAGGCTCCTCCCAGAGAAGAGCTGGATGGAACACACAGAAAGCAGAAAGACAGGGGCGTGGGGAAGCTAAGAAGCAGGTTGACATGGTTGGCCAGAATACGGCTGCCCAGATCGTGTCTACATTCTTTTTCTAGTGAGTAGAAGGCACTGACATACCTTAGCTGTTTGTTACCATCCACTTCCTGGAACCAGAAGTAGTTCTGAAGGTGCGAGTGGGCAGGGCCTGCTTGCCAATTTCAGCTCCGGGTCCAACAGAATAACAGTTTTGTGGCATGGAGGATCAGGAGGAAGGAAAAGGTCTCCTGTGTTCAGGAACCTTCTAGGACTCTCCCCCTGTGAAAAAGACCTGTGACATGCCCAGCAAGAAAATGAGATGGTGAAATGGAACATAATTCCTAAACATGGGTCACATCTCATTACCTGAGTAGCTTGTTAAAATTCTAGGCCAAGACCCCAGTGGTGCAGCTTTAGTAGATTTGGGGTGAGGACCCCAGACTATTAACCAGCTACCCAGGAAACCGAGGGCCAACTACCAGGAACCAGTGTGGTGGAAAGAGCACTGTGCCAAGAGTGCAAAGCTCTGGCTAGAACTCCAACTGTCACTTTCTGGCTATGTTTCCTTGACCTTGAACCTTGTTTCTCTACTGTTAAGTGGAACCAGTATCTCCCTGTCCTGTCTGCATGTCAGTGCTGTGATGAGCAAATGTGAAACACTGAATGATACAAAACTGCCAAATGCAAGAGATGATTGTTGTTTTTTATTGTTTTTACCCCTTCCGAGACAGATGCTGCCTATTAACTCAGCCAAAGGGCTGATGGTGTTGAAGTCAGGTGGGTGACACAGGGGCAGCTTCTTGGGGCTGGAGGGTCATAACCCTCTGCCTTGTCTCCCAATCCCTGCAGGCTGAATGGCTCCCTCCCCAAGGGTGTGGAGGCCCAGAACAGAACTCTCTTCTTCAGGGGACCTATCAACTACAGCCTGGCAGGAACCTACGTCTGTGAGGCCACCAACCCCATCGGCACCCGCTCAGGCCAGGTGGAGGTCAATATCACAGGTAGGAAGCTGCAGCCTTCCCTGCCACTCCCCGCCTCTCTGCGCCCACTGCCTCCTCCACTGCCAGCATCTGCCACCTACGGGCTGTGTCACTGTAGGAAATTTGCGTCTCCTCTCCCTGCTTCTCTGGTTCTCCCTTGAGCTCTGGACATTGGTCTTGCTTTGCTTTTCTATTTCCTCTGTGAAGGTTCTGTGTGAGACAGGGTGACCCCCCCACCTCCAGTCAGAGAGGGGCAGGAGGGAGGCTCCAGGAGGGAGGAAGGAAGTGCTGTTTGCAGCAATGCTGTTTTGGGGGTGGGCGTGGTTAGAGCCTGCCCATGGGTCGCTGACAACACACCTGTGATGCTGCCTTGGTGGGGTAGGCTTGTGGAAGGAGCTCATCTCCTCCGAGCTTTGCTCCTGCAGTTCAGGAAACCTGTGTGGGCTGGAGGGCGAGGCTTACCTCAAGCAAAGATACAGAGGGAAAGCCAGGATAGAGCCCAAAGCCATGGTGGTTTGTGTGCCCTGCAACTGAATTGCTATTTTCCCTGCATTTTCCTCTCTCAGGGCAGATGGGAGGGAGACTCAGCCTCCTGACCTCTTAGAGCAAAGGGAACACAGGGGCTGGGATGTTCTGGGGGAGACATCACATGGAACGTGAAAGGAGCATGGGCTTCCGTGTCAGACAGCTGGACAAGCCCTCATCTGTAAAACGGGCAGAATATGACATGCCTTGAAGGCTTGTTGTCAGAATTTATATAACGTAGGCCAAGTACCTAGCACAGACCAGTGTGTCAATAAATGGCTCATGTTCTATGGTTACTATCTTGTCTCTGTCATTATCATTATTAATGGAAAAATCAAAACAAGCCAATAGAGGGGTAAACTACCATCACAACTTTGCAACCAGGGTGTCTTTAACCCTGTATCTGAGCTAGTTCCAAGGTGAGAAAGTGACAGAAAGACCCTCCTAGGACAGGAAGTGACATCATGCTGCTACTGAGCTGAACAGGAAGTGACCTCAGGGAGATGTTGAGCTAGGTTCAAGGATATTGGAAGTTGGGCAGTGGTTCCTGGCTCCAGGCACAGAGCTTGGGCAAGTCCTGAGGATTCATTAGCTCTGAGCCTGTTTCTCATAAGTGGGAGACCTCACCTGTGGGTACATTCAAGGCACAGCTGCTGATAAAACAGCCCAAAGCTGTCCAAGGGCTGCACCTATCTGTCCTCGGGGCTGTTCTGTCACCTCTGTCACCAGAGTTGGGAGGAGAGTGGGGTCACTTGTCACTTGCTCTTTTCTTCAACTCCCTACTCTTGGCTCTCGGACTGGTTAAGGTGGTAGAAATGTCAGAGGGAACACACAGTTTTCAAGGCATGAGCCCGCTTTGTCCCCCTTTGCCTGGCAAAGCGATAGAGCTATTATTTTCTACTTAACACCCCCCCAAAAAAAAAAGAAGTGTCAGAGGTGGAGCCTGGGGAAAGCTGAGACAGCCCCTCCCCCACTCTAGGGTCTGGGGGTTCCCGCAAGTTGGCAAGGATGGTAAGGCCACTGTCACACACTTCTCACCCCCTGGAGAAAGTCTGAGCAAAGCTCGATAAGAGCCTCCTAGGCGCCTGAGCTCTGGCCGCGTGGCACAGGAGGGTGAACCATGTCGTAAGGGAGCATGACCACCTGAGGGGATGCAGGTCATGTGAGCATAGACTTGGCCTGAATGTGTTCACATACTGGCTCTTCCTGGCTGTGTGGCCTTCACCCCTCTGAGCCTCAGCTTCCTAGTCTATAATACAGAGATCATCATACTTATCTCAGGCTTCTTTTGATCACGCCAAATCCGTATACCACGGCCTGGCACACAGCGTGGACTTCGTGCATGGGAATACCTTCACCCAGCAGTGGAGCACCAACGCCACCACTGCATCCCCCTCCACCACTCAGGCTCTCTGGGGAAACTGCTGATTGGGAAATCAGGGGCGGAGGCCAAGAAACCCGGGAGCAATGACCTCCCATTGATCCTACTGCCCGGCATGAGCGGACCGGCCAGAGGCCCACTAAGCTTACGGGGCTAAGTGGTACTGCCCTACCCCACAGGCAGGGCCGGGACAGGAAAGTCAGGGCCTCCCTTCCCCCAAAGCCCAGGAGAATGCAGGTCCACCGTGAGTGCAGGACTGCTCATCAGGCGGACACAGCAGGTCCAGGAGCAGGGAGGAAGGAAAGGGAGCAACTTCCCAGGCCCAGGCTGGGAAAAGAGAGGGAAGGAAGGAAGGGAAACCAGCGTGGAGGTGAGCCACCTCCTTGGGCGTGTTTGCTCCAGTGGTGCCCTCAGTGGGATCTGTGGTCAGGCCTAGGTGGCCTTGGGGGGAAGGTGGGCCGGGGCCGCCCATGGCTCCAGCTGGAAGAGGCATGCGGTGTGTCCTCGCGTGCTCCCCAAATACAGAGCGGGACGGGGGTGGTCACCAAAGCCACACACATGGGTGGTGAGAAGGGCCTTGTGTAAGGGCACTCTGTCGTTGACAGCCCAGTTAGGCAGGAGCCAGGGAAGTGTGATGCTCCCTGAATCACTGATGGGCCCAGGAGCTGTTTCACTGGCCGTCCCGAGGGAAGGTCTCTCAGCCCCCTTAGGAAGACTCAGCCAGGCGGCCTGAGCCTTTTCAGAGCGGTTCGCTCTGTTCGCTCTCGTACTCATGGGCAATTTCCGCGCAGCCACCGACCCCACCAGCCTTCCTCCCGCATCGGCTGGTCTCCGGGGGGCACAGCCATGCCCTGTGCTCCAAGCCCCGCTGGTCTGGAGGGAATGCATGAACGAGATGGATAAGTGGAAATTTAATTTTTCATTCTGGCCATCGTACAGGTAATAGCTTTGTCCTGGGCGCATCTGGTGAGGGAAATGAAGAGCAGGGCAGAGGAAGGCGTGCAGCAGGGTGCGTGCCAGAGACACACGTGTGTGCAGGGCACGCGTGCACAGGGCCACTGCACCACCTGCACAGACACACTTTGGCACAGGCTTCTTGGGATCGCAGATCCCAGAGGAGGTGGCCTTTGAGTTGTTCCTCCAAGGATGAGTGGTGGGTGAGCGGCGATGGAGGAAGTGTGTGGGAGGAGAATGGCTGGGGCCGAGGGGGCGGGAACTTCCTCTCTCTTGGCCGCGGGCGGCCTCCGAAAGCACCAGCGTGGCAAGGAGGGTGGTTGAGACTGAGCGCCTGGGAGGCTGTGTGGATGGCACCTGGGGGACCAGTAAGGGGCTGTATATACAATGAGTGTTTTTCTAGAGGGAAACGACGGGTCCAGGCTGTGGCCGTGCGACTGACAGCAGAAGAGACAAACCCACCGGAATTTGCAGATACACTTCACGGGGCCCGGGCCCGCAGAGAAGCCCATTTCCCAGGGGCGGTTTCATTGGGTTGGCCCCTAGTCACAAAACAGACCTGTGAGCTGCCCTCCGTCCTCCCCCTGGGGGCAACGCTGAGGGCGGGGAGGGCTGCGAGGGTATGGCCTTGACCAGACTAAAGAGGCCAGAGAAGGCAGCATCTGCCCCTGGGATGGGTTTGTCCGGAGAAGAGTGTCCAGGGCACTCCCAGGAGCCGGGCAGGAAGGCCACCGGGGTGCAGGGTGTCCCCGGTTTCCATTTCCAGCGCTGAGCCGGCTCAGCCATCAGGGGTGAAGGCAACAGGGTCTGCGCTTTAGGCCGGGAGTCCTTCAGACCAAGGGTTGGTGGGGCTTGGAGGTCCATCTGGAAGGGAGGGCTGTGTGAGCCTGCGAGCGTGCGTGCCCGGGAGTGAGTGTGGGCGTGTGCCTCTGAGCGTGTCAACGTGCACAGGCAAGCAGGCGAGTGATGTCTGCGTGCTGAGTGTGCAAAAGGGGCCCGCAGCTGTGCTGTGGGCAAATGTGGCCGCCTCCGGGCCGCCCGCGGCAGCACTGAGGAGCCTGTGGGGAGGCAGCTGCGTCCACACCCCTGGGAGGGTTCAGTTCCCCTCCACCGCGATGAGGCCCTGCCCGCTGGTCTGCGCAGTGCACGGCTGCTGCAGCTGCAGGAGCAGGAGAAGGGCTTCCCAGAGCTTGACCTCAGGCCTTCCCCCCTCCCTGGGCCCGCAGCACTGCACACTGGGAGGTGTAGTTCTCACAGCTTCCCGGCCTAGGCTTCTGGTGCCAGAGCACTGCCTGCCTGCCTGCGGAAGCAGCAGGCGTTAGTTTGTGACGCCCGAACATTCTCTTTGACCCCAAACCTCCTCTGGATCCTAGAGCCAGACTAAACCCTAACCCTCACTCCACCTCCGATCCATCCAAAGCCCCCGTACTAGCCCACCCACCTCAGTCAGGAGACCCCCCCGACCCCAAAGGAATGCGGAGCCTCCACTGCCCCAGGGTCCCAGCCAGCCTGCCATCCCCGAGGGGAGGCTGCAAGCCTTCAGCAATGGGGCTGGGCTGCCCGCTTCGTAAGAGGAAGTGAGGGGAGCCGGCTGGTCCCCCACCAGGAAGCGCAGATGACCCCACGGCCCAGCTCTTCTCTCCCACCAGCTGCGGCCTTTGAGGCTCTGCTACTGCCACAAAGACAGGAGCTACTGGCTGAATGTGACAGCTGGAGGGGTGGAAGGGGAGGGCGCTCCGTTCCACACCAGACAGCCACCTCTGCTTACAAATGAGTTAGGTCCCCACGTGCACTCCTCCTGCACCCTCACTTGGCATCTCCATACAAGTCTGTGTTGCTGGAAGGTCATCTTAACCGGTCTTCTGCCTCTAGGCAGGCTGGCCCTAAAGTAGACAAAATAACCAGGGTTCCCTTTGGTCCCAAAAATCTCCAGGGAAGAGTAAACATACTTAGGACTCAGGTGGGGAAAAGGTAAACAGAAGGCCCTAGAGAGGAAAGAGACCCAGAGGCTCACCTCTGAGACATGGCCTTGCCTTTGTAGAATTCATTCACCAAATGTTCTTGAACTCTGGCCACGTGCCAGGCCGTCTAGGTGGCGGGGGGTACGTCAATGAGCCAAAGTCCCTGACCCCGTGGAGCTTACGCTTTAGCACAGGAGGACAGACAACAAATAACAGATAAAATACGTTTGAAAAATTATGTGGTCATTTTGAAGGTGATAAGGAAAAAAGAAAAGCAAGGTGAGGGGTTCACAGTGCTGGGGGTGGGAGTTCGTGAGCTGTGATTTTCGATAAGGTAGTCAGGGGAGGCCCTGGTGAGAAGGTGACCTCCATGAGAAGTTGGAGCCAAGCCCCGAAGGCGTTGAGGCAGTGAGCATGGGACACTGCGGGGGAGGAGCTTTCCAGGGCGCAGAGCCGCCAGTCCAAAGGCCCTGAGGAAGCTGGGAGTGGAGCGAGCTGAGAGGAAAGCAAGAGATGAAGGCAGAGGCACAGATCATGTAGAGCATTTTCAGCTCTCAGATTTAGCAGGATCTTTGTGGCTGCCATGTTGAGAATAGCCTGTACAGGAAAGGAGTGGATTTGGGGAAGCCAGTTAGGCAGCTATTGCAGCAATCCAGGGGAGAGAGGACAGTGGCTGGGATCAGGGTAGTCGTGATGGAGATGGTGAGAAGAGGTCAGGTTCGAGATTTACTTTGAATTCGAATTTACAGACTAGTTGGGACAACAGCCACTCTCGTGAAACAGGCAATACGGTAAACTCTACCATACTGTGATTAGTGGGGCCCAAAAAATTCAGTCTAGTCAAGTGAAATGTAGGAGGGATTTACTTCTCCTTGGGTCTCTGTTGCTACAGAAAGCATAAAAGTAAATATAGTTGAACTAATGTTGTACACAACTGGAACACACTGAATTGAGTCGGTCCCAAATTATCATGACACTGCCACTTCCTCAACCGCTCTCCCTGTTCCTGCAGAAGAAAAGAACTTTAGCCACTTGAACACTGGCAGGAGGACCAGAGCCAATCATGGTAGATCCTAATTTGCATTTACTGCAGGTTGTTCTATCAGGCCTTACTGTAATATGTCAGTATATGATTAACGAAATGGAGTAAGCTATTGTTTATACCAGAATAAAAGCTGCAGACCACTGGTATGTAAACATTCTAAAGAGAAAGAGAAGTGCGAGCTGGAGA
Organism: Mesoplodon densirostris; assembly: GCF_025265405.1. Classification (NCBI taxonomy): domain Eukaryota; kingdom Metazoa; phylum Chordata; class Mammalia; order Artiodactyla; family Ziphiidae; genus Mesoplodon; species Mesoplodon densirostris. The sequence continues at coordinate 112,628,569 of NC_082667.1, read as the reverse complement.
AGAGAAGGCTGCACAAAGAAGGAGCCGAAGCACTGAAATAGGCAGAAGGAGCTGAGGAAGGGCATTCCTGGCAGGGGAAACAGCATGAGCAAAGGTCTGCAGTAAAGAATCTACTTGGGGGCTTCCCTGGGGGCGCAGTGGTTGAGAATCCACCTGCCAATGCAGGGGACACGGGTTCAAGCCCTGGTCTGGGAAGATCCAACGTGCCGCAGAGCAACTGGGCCCGTGAGCCACAACTACTGAGCTTGCACGTCTGGAGCCTGTGCTCTGCAACAAGAGAGGCCGCGATAGCGAGAGGCCCGCGCAGCGCGATGAAGAGTGGCCCCTGCTCGCCACAACTAGAGAAAGCCCTCGCACAGAAACGAAGACCCAACACAGCCAAAAATAAATAAGTAAATAAATAAATTTAAAGAAAAAGAATCTACTTGGACGGCAAGAACGGTGAGTTGGCCAGACCCAAGATCAAGCTGCGTGATGGAAGCTTTGAAGACCAGACTGACGTGGTCCAACAGGCAATGGGGAAGTCATTGCTAGTCTTTTGAGAAAGGGAGTGGTAGTGTCTACACAGTGAAAATTAACCTGGTGGCTGTGGATGGAGTGACTAAAGGTGGGGCAGAGACCAAATGAAGGTGGGAGATTCACGGATCTACTATAAAAGTAAAACCTGGTGTCAAGTGAGAAGCTATTGAATAGGAAAAGTCAGCAAGATTTGGTGGCAGATTTTGACCCAAGAGATGGAGAAGGAAGAGTCAAAGATAAATAAGATTCTAAACTGGAAGAGCAGACAAATGGTGGTGGAGCTGTGGTGTTGAGTGGAGTGGGTCTGGAGGGAAGACGGTGAAACATGGTGGGAGGGATGGGCCTTGAGTGGGTGGAGAGAATTCCAAGTGAGGTTGTGCCAGATAGAAGAGTGTTCAAAGTGTGTCCCCAAATACTTCTCCTGTGAATGGTCCTTGAGTCAGGAGGGTGGGGTTTGTGTTCCAGTAGGCTGGGAAACACTGTGTCTTCCTCTTACAGCTCACAGCGTGCATGAGAAGATGAAAGAAAGGGCTCTGATGCTTTGTCTCCACCGACGTTTCCCAAAGCGTTTGACCCCAGTATTTTTGCCAGCCCTCTGAGCCAATGGCTTGAGGTTCCATGGCCACAGCTTGGGAACTGCGGTCCCAGAGGCCTTTGGAGATAAAGCCCCAGAGCTGGGGGAGAGCTAGCTACCCGAGATGGTTTGGAGAGCCAGCAGGATCAAGGTAACTCATGACACTGAGGCCAGGTCTGTCCCTAGGACAGAAAGCAGAGGGTAAGGTCCAAAGATGGAGACCCCAGCCAGGCGGCTGGAGCAGAGAGAAGGCCCAGCAGTGCAGTCTGTGGACAGAAGGCTCCAAAAAGAAAGCTGAGGGTCACGGACTCCTTGTATTTATTGGAAGGCAAAGGAAACGTCAGAGAGGAAGGGCAGGTTCCTCCACCTGACGCCTTTCTTATTCTGCTGGCCTCTCCAAGTCTTAGTCATCCTTCAAGGCTTGGCCTAAGTCTTCTCTCCTCCAAGAAGCCTTTTCAAACTCCAGGCCACAGGACTTTGCTGCACTGAACTCCTGAAGCCCTTATCAGCCAGCGCCCTTGATGTCCACATGCTGCTTTGCCTAAGAGTGTCATTTGGTTCCTCAGCTGGGCTGCGAGTTCCTTGTATCCTGTGACTAGCGAAGTAGATGCTCGGTACATGTTTGCTGAGTGGATGGGTGGGTGGGTGGATGGAGCGGTGAGGAGGCAGGTGGCAAGAGGAGAGAGCACGCAGGTACGGGGTAAGAACTGAAGAGGGAGCCGGCAGGTTGAAAGTACAGAGGCGGCTACGTTCCTGCCAGCTGCCTCTTGGGCGTTTCTTGTGGCAACATCTCCCACCTCGCGGGGAGCAAGTGTGCAGCCCTTTTCAGGGCGGTAAACGGATGGGACCTGGTGAACCAGGAGAAGACGCTTGAGGTTCAGGAAGACTGTTCTGGAAGTGGGCGGTGAGGACAAATATTCAATAAATATTTATTGGGCAGCCACTCGGTGACCTGCACTGAGTACACAGTGGTGACAAGTGGGAAGCTGAGTCCCCAGTGGTTGTGCTTCTCTCTGCCAACTCCCGCCCGTGGAGAGGCCCGAGCAGGAGCCTCTGGGTGGTCCCAGCTCAGCCATGAGACGCAGGCAAATCGCCTCCCTTCTTCGGCCCCCGCGTTTTCATTAGCCCTTCCAGCCCGAACTCGTGGAAGGCCCCTCCTCTTCTCTTCTAGAATCCTTGCCCTGCTCCCGCTGCAGACAGCACCCCACAGGCTCACACACCAGACCGGCTCCACCTCTGGGAGGAGGGACTGGTCTCATAGGAACAGGATTCCCACGGAGTGAGTGATGCCGAATCGGGGAGTGAGCTGGCAGAAACAGATTCCCAAAGGCCAGAACATATGCCCAGATTGACCGCCTCTCTTGGCCTGAAGAGAGGAGGGCTGAGAGCAGCCGAGGTCAGCCCTCCAGGCCTGCCCTGGACCTGCCCACCGGCTCCTCCTGTCCAGGGCCAGCCGTGGTCTCCGGTGCCACCCTGTGGTGGTGCTGGGAACCGCCTCCCTCAGCCTCACCTGGGGACCCCTTGGGCCTCTGGCCCGGCCCCACTGGCAGACAGACACCCGCCCAGCCTTCTCTCCCCGCCCACCCACCTCCTTTCTCTTTTCACCTTTTCTGCCTCCTTGTTTCTGCTGTGTCCTCAGTGTGTACATATTTGTACACACGCGTTCATCACATCAGCACGTGTGTGGGCCGGTCGTGGCAACAAGGGTGTATGCCGGCACGCGTGCTCGCTGGTGTATACTTGTCATCTTTGCTACTCACGTACTCTCACACTCCCTTTCTGCACAGCCATGCTGAGCGTCTTACGCTCATAGCCCAACTTGGCTGCACCCTGGCCCCCACCCTGCCCTGCAGGGCCAGACTGCAGCCAAGAACCACAGCCCAGGCGTCTGGCACTCACAGGGCATCTACGGGGCCAGCACCTTGGAGCAGATGAAATCAGGCGTGGGGCACCCGGTCTGCTCCAGGCTCCGAGTCTCAGAAGCCAATGTGTGGTGCTTGGGCGCAGTGACATTTGCACAGGCTTTCGGTGCAAGAGAATCAACGATGCGTCATTGGCTGATGGCCTCGGACAAGTTATTCGACCTCTCTAAGCCCCGTCTCTTCATGTGCTGGAGGGAAATTAATAGCATACTTACTTCACGGGGTGTCATGGCGGTGACTGGCGTCTACTGGACCCTGGGTCATGGGTGGGCTGGCTCCACATCCAAGGAGAAAGTCAGCATGGGGGCTCTGGGGCTACGAGGCTGTCTCTGCCTCTCCCTGGCCCCAGCTACCCACACTGCAGCGTGTTGGGCTCCTGGATGGGTGGGGTGCTGGGGGGGCCTTTGGAACTGGAGCTGGCCTTGGGCCCACTTCCTGGCTTTCCCTCCCCTGCCACCCCTGCTGACTCCCCAGGAACAGACACTGACACTGTCCCCCTCCATCTCTCTTCCTCACCCAGAGTTCCCCTACACCCCGTCTCCTCCCGAACACGGGCGGCGCGCCGGGCCAGTGCCCACGGCCATCATTGGGGGCGTGGTGGGGAGCATCCTGCTGGTGCTCATTGTGGTCGGCGGGATCGTGCTGGCCCTGCGCCGGCGCCGTCACACCTTCAAGGGTGACTACAGCACCAAGAAGCACGTGTACGGCAATGGCTACAGCAAGGCCGGCATCCCCCAGCACCACCCGCCCATGGCCCAGAACCTGCAGTACCCTGAGGACTCCGACGACGAGAAGAAAGCCGGCCCCCTGGGCGGCAGCAGCTACGAGGAGGAAGAGGAGGAGGACGGCGGAGGGGGCGAGCGCAAGGTGGGCGGCCCTCACCCCAAATACGACGAGGACGCCAAGCGGCCCTACTTCACGGTGGATGAGGCGGAGGCCCGTCAGGACGGCTGCTACGGGGACCGGACTCTGGGCTACCAGTACGACCCTGAGCAGCTGGACTTGGCGGAAAACATGGTTTCTCAGAACGACGGGTCTTTCATTTCCAAGAAGGAGTGGTACGTGTAGCCCCGTCTGCAGAGCCCCTGCCCCAAGCCCACACCCGCACGCCCCCTGCCCGCCCCCCACCGTCCACTGCCCCAGGAGCTCGGCAGAGACTCACCCAGCTGCTCGGGGTACCTGGGAGCCCAGGGCACGTGACCTGGCTTTGTTTTGACTTCCTCCCTGCCCCCCCCGCCCTCCCCCATGGTGTGTGTTCACTGTGGCTTTGGTGTTGCTGGTACCTTTCCTCCCCTGACCCCACCTGCCTCCCTCCGCAGGGAGCCCTAGTCCCGTCTTGTGTACCTAGATGTCCCTCCGGGGTTTGGGGAGCCAGCCCTCCCCTGCCCCCAACACTGGAATTTGTCCGTGTCCTCTCTCTGCGGGTGGAGGGCCGAAGGGGCTCCAAGAGGAGAAGCCCCCTGCCACCAACCCCAGATGCTGCTCCTTTTTCCCTGGAAGAGGGAACCTGGCACCCCCTCCCCCATCCCACCATGAGCTGACCAGCTGGAGTTCGGACCCCCGGTCGAGGCAGCCATTGCGCCCAAGGGGTAGGGGAGTGGGGGTGGCTTTTCCGAAGCACCCAGGGTTGTCTTTGTTTGTTAAGTGAATCAAGCTGAGGTCTCCACCTGAGGCCTTGGGCAGTGTATTTTCCTGGCAAGGTTAGTTTTACAGTTTTTTTCCTCATTGGCCTCCAGGGAGTTAAGGTGGCCCAGCTCTGGTGTGTCCCTCCTCTTTACCCCAGTCTGCTCCCCACATAGCAGGACTCCAGGTAGACTCTGGCCCACACTTCGCATACACTTCTACCAACACATACGCACACTTCGTACACACACACACACACACACACACACACACGCCACTCGTGTCTACCCCTGTGCTCCCTCTGGGGTCACATGCCTTACCCAGGCTGGACACTGCCCAAGGCTCGGCTCTCTGCTCCACCTCTCCCCTTTCCTTCAAGCTGAGGATGGGGGCAGCCTTCAGAAGCTTCCAGGGAGAGCTGAGACTAGGCCCTTCGGTGCCTCCACCCTAGCATCTCAGGCTGGCTCTGAACTGCTCCTTATAGCATGGAAGTTTCTTGAATTTCTCCCTATCTATCAAGTGCTAGCAACTCTTGATTTTCTTGGGGAGTCAGAGCTGGGATCCCAGAAGGGAATTAGATCCAGGAGCTACAGGTGAAGGAGGATCAATGCAGAGGGCACCGGAGAAGGAAGCCCGCACAATAGGAGCTCTGCAAACATAGGCTGATAAGACTCTGCAGAGCGCAGGTAGCTCCTGGCCCACAAAGGCCAATGTACCTGCTCCGGGCCTGCCAGAAAGTGCGAGGGGAACGGGGAGCCAGGGATCCTGAGTCTGAAGCTCCCGCTCGCCACCCTCCCCGTCCTGCTTCAGCTATCCCTGGTCTCCATTCTGGATGAGGTGGGGAACCCTGGAGAAGCTTTCCCTTTGAGTTGTGGATTCCCTTCATGAATGGGGCTCTGGGTTCCTGTCAGTCACCCGAGACTGATGGTCTTCCCCAGGATACCATGGAGGAAGGCCCCTCCCAGCCCCTTCTTTGCCCCCCCAGCTCCAAGTGCCTCAGTTCCTCCATTTGCCTACCCCATCCCCCCAGCACTCTAGACGGGAAAGACCCTGGGATGGGAGAGGCAGGTTCATACCTGCCCATGAGGATTCCAGTGAACTCAGCCCAGGGTGCAGGGGCTCTGTGGGATGGCAAGTGTTGGGGGGGAGGAAGGCAGACCACTCTGTGCCCCACGGGCACCAGCCTACTCTGCCATAGGCTTCCCAAGGGAGCCCCCAGCCTCCCGCCCTACTCCTCCCCTCCCTGGTGCTGCTATGGAACCCCCAGCCAGCTCCATCTCTGCCCTGGCAACCCTGGACCCAGTGGGCCAGCTGGGTCATGCTCCTCCCCCAGCCCCCACTGCCCTAGCCCCAGCCCAGACCACCCAGTAGCCACGTAGCAGAAGTCTGAAGCCATGCCAGCCCTGGGGCAGTACTCCCCTCTCTTGGCATTGGGAGTACTGGATGGGGTGGAGTTGGGAGAAACTTCTGGGGTCTTTCTAGCCACAGGGCAGAGGGGGTGGAGGAGCTGGGCTGCATCTCCCAGCAGTATTAGTGTCCCCCCCCCCAGGGCAGAGGACCTTTTCCATGTTATATCACTACCCCATCCCACCTCACACCACCCTGGCCCCTCTGCTTGGTCCCACTGCCCCCAGGCAGGAGGAAATCCCAGGGGCCTGCCTGATAGAGGCATTCTCTGTTCCCTTGAAATCACAAGACTGAAAGGACTCTTCCTCTTGTGTCTCCCTTATCTGCACTGCCACCCCTCTTCCTCCTTATATGATGGACTTAGGAGGCCCCCAGGCCTAGCCAAAGCACTGAGTCCCCCTTAAGGCACCTCCAAGCCCTCCCCTCCAGCAAAGCACAAATTGTGGGGTCCATGCCAGATGTGTGGGCCACGTAGAAGGCTCCTGCCTTGGCAGGGACCCATCAGCAGCACGCCCACCAGGGCAGCTGCTACCCGGGGCCAAGAGTCGGCACGAGGCCGGGGTCGGCACTTGGGCCCGGGGTGACAGGGTTTTCTGTGCCCCAAGTTTGTGGGGCGGTGGGTACTACTGCTGGGCCCATAGCCACAGCCGCTGGCACAGGGGAGGTCTGGCCCAGCAGAGAGACGAGGACGTCTTGCTTCTCCGTGCCCCCAACATGAGCTGAGCTTCTGCCTTTGCTGGAAATGAAATAAACTTGGTCTGCATTGTGCCAAGGCCTCCCCACTTGTCATCCTGCCTCTTGTTGCCCTCCCCGTCCTCGCCCGTCCCCCACTCCACCAATACCCCTCTTTCCTTAAGATTTTGATATTGTTCTAATGCGTAACAACCCTCTGAGTCCCCTTGGATCAGAAGTATCTGAAGAGCAGCAGCGTGGAATCAGGGAACGCAGGCACGCACGTGCAGCCGCGTCAGGCCTGGCCCGTGCGTGCACGGGGGCGCACCCCCCCCCCGACAGACCCAAGCACAGGCGCCCCAGCCCCACAGACATGCCAAGGGGCTGGGCTGGTCCTGCTGAAAACCCTTCAGGAAAAACTGATTTCCCAGCGCTCGGGCCATAAGAGCGACTCACGGGGGCCCTGTTTCCCAGGCATGTGCCCCCATGCCAACCCCCTCCCATGTGCCCGAGTCACTGGTGCAATAATTTTTCTGCCGTCCTCCAAGCAGAGGAATCGGGGATTGTGTCAGGTGGTGTGGGCAGCTCACGTGGGAGGAGGGGAGAGCTGCCAGGCCTCCCGGGGGCCAGACGGAGACCTTCTAGGCCTGACTGCCACCGGGAACCCTCAGCTGGGCCCCACCAGGCCCCAGGCCCACGGGGAGACGTGCCCAGGCCCCTGTGCCGTGGCCCAGGCGGTGAGGGCTTCTGGGACCTCGCTGCTGCCGCCCGATTGTGAGGCCAGAGGAGCCTCTGCCCCGCCGGTGCTGCTGCTTTTCTGACTCCTGCTGTGAGGAATGGGATTCTTGGCCGGAAACAAACAAACAAAAAAATGGTTTTCTTTTTTTGTATAAATGGAAACAAAATCCAGGAGAAGCTGCCCCCTCCCCTCCCCCCGGAGTGTGATGCACAACCTTTGCTTCAATTTCTTAGTCACTGTTTTCGTCTTTGGTCCCAGGGACGGCCCAGCAGATTCTCCTGGTTCTAACCCAGGGGGTGTTTGCATCACCCCCTTTTACTTGTATAAAAAAAAAATGATGGGTTGAAAAATGTACTGAGGAAAAAAAAATGTACTTTTTTATAAATAAAGTCTTTAAAACAACCCCGGTTGCTTCGTGTCCCTCGGGAGCTGGGCCCTTCCCCACGGACCTGGGGGCAGGACAGGGTACAGTGGGGATGAGCCAGCGCCCTAGTGCAAGGAAGGCAGCCTCCACCCCGGGCCCCGTTCCCATGGCTCTGGAACACTGACTCGGACCCCGAAGGAGCCCCCTGCCCAGGCCAAAGGAGCCCCAACCCGCCCTCTCGCGGGAGCCCCAAGGGCAAACGTGAGGGTCCTGTCTGAGTCCTCAGCACAGCTCCCGGGCTGCCACTGAACCGCCTTCCACACAAGTGGCACCACCGTGGACAGCAGCATCGGGAGGGGTTGGCCGCTCAGACACACGCAGGGAGCCCTTCAACATGCGGCCTGAGAGTCTGGGGACCAATGGTGCAGAGGGAGGGCCCTGTGCTGGCTAGAGTCCCCGGCCCTCCTGCCCCGGAGCTCCTACTCAGGCCCCTCCAATTCCCCTCCTCACCGCCCCCCCCCACTCTCCCGTTCCTTCCTGCCAAGTCCCCTTCTGTGGCAGTCTGGAGAAGAAAACCAGCAATGTCACACCTGTCGTGTTAGACAGATCCCTGGGGACAGGGCAGAGACGGGAGCTTTATCCTGACTGCATCCCCTGCAAGCTCTCAGAGACCCCGCCCCACCACCCAGGGGGCTGGTTGGAAGGAAGGTCTCCTAGTTCCTTGGATACCTCGCCCCTCCCCACTCTAGCACCATCTGCTTCCCATCTCCTGGGCTGGAATGCAGGACAAATCGATCCAGGGGTGGCAGTGGCAGGGGCTTCAGTGACTGCCCCCTCCCAGCCACCCCCAGCAGCATCTCCTTTCACTGAAATCCACACCATACACCCCTGAGAAAAGGGGATGGGGACGCTGGAAGCCTAGGTGGCTGCCCAGCAGCAAGCCCTCCCGCCCATCTGGGGCAAGACCACGCCCTCCATACATAGGACTGGGGCAGAGCATGAGAAGCCAGCAGCTGTTGGCAGCTGGCTGGGTCCCTCACTGGAAGGTCAAACCCAGCACCTTAGACTGTGTTTGGATGTCGACACTCGAGTGAGATGCAAATTGGTTGTTTAAGTGGTCACTTCCTCAGTTCTCCAGGCTGTCCGTTTAAGTTAATTTTTAATTTGCACAGGCAATAAACGCTTAATTACATTATTAATATATTGGAAGAGAGCAATGGACAGAATGTCCTAATTGGCATTTAACTAGAGCGTTCCGGCAAATTAGCCAAGACTTTCTCCAGCAGCCGAAGGAGGGCAAGCCAATTAGTCCCAGGCACAGCCTCTCCGGGCTGGAGAAGCCAGACCCAGCCCCATCCCCCAAGATACCAGGAGGCCCGGACACACGTAGCTTTCTAGTTGAGCTAGGCTTTGGAAGAACCTTCTGCTAGTTAGGCTACTTCTGCCCAAACGTCAGCCCTTGCCCCTGTGCTCCAGCCACACCCTCAGCAGAGGAGAGGACCAAATGCTGGATGGCTTGGAGACAGGATCCACCTGAGAGGCCAAGGTCCCCCTGGGGTGTGCCCACCATTGCCTTACCTCGACTGTGGGCCCAGAACTGAGATAGCTGGGCAGCCAAAGCTCCTCTCTGGATACCCAGGAGTCCTCTCACCCATCCTCCTTACCTTACCCTCTGCAGATGGTTAAGGGAATGAACTTGATGAATTGAGGAATTCATTTATCCACTCATGCATTCCTTCATTTGGCCACCCTGGGCCAGGCACTGTGCGACCCTGTGATAGTCCCACTCAGAGTCCCTGGTCTCAAAGAATTCGGAGCCTCCAGGGTCCTAAACCCCAAAACAGTGCCATATGCTGGCCATGGACTGAAGCAGAGCTGTGTGTAGTGTCATGGTAGCACAGAACGGGAATGACTAATTTTGTCTGGGAAGGTCTGAAAGGCTTGACAGAAGACGTGAATTTTCCCCTGGGCCTTGAAGGATGTGTAGAAGTTCCCCAGACCAAAGGTGTGTTAAGAGTATTCCAGGACGACTTGGAATTTAGCATCTTATATTAATTCTTCTAATAAAAGAGATCGTTCTAGTCCAACACACTCATTTAGCACGTGGAGAACTGGAGCCTAGAAAGAAAACTAAGGTTTGGTAACCAGACCATCAGAAAGCATGTGCTAAACATGCTCAAGGACAAGGCCATGTCCTGAGAGCAGGAGGAGGAGGAGGAATCCAGGGGAAGGGGTGGCACCAGCCTGACTCCCTTGGGGGTATACTAGATGTGACCCAAGGCTCAGTCCCCCACCCCCCGGCCCCAGAATAGGACAAACGCCCATGGAGTGTAAACTGGGCTTTTGGGAGCTGCACTTGGTGTTGAGTGGAGCCATCGGTCAGACAGGGGCCATGGGGAAGACTTCCTGGAAAAGGCAGTGTGATTCTGGTCCCAGTGCTGATGTAGTTTTTTCCCACACCACCGAGCAATCAACTCAATTCTAACACTATTTACCTGGAGGTAGCATCCGATCTCACAGTTAAGGGCTCAGTCGCACAAGACCTCTCCCACTTCAGCTGCTAATCACGAGTCCAGGTTGTTACCTGTGCTTCTGACTGGCTGGCTATAAATCAGAGGTCCCCACGACCCCCTCCCTGCGTTCAATTAATTTCCTAGAGCAGCTCGTAGAACTTAGGAAACCAGTTTACTGGCTAGATTACTGGTTTAGTGTAAAAGGATCCCACTCAGGAACAGTTAAATGGAAGAGATGCAGAGGGCGAGGTATATGGGAAGGGGCGTGGGGCTTCCATGCCCTCTCAGGGAACTAGCCTCTCCCAGCACCAACCTGGAAGCTCTCCAAACCTGTCCTTCCGGGTTTTATGGAGGCTTCCTCACATAGGCGTGATCCATTAAATTATTGGCCATTAGTGACTGAACTCAATTTCCAGCCCCTCTCCCCTCCGCAGAGGTCAGGGGTGGGGTCGAAAGTTCCAAACTTGGTTCTTTCGCCTGGCACCCAACCCCCATCTTTAGGTGCTTTCCAAAAGCCAGCTCATTAAGATAAACTCAGGCGTGGTTGAAAGGGATATCCTAAGAATGACAAGACACCTCTCTCACTCTTATTCCTTAGGAAATTCCAAGGGCTTTAGGATTTGTGCCAGGAACAAGACGAAGGCCAAATACACACTTCCTGATAGAAGTCATAATATCACAGGTGGTATCTGCAATGGTTTTGAGGAATGACAGGCACATAGGTTGGTGGGAAAATGGAAGAGGAAAGGGCTCTGTGAAAGCTGGAGCGGAGCAGCAGCCAGACCTGCTCCGAGACCCCCTCTGTCCTCTCCCCACAGCCAGACACTTCTGGGGAGCAATGCTTGGGCTCCAGCTTGGTACTGGCGTATAGGGCCCCCAAACCCTATTTTCTGCCTTGGCTTACAGGCCGGATGGCAGAGCCAGGCCAAATCCCAGTCCCCAACCCCAGCATCAACTTCCAGATGAGAAGCTGGAAGCATTGCCCACTTCCCTCCCTCCTCTCTGCCAGCCACGCCTCCCCTAGCTGGAGGGCACCCTCGCTTCATGGCCTTGGGCCATATCTAAGCTGGCCTGCCCTGCTGCACCCAAACTCATCCTGAGCTAGGAAAGGTATAGGAATGGCCTTGCTTGGCTCAAGAACCAGCCCCAGGGCATCATCAACACACACCGCAGGCTCCATTGAGCCAGGGAACTAAACCCTGGACACACAACCCAAATCACCTGGGGATTTAAAAAATCAAATATCCAGGCCCCACCCCCAGGCCAATAGGGTCAGAGCTCTAGGGTTGGGACCCAGACAGCTATATTTTCAACAAGCTACCTAGGAGGTTCCATTGAACAGCCAGAGTCAGAGCCCCCGGGGTGGAGGCAGAGGCCATCCAAGGTGTCAATCATGAGGAAGAGGCATGTCATGAGATGGGAAACAGGGACTGAGGGGTGGGTAGTCAGGTGGTTCAGTGAGTTAATGCACATAAGAGTTTGGGTGCCAAATATGCCCTGTATTGTCACCACCATCAATCATCTTCATCATCGCCATCCTCATCCCCTCTGAGACGGGATCCTGGATGACAGTGACTGCAATGGAGGCCAGTCCCTGGAGGCAAGTAGGGGGCCAGGATGGAACCGTGCTTGTAACACTAATGAAGCAGGTTTTCTGGGTTTAGAACATTCCTGAGCGCTTGGCCTCTGGGCACCTGTCAGAGGGAAAGTGGGATCCTGAGTTAAAAGCTCAGGCAGGCAGTCTCGCAGGCCCGCCCCAAATGGGGATGTTGCTCCATAGTGAGACCACCTTAGAAGAAGCAAATGGGGTCTATGAAGGACAGCGATAGTCCCCTTAGAGTCCAGTTAGGAAGAGGAGGGGGGACCCTCGGAGAGAGACAGAGAGGGAAGGCGGCACACCCGGGCCCCGTATGCCCTTTCCTCCTTGCCCAAGGACTAGCCAGAGGGCCCCTCCAGAGCCTTCTCTGAGGAAGGTATTCCACTCCACAGGGAGCAAAGACCTTTGGGGGAATAACTGACTCACAGACCGGCAGGCTGGGGTGCCCTCAGCCTGAACTCCTCCCACCCACTGTCCCCTCAGTTAGTGGCCAGCTCATCTCCATGGGACCCTCAGCCTCGAGAGAGCCTCCATGGATGAGAAAAGAGTCAGCAAGTGATAGAACCACACAAGCTGCCTTCCTACCAGGGTGTAAGCCCCTGGAGGGCTGGGATCCCATCTTATTCATCCTCAGCACCCAGCCCAGGGTGGACAGAGTGGGTGGTCAATAAAGATTGAACCAAACTGAACTCATCCAAGTGAGAGTCAAGAGATCTTGCAGGTGGTATGGCCCAACCTCCCCAAGGCAGGGCTGTCCTCCAAGCATCCCAGGTGCCTCTGGAGAGGGGCACTGCACTACCTCTAGAGCTAAGCCCTAGCATCAAAGGGCAATTTCTCTATTCAGACAAAATTGCCCTCCCCTAAGTTTCACACATGGTCTAGGTATTTTCCCGAGAAGCTACATGATCTGGCCTTCCTAGGACGGTCCTTCAGGTATTTGGAGATGATTACTCCTGGCCCAACCTCTTTTTCATATGATTCTCCCTCTGCTCTAGTCATCAGGCCACTTACCAACACATCTGTTAGGAACCTGGACTTAGGAGTCCGGCAAACCTGGGTTCAAGCCTTGGAGGAGTTGACTTGATGTGAGTTGACTCACATCAAAAATCCCCGTTATCTTTGGACTTTGGGGGGTCATAATGTATCTCTGGAGGTTCACTGATTGTAACAAATGTACAACTTTGGTGAGAGATTTTGGTAGTGGTGGCTATGAATATTTGGGGGCAAGGGGGTATATGGGAAATCTCTGTGTCTTTCAATTTTGCTGTGAACCTAAAACAGCTCTAAGAAAAAAAGAGCCTTTAAAAAAAATCCCATTACTCCAGCTGTTCCTGAAAAAACCCATTACCAGCTCCCTCCCATTCTGAGGGCCAGGGAATACATGCTATTTCCAGGAACTGATGGGACCAGCAGGCAATGGGGGTGGAGGGGTGGGAGGCTATCTGCATGTCTTCCCTGAACCTGGTGTACTGTCTCTTACTCTGTGGCACGGCCAACACAGCTGACCTCGTGGTGATGGTATGGAACACAGAGGGGCTCAGTCGTGGTGGTTAAATTTCTGGATGCATGGGTGGATGGATGGGTGGATGAATAAACCTTTGAGTCTTTTTCACGTGAGCTGCCTCTGAGCAGATCTCTCTCAACTGCACTTGGGCTGCCTATTTTTCTCCTAAATGTGGCGCCTTTCATGTATCTCTGCTCTGTTTTATCTTAATGACAAAGTCAGCATTTCAGCCTGTTGGGATCCTTTCAGATGCTGGTTCTATCATCAGTTGAGTTCACACTCGACATCTATTGAAAACCTGGTAAAAGGAAAGAGGCCGGGCCTTAGGGTCCATTGATCTCGATTCAATCCCTAGTCCTACCACTTGTCCGCTGTGTGAACCTTAGGCAAGTTGCTTGCTTTCCCTCAGCTTTATTTCTCAATCCATGTGAACAGACTGCTGGGATGAATAAAGATAGTTATAGAGAGAGAAAGTTAGTTGTAAAGCAGATAACAGTGACACCTACCGCAGAGGGCTGCTGTGGGGATTAAAGGAGAATCATCCCTTTATAAAGTACTTAACACAATGCCTGGAACAGAGTAAGTGCTCGGTTAAGCTAGGATAATATTAGCTCTTACTATTATTTTCACCACTGTGCAACTGCCCTTAGCAGCAGCAAATTGCAGCATGGAAACAGAACCTGTCATAGAAACCACATCAGGCGCTAGGACTCTTGCCAAGTCCAAGTAGAATCCCAGCTCTGCGGCTTCCTGGCTGTGGGGTGACCACCCCCTTAGTTCCTTTCTCCCTGATCTGCATCATCCCACGCAAAGACCCACCAGTTAGTGGGAGGGACATAGGCATCGAGGGGCTGCGATGTGTCCCTCAAGGGCATGGCCTTGGTGGGGATTCCCATGCTAGGCCACTGCCGGGGGATGGGGGACTGGGGCCAGCTGTGGGAACATGAGGCCACAGTTACTCCAGAGCAAAGGCTTCCAGCATGCCCTCCAAAGTTTCATCTTCAGGAATGCCCCAGAGCCTCCTGAGGTGGGAGGCAAGAGGATGGGTCTCAACTTTCCATTGTTTTACTTTCCAGGATTCTGTGTCAGGTTTTAACCCTTTGTTATTTTTAACTTAAAAGAAAATTGTATTGCGCTTCCCTGGTGGCGCAGTGGTTGAGAGTCCGCCTGCCGATGCAGGGGACACGGGTTCGTGACCCGGTCTGGGAAGATCCCACATGCCGCGGGGCGGCTGGGCCCATGAGCCATGGCCGCTGAGCCTGCGCGTCCGGAGCCTGTGCTCCGCAACGGGAGAGGCCACAGCAGTGAGAGGCCCGCGTACCGCAAAAAAAAAAAAAAAGGAAAATTGTATTGAGGACTACAAACAGTAAAGTGTCAAATCTTAAGGGAACAGCTCCATATTTTTATAACCATGTTATATATATACACCCACGTCATCAGCCCCAGATCAGGTCACGGAGGCTCGCTCAAGCTCCCTCTCAGGCAAACACCCCCATTCTGGAACTTCACATAAATGGAATCATGCAAAGTGCGCACTTACTTGTGTGTCTGGCTTCTTTCACCCAATACGATGTCTATGAGATGTATCTATGCTTCTCCTCGCTGTGTAATATTCTATCGTGTGAATTTGCCACAATGTAGTCCTCTATTCTGTCACTAGTGAATATGTATGTGGTTTCCAGTTTGGGGCAATTATGAATAAAGTTGCTGCAAACAGTCTTGTATGTAACTTTGGAGCACTTAACACTCATTTCTGTTTAGAACGGAATTAGGATTGATAGATACAGCCAAACAGTTTTCCAGTTTATGCCCCAGTGTGAGAGGGTTCTGATGCCTCCACTTCCTTGCCCACACTTGGTATCATCTATCCTTCTAGGTTTAGCCATCTGGCAAGGGCATAGCGGTATCTCGTGATTTAATTTGCACTTCCCTGATGACTAAGGATGTCAACACTTGCATATGACTATCAGAGATTTGGAGTTCTGAAAGGGTCCTAGACTTAACAAAACATTTTTTTGAAAATCCATTGTCATGCATTCCCTGGAGGATGGGTTAGTGTCCAGCCAGCCACTCTGTGGTCTTCTGGGGACAGGTCCCTGTTCTAGGTACCTAGGAGGCCCTGGGGAGGCGGGGACAGGACAGGTAGAGCCAGAGGAGGAGGGAGGATGGTGTGTGCTCTGGAAGAGTCCCAGAGTAGCAGGAAGGAAGGGCCAGCCATCGGCAATCGGGAATTCTGACGCAAGACACAAAGCAATGCCCTATGGCTGAAATGAGCTGTCGAAGTGTCATGACGATGACACTGGGTGGAATTAGCTGGGAAACCTTCATCTGCTCCCCACGATCGATTCCTAAGCAATGCAGTTTTCCTGGAGTTTCACCAAAAAAAGGGCGGGGGATGGTGAGCTACACCCAGATGGGCTTTTCGCTGATGATGATAATGGGTTGGCAGGGAAGTGCGAGTGGTCAGGGCTGGACCGAAGGCAGGAGGCAAGGTAATGTGCTGGAAAGATGCCTGGACTGGGAATCAGGAGGCTGAGCTCCGCTTCCTCTCTGCCACGTCTCACCCAGTGACTCTGAGCAAAACCCTTCACCTCTCTGATTTCATGACTTTCTACGTGTGGAACAAAGAACCGGGGAGATGGGAGCTTGGTGGCCTCTTCTGGGCTACCCCTGGAGACAAAGCAGGGCTGGGGTGACAGGTCCCCCGCAGCCCTGACAGTGATGAATCACCACGCCCCATTCCATTGCCTCTATCTACTGTAGTTATCCTGAGGCCAGGTGTCTGGGGTGACAGTGAGCTGAGAAGTCTGGCTTGCTGCAGCGGGGTGGGGGGGGGGTATAGGGAGGGTGGGCAGCAGCCCCCTCACTGGTGAGAACACCCCACGCCACCCTCCTCTGCAGAGAAGTGACGGATCTGCTCTGCTAGCAGAGCAGAGATCCAAGCCTTTACAAGGGCTGAGCAGAGAAGCGGTCCCCACTGGGAAAACCACAGTGTGAGTGGGCTCCCCATGTCTCCTCTGACAGCTTACTTAGGGGGTGCCAGCTGCTATGTGTCTCCAGGGTTTTCCTCCGGAGTTCACCTTAGAAAGACTTGGGGTTTCGATCAATGAAAAGTGTAGGTCCCTTACATGCAGCTCTTTCAGGAGACATCACAGGCTCACAAGGGAATTGGGGCCCAAAGCTGGTTGGTACTGGCCTTCCCGCAGGCTCTGGGTGAAAACAGCACACAGGACCCCCCTGATTGGGAAGACTCACCCTCCAACACCTGCTACCTCCTTCTGGGTGTTTTCTGCCATCACCTCCCAGCGATCATCCTCTCCCTTCCTGAGCCTGGGTCCTGGGGTGCCCCGCCCTTTGCCCTATCCTTTTGCCCCTACGGCACAACACGTGCAGGTCCCAAGCGAGACATCTATCTACGTATTTTAGAATTACAGACCCTTAGAACCAGGGCAACCTCAAAGATCATTTGCCCCCACCCACAAATGGGGAAATCGAGTCCCAGAAGGCTAACAACAGTAAGAATTCCTTACATTTATATAACATTTGGAAATTACACAGTGAATCAAGAGCTTTTACTAACAGCTAAGACTTAGAATATCACTCACTAAGTGTCAGGCACTGTTCAAATTACTCTATGATATTAAATCCTTACCTCAGACTTAGAATTGCTATTACCATCATTACCAGAGAAATGAAGAGAGCTGTCCAAAGTCACAGAGTTTGCTGGTGGGGAGCTGGGCTTCGAACCCAGGCAGTCTGGCCTCAGAGGCTATGCTCTAACCATTGTACCACCCTGCCCACTGCCTGCAGCCCTCCTAAAGGGCAGAGTCATGTCCTGACAACAGAGTGGGAGAAGAGCCAGGAGAGGGGGCCACACGAACCTAACTCCTGGGGGGATCCTGGGCCTGACACAAGTTTCAGTACACAACGCAGCAAGTATCCCAGGCGGGGATTGACTGAGCCTGTGGGAACCACATTTTGTATCAGATGGAATCATCAGGGGCAGGTGGGGCTCATAGGAAAAGCTTCCTGGAAGAGATGGTATCAGAGATGACTTTGGAAAACGAAAGGGATCTGGAGATGATGTAGAATACCCAGCGCAGGGAGGACCTCCAGGTACATGTTTGCATCAGGAATCAACTAGACTAGACCAGGCACTTTGGGGAGCCGGAGGGCACTCGGCACCCCAGGATGCTCACAGCCAGCTGAGGAAGTCAGCAAGGAACCCCATTTAGCTGATGATTAACCCGGGGCTCAGAGATGTTAAGTGTCTGGCCCAAAGGCACACAGGTGGTGGGTGGTAGACTCGTAACTTGGACCCAGGCCTTCTGACTCCAAGCCAAGTGCTCTTTGCCCCCTACTGAACCTCCCACTGAAAAGAAACAAAATGCCACCATGGTCACAGTTTTACACCAGCTTATAACTTATGAAATGTGTGGAACACACACAGGCCCCTTTGAGGTAGTACTCCAGAATCCCGAAGCACAGCCTAGGCGCACGCAAACATGGGTGGGTGGGCCCAGTTTGGGAGTCATACAGACCTAGGTTCAGTCACCAAATCTGTCTCTTATTAGCTTGGTGATTTGGGGCAAGTGGGGTAAGATAGAGACAATAAGGCCTACTTCACGGGCTGCAGTGAGGGGCAGGTGTTAGGATGCACGTGGCCTGTGCACAGGCAATACCATCCCACACCTCCCCTACCCAGACCCCCACCCCCAATCCAAGTCTGACCTCTTCCAGTGTTTTTCCCAAGAAGGACCCAGAGTCCAGGTGTCCCCTGTTTCTCTTCTTGAGATTGTTTTCCCCTCAGCTTGAGAGGGGTGAACAAATTTAATCAAATCTCTCGGGCTTGCCATGGTGCCACTCAGAGAACTTGCCAGAACTAAGCTGCTCCTTTCCTCCTCACCTCCCCAGAAGTGTCCAGATCCTGAAGTCCTCCAGATTTCCTGCGTCTTCCGAACCCCTGGCCCCCAGCGACCCCAGGGCATTGGAGCTCACCCCCCACCAAGCCCAACACACCTCCTCTAAGAACCAGAGCTCGTCCTGTGCGCGGTGCATTCCCCACCTTGGCAAGGCCCAGAGAAGCATCATTGAATTTCACAGCATTTTAACATAGAATTTCCATATCTAAATCTCCTCATTTCGAGTACTACTCTCAATATACACTAGATTTGGGAGATTTGCCACACGGAGAGGTTACAAGGAGAGGGGTGCTGTAGAGGACCCCTGCCCAGGATGGACAGACAGCTCAAACATCAACACCCATGACTCGCAGGGAGACAGATATAGCCCCTCAGCTTCTGGCTCTTTGCTTCCAGAATCCTAGCCTTTTCAGGTCCCCTTCCCCACCCAGCCCCTCCCAGAAGCCTCAAGAGCCCCCAGTTTATCTGGCTCATGTGTCCCTGTAGAGATGTTTCCACTCTCCCTGCTGAGGCCCCATTAACTCCAGAATCACCTCCAGCCACCTCCTAAGTACCCTGCAAATGTGATCCAACCCTGGAGCAAGGGGCAGGTAGGTGGGATGGGCGTCCACGAGAGACTGAGTCAGGAAAGAACCACAGGCGCCCTGAGGGCGGAGCAGCTTTGCCCTGGTGGCTCAACATGTGGATCCCAGCAAGTGTGGCCACCACCTCCCTGTGACTTTGGGAAAATCCACTTCTCTCTTGTCCCTCAGTTTTCTCGTCTGCAAAACAGTGATGTTAATCCTTGCTCTGCCTAATTCCTAGGATTACACCAAAGGCTTGAGAACCCCAGTGAAAGCCCTTTTGTACACCGTGAAGTTCTATGCGGAAGTGAAGTACCATCATTACGTAGTGAGCTGTCAAGGTCATTCCCCACCAAGGCAGCATCAAGGCCCTGCTAGAACACCTCCAGTGACAGACCTCACTTCCTCCCAGGGCTTTCTGCCCAAGCTTTCTGCCAGCAGCACTGACCTTCAGAGATTTCTAGTGGGTCTGTGGCTAGATGGTAAATTACCTTAGGAGAAGAAGTAGGTCCTCCATGAACTTGGCCACCCCTGTATGTTTTTATTTCCTATTCTTCTTATTTTCCTAGTAACACTCCTTTTGGAAATGGCTCATCTTGTCCCAGATAAAATAAAATGGAAGAAGTTTATCCTCATAGGCAGTGACTGTTGTAGCAGGAAGTTTAGGCAGTGGGTGAGGGAGGGTGTGGGGACCATTATGGGTCCATAATGAGACCCATGGGACCCCTCCCCAAAAGCCAGAGCCTGTTCAGAGGGGGAGCAGTGGGGGAAGAGCCTGAAAGAGCTGGAGATGCAGCCCCTTCCCCGGCCATCCCTCAAACCGTGCAGGGGACGTCCTGGGCTTTGTGTGTGGTGAGGGTCCCCCTGGGCACTCACCAAGACTGGGACGAGTGATGGGTGCCCAAAACAGGGAGCAGGGGCTTGGACGATAGGCTGTCTCCGAGACCCCGGGCAGCGTGCATGTCGGGGTGGGGGAGGGGCAGTCAGTCTGCTGTCCCCTCCTCCCACCCACCACTGGCACCCTGAACCAGCTCCAGACCATGCCCTGTGGCTGAGCCTGCTCTGGAATCCACCGGCTATCGTAGCCTTCAGTCCAACCCCCAGACCACGCCTAGGAATCGTCTCAGCTGCCCTGGACCTCACATCTTTCTGCTCCGCGCACAGAGCTGATACCATCACGCCACAGTGGGGCAGGGTCAGACGTGACTGCTTTAATGCTGCCACTCACGACGTCTCATCCCAACCCCAGGGAGGCAGTCCACGGCTGTAAGAGCTCCAACCGGACTAGAAGAGAGAGGAGGCTCCCGCAGGGCCACCCTGGCCCCCTGGTCTCTCCCCCTCCGCAAGGGACAGTGGAGGCTTCAACAGTGCAGGAAGTCGCTGTGCAGTGCCCAGCAGCTGAGAGTGGGAAGGGGGCTGGGGAGCCTGCCTGAGACGTCAGGTGACACCGACCCCAGCCCAGTGAGGTCTGGTTTCTGTGAGGACAGAGCCCAGGGCCCCTTGCTCTGCCCAGGCTTCCTACAGCTGGGTGCTGGACCGTGGCTCCCCAGGGCAGCAGTGAGGGATAATGAAGGAACACCTGCTGGGGCTGGAAGAATCTGGAGCTCACCAGAGGTGGTCATTCCCTCCCCCGCAATCCAGGCAAAGGAGGGAACCAACATTGTGCTTCAAAGTCGGAATCGCCGAGAACACCACTGATGTTAGAATACTACTATTGCTGCTGCTACAATTCATAGAGGCCGTTCTACCCCAGGAGCTCCGTGTGCGTTATCTCACTTATTTCTGCCATTTCTCTACTTTACAGAGGAGAAAACTGAGGCTCAGAACAGCTAAGGTCACAGCACTAGAAACACTGGAGCATCCAGGCCATTATTTTCCCCGCTGCTCTGTGTTCCTTCTCAGACTTGGTCCTCCTTCCCCCTTCAAAGCAGCCCTTTGTGAGAGAGGGAGGAAGGAGTTAGGAGCTGACAGGTGAGGGGAGAGGGCACCCAGGGGGGCGGGAGGGAGTGCCCAGCCCAGCCCACAGGGTGCATGACGGACAAATGGCTTCCCTGTGCCCCCTCACCCTCCCCAGATCGCTGGGCAATAGGCTCGCTCATCTTCCCCCCTCGGAGAGGGCTGGGGCTCAGGGTCCTGCCTGGCAGGGTCCCCAATGGGGAGATAGTCCCTCTCCCCCCAGGAATGTGCGTGAAATCCCAGTAACTCTCTCCAGCTGGCCCCAACTTTGCAGAGGGCTCTGGGAGCAAACCCTGTGGTGGGGGGCGGGCTTCTGGGAAAGTTAGCCTCCCTCGTGTTCTTTTTCCGCCTAATGACAACTCAAGGTGTGAAGGGCTGGGTGGGAGGGCCTGGGACCCTGGTGACACTGGGGAGAGCGTTCCAGATGGCGGGAATGCTGTGTGCAGAGCGGGAAGTGACTGCCCTCAGCCCTCCCCGAGGAGGTCACACACACGCACATGTGCATATACACATACACCCACACACACACGTATACACCCATACACATATACACACATACACCCATACACACATACACTCACACACACATACACTCACACACACTTGGATGTCGTAAGGCCCGCACAGGCCTAGACAAGTTGGCTTTGCAGATCGTGACAGCAAGGGACTAGGGAAAGCTGAGGGCAGGGATGAGAGCGGGCCACAGGCACGATTAGAGGAGGGGTCCCAGCCCGAGCTGCCTGCGAGTTGCCCAAGGAGCAGACACGTCCCCTGCCCTCCTTGAACCAATGCTTATCAAGCACTGAGTGGCACAGGCACTGTGCTGAGGGCTCCAACACGCACAACCTCATTTACAGCTGACAACAACCCTGTTGTGATTCCCATTTTACAGGTGAGGATACTGAGGCTCAGAGAATTTGAGTGACTTGCCCAAGATTCTACAGCTAAGTAAGTGGCAAACTCAAGAAGGAGCTGGCCTGTCTTCCCCCGCAGATGAACAGGGAGAAGATCCTCATCAAGGCTGCTCGGAGCTCTGCACTGAGGACCCGGACACCTGGGTTCCTATCTCACTTCCATCATCAGTGAGATGTGTGACCTTGAGCATTTTATTAAATTTTTCTGAGCCTTCAGTTAGCCATCTGTCAACAGAGGCAATGGGGTGGGGGCATCAAATGAGGTAATTTAAGTAAAAGCACATGGAATACATGTATGGTATCATATATATGATAGTAAGCTAAGGTGGCCACAGGTGTAATCTGGCCCAGCATGCTAGCTTAGGGAAGAAGCCAGGACTCCAGGGAGGGGAGAAGCACCAACATCACCACCACCATCCTCATCATCACCAGCACCACCAGCATCATCACCACCATCAACATCATCATCACCAACATCATCACCACTGTCAATATGTATTTATGGAGTAGCTAACAACAAAAATAGCAGCCATTTATTACATATTGACTATGTGCCAGACACAGTGGTAAACACTTTCCATAATTCATGTGTGCTCCAGACAGATGACATGGAAGTCAGAGGTGAGGGAGAAACGAGGGCGGGGCTGCGGAGCCCAGAGCCCCCAGTCTCCATCCGGAGGGGCCGGAGAAGGTGATTGCAAACTGACCTCCACCTGAGTGCAGAACCAGAGAAAATTCTGCGGCCAAAGGCTTTCTGCACTAATACTAACCCACCAGGGCAGATGCAAAGCCGAAGGGCAACCCAGCCCAGGGCAGGGGGAATGATCAGGAGCCCACCTCAGGCAAGAAGGAGGCAGGGTCTCCCAGCAGCTCCTAAGGTCAGCCCCTTCGGCCTGTAGCCCAAGGCAAGAAGGCAGAGGCCTGGCTGAGTCTGAGTCGTGCTGGCCAGGTAGTCGTGCTGGTTGCATCGGGCTGAGAAAAGCGCTCTGTGACTCACTCAGTTCCAGGCCTCTGAGTGGGCTCCCTCACCACCTGGGTCACAAGAAAGCACATGAAAGGGTGCTCTTCTGTATGGACTGAGCAGGGGAGGAGAGGGATGTATCCCCTCCTGGGCAAGGAGAGAGGATATTCCTACAACCCCCCAGTGTGATGGTGTAGCAGCCACCCCACTTGGAGTCATGGGAAGAAAGCATTGAAATGAGAGAGAGACAGGGAGACGGGGAGCTGGAGCAAGCTGAACACAAGGACTCGAGTCCTGGCTGCCCACCTCTGGCCAGCAGGAAGGAGCCACTCCCGCACCCCTGGGCTGGAGAAACGGCCAGAGGGGCTCTGACCCGGTGGGTGGGCGGGCCCTTGGCAGTGAAGTCAGCCCCACCCCCAGCCAATCCTACCTACCAGCATCCGCGCCAAGTCCAGACACCCAGCTTCCTCTGAGCTCCTGGTTCCCCAGAAACACCTCTTTGGCCTGTGCCACAGAAGGTGAGCAGATGGCGGACCGACCCAGGACTGCTTCGTGGGCAGGAGGGCCAAGTGCTCCCCAAGGAGCCCTGGAAGTTCAGCCCACAGGAGAGCCTGGGTCAGTCCAGCTCCTGAGAAAGCAGCATCTCTGTCCCCAGGCAGGGACAGCAGGAGAGAGGGGTTACATTACCTATGGATAAAACCTAACCTCTGAGCCAGGTCCACTCCCTACATACCTCTCCCCAGATTCATGCCCTGTCTATCCTCTTTTGAAACCAATTTCCTAGACATAGGCAATGCTTGGAATTTCCCTTATACACCCCACATCTCACACACATGTCCCTGCAACACTCCTTATCCTGCCTACAATGTTCTCCATTTATTCTCCTGGAGAACTCTTATTATGCTTTCAAAACCCTGTTCAGAAGGCCCCTCATCTGTGAAGCCAAGAACTCCCAAAACTAATCACTCTCTTCTCTACACCTGTCCTGGACCTTGGACAGACTTCTCTTGAGGTAGGAATCATAAAATAGAGTGTTTATTTGTATACATGTCAGATTTCCCCATTAGCCAGGGGGTAGAACCCCCAGCAGCTGGCACAGTGCGCGGCAAATGGAAGGTGCTGGGATGTGTTTATGGAACTGAGAGGGGGGCAACAGGTAGGTAGGCAAGTGAACAGGCTGTGAAGCAGGATGTCTGGGTCTGCTTTCCATCACTGAACAAAGGCTGGCACTCAGGGCCAACGAGGTATGGCTGAGAAGCGGGGTGGTAGGGAGAAGCAGACTGAGACTGTTGGACCCTTGTGTGGGACCTAAAGCTCCTCCCACCCCCTCCATGGGGTCTCAGGGCAGCGGGCTTGTCTGGTTCCAGGAAGAGCCAAGAAGCTCCTGACTGTCACTGGCCTGAAGCCCCCTTGACAAAACCCAGGTCTGTGTTTACTTCCCAACTGGGGATTTCAGTTTCTCAGTCTGAGGGGCACAAAAACCAGGCAGGCTGTCCCCAAGTGACAGGTGAGAGCACTGAGGCATAGGGGATATCACCCGTGTGACCCCAGAGACAGGTAAGAAGGAGTTGGTTGGGGGCCATCCTTGAAGCCTGAGCCAGGACAAATGCAGACTCTGCATCTGGGATGCAAAGCGACCAGCCCCTGCTGACAGAGTAGGGAAAAAAGGGACTTCAGCTGTGAAGTTCCTGGCTGTGGGACTCCAGACAACTAACTTAACCTCTCTGAGCCTTTTTAGTAGAATAAAGCCAATGTGACCAACCTCAGCCCAGCACCCAGCCTGGCTCACAGGAGATGCTCCCAGGAGGCCCCTTGCCCCCCTCTCCCTCACACCCTGATTCCCAGCTCTCCCAGGCCCTATGCTCCAGCCCTGGCCAGCCCTGGCTGCCTGCAGGTGACTGGTCCTGCCCTAAAGCCTGTGGATCTGGGGCTAGGGGAACGGATTTGTCCCGGTGTAACCAGAGAGTGTCTGGGGGCTCAGTTCCAGGGCTCCAGCTGGGGTCAGTGCCAGGCCCCCACCTCACAGCTGTCAAGGGGAGGAGGCCCGGAGACAAAGCAACTGGGAGTGAGGGGATAGGCAGGGCTGTGTCTGGTAAGGGAGAGGGGGTGGCAGTTCCATGCACGTGAGGGACCAGGACTGCTAAGAAGACCCCATGGCCTGATTGGGGAATGTTACGCAGATGCAGGTTCCAGGGCCGCTCAGCCACTAACAAGCTGGGTGACCTTGGGCGAAGCGCTTAACCTCTCCGAACCTCATTTTGCTCACTGGGAAAAGCATTATCTAGTTTTGCAGGCTTGATGTGAGGATCTAACCCCAAATCAGCCAAGGCGCCAGGTAGCGCCTGACATGTTGGAGACTTCAGACTGATTCTCCTCTTTGCCTTCCCCTTTTCTCTTCCCCATCTCTCATTTTCCCTCCACTAGTATTTCTTCCACCAGGGTGGGGCCCTCCGTGTGGAGAAGGTAGGGCCCAGGGCCTCCAGGGGAATTTGCTCTTATAATTTGAGAGGGACATGGAGAGAGGGCAATTTGAGGGAACAAAATCGGAGTTATCCACTCTGGCCCTGGCACCTTTGAGGCCCTGCCCGCAGCATCCCACCCTTTTTGGCCCTTGATTTCTTTAATGACCACGTTAGTGCCTTTACAAACTCATTTGCGTATATTATTGTTTGCACCGTAAGCATGCTATAGGGCCCCTTAGAAGGACGGCTCCTCCCTGTCTTGCTGAAGTGGGCCCAGAGTCACTGAGGGGGTGATGGGTGAGAGAGAGTGGCAGAGGGCACCTGGAAGCAGGGAGCTGAGGGCCAGGGCTGACGTGAAGCTGTCTCTCCCCCCGCCCCGCCTGGATCCCACACAGGGCTGGCCCACCCAGCTGAGCTGGCTATGGCAGGAGAAAAACGTGAACTTCTGAGCCAGGCGGGGTATGTGCACTTATGCATCTCTGCTGCTCAGGGTCAGAATAGTGCCTTGGAATACAGTAGGTCCTCAATAAATGCTTGCTAAACCAAAGGAAAGGCAGAGTCAGAGGCTGCAGGAGTGGAAGCAGGAAGGCTTGAGGATAAAGAAGAGGGACCAGGGGCTTCCCTGGTGGCTCAGTCGTCGAGAGTCCGCCTGCCGATGCAGGGGACACGGGTTCGTGCCCCGGTCCGGGAAGATCCCACATACCGCGGAGCGGCTGGGCCCATGAGCCATGGCCGCTGATCCTGCGCGTCCGGAGCCTGTGCTCCGCAACGGGAAAGGCCACAACAGTGAGAGGCTCACGTACAGCAAAAAAAAAAAAAAGAGGGACCAGGAAGGAGATGATGGCGGGTGCTAAGAAGCTAAGGTTTAGAGAAAAGAGGACGAAGTTTGTTTAATTGATTGCAGTATCCCAGCCCAAGAGGTCTGTGAAAGGAGAGGAGAGATGGGGGAGGCTAAGGGTCCATGGAGGAGTCTGAGGTTCCTAAGTCCCTGTGATACACACACGCAGACACTGCCCTCCCAGCGGGACCATAGCCCACCAGCTATGGATGGATAGATGCTGGGCCCAGAGCCTTTGCAGAGTCCTTCTTCCAGCCATGGTCAGGAGCCTGGCCAGAGGGGCTGCAGATTCAAAGGGAGCCAATCTGTTACGGAGGACTCTGCCAGACACCCCCTTCCTCAGGGCATTAGAATGGAGCAGAGAGACAGAGACAGAGAGAGGCAGGTGCTTGTCAATCCCGCTTTAGGAAATTGACTCCACGATGTTTATTGCAAACTGCAATTTAGCATCTCTATTCAGGCACTCTCCTGTTTAATTACGTATAATACCGTGTGGGGAGGAAGGAGGGAAGGGAGTGCATATGATTTTCTCCTCAGTCCCTTCCTCCCTGGGTGTTGGGAAGGTCAGAGGTGAGAAATGGAGCCCAGCAGAGGGAGGAAGGGAAAGGCCTGGCGCCATCCACGGCTTCCTATTCCAAGCCTGGGCCAGCAGGGCTGGCCCGAAAGCAGCACATGCCCCTGGCCACAGATTCAATTCCAACAGCTCTGGTGTTCTTGTCTTCAGGGACCTCCCCCAGTGGCCGCCCCTCAGGCTGAGAAATCATTCGACAAAACTTCACAACTTCCCAGGCCCTTTTCTTTCCAAGGCCCAGAGAGACTGGGTGACTTGCCCAGGTCATCAGAGAGCAAGCTGAGAGGGGCTGCCACCTACCCCAGCCCCACTTCCCACCCATGGAGCCAGGGCTCCTAGGGCAACGGCCGGGCGGGAGGCTTAGTCCCCTCCCCTTAGACTCCGGCCCTATGGGTTTTTCAGCTTCTCAGGCACTGGACAGACTAGGTTTCCCCCCAAGGATCCGTATTCATCCTCAAGCTCCCATCTTCCCCTCTCCAGATCCTCACACTTTCCCCAGAGCTGGGAGGGCAAAGCACCAATTAGTTCATTTGCCTGTTTAATTGGGTAGGAAGGGAAAGGAAATCAAACCCCTCAATAGAGATCTTCCCTGCAGGGCCAGAGATGGAATGAGGGCGTGGGGACCCCCACCCCTGAGCACCCCTGAGCCTGGCCTGTGTTCCCCAGCCCCCATTCCCACCTCCATGCCCCAGATCCCAAGATCAGAGCAGAGGCTGGGATTACAGGGCCCTGGGGAGCCAGCATATGAGGTCTGTCCTGCCCTAACTGGGACAGCCGCCCCAGACTGGAGCATGATGGGAGAGGGGAGCTGCAGGTGAAGGGCTTAGGGCAGGACACCGCCTCAGCCTCTGATTCTTACTTTTTGCCCGCCTCTCTGACTCCAGAAGTTTCCTTCTCTCCCTCTCTTCTCTCTATGTCTCCCTCTGTCCTTCTCTCTCATTCTCTGCCTTGGTCTCTTGGTTCCAGAAAAGCCCCTCCCCCAGGAGGGCCCAGGAAGTATGACCAGGTTCCTGGGGTGCACCGTGGCCGTGGTCCTCATCCTCGGTGTGGCTCTTACCGTCTTCTTTCTGTATCACCGGCAGCAGAAGAGCAGGCTGGAGGTGGACGGGGGCGGGTGAGTGCGAGCCAGCCCATCCTCTGTCCCCCCAAACTTACCCCACCCCACCCGCTGCCCACCTCCATGGGCTCCTGCTGAAGCATCCAGACTTGTAAGGGGCTCAGGGCTACCCCGCCCCACAAGGCCCTGTCTCCTCCTCCTGCCACCTGAGAGATGGGAGGGGGACCCTAACCCTCCTGCAGTAGAGCTGAAGCCTTCAGAGAGTTCACTGCACGCAGGCACCTCCCAACGTTTACGCTGGCTTCCGAAGATGCATTTTATCCTCTCAGCAACTCTGAGAAGTACGTGTGCGATTATAATCCACGGTTTATGGTGAGGAAACTGAGGCATAGAGGTGAAATGCCTCACACAAGCTCACCTTCTCCCAGCTGGACCAGGGTGAGCTGAGTGGCACACTCGCCTCTGACACCAAGTTCAGTGAGGCACAAAAAACCTCCATCATCGTGAGAAATAATACTCTAATGCAATATTTTTAAAAAATCCAAATGAATGCCCAAAATACACAATGAATAAAATATCAACACTTTAAATAAAGACAGGATCAGTAATACTGATTTTTCTTTTTGCCTCAGGCTCTGATATGGCTTGGCATGGCCCTATTACTTACCTTGTCTTTACTTAAAATGTTGATATTTTGTTCATCATGGATTTTTGCATTCATTTTTGTTTGTTAAATATTGCATTAAAACATTCTTTATCGCGATGACTGAGACTTACAGCGCCCCCATAGGCTTTGCACCTGAGGCCTCAGTCCCCGCGCCTTGGTCCTGGCCCCCGCTGAGGGCCCATGTGGATTTCCCACTGTCCTTCAAGCTAGGACACCTGACTTACTTGGTTCCTGGGCCCAGGCTGGAGGGAGGGACAGGCGGGGAAGATGGGAGAGGCTCTCTTAGCCTCTATCCCACTATGCTCCCAAGCTCTGGCCACTCAGGAGGCCACCTGGGCCTCCTGAGCCCGAGCCCATCCTTGCGAGGGGGCCTCCGGGACCAGTAACTGTCAGGTGGCCTGAGTGGGGCAGAGACCCCCATGTGAGCCTCATTCTGTTCCCCCAGGACTACCCTGCCCTTCGCCCAGAAGCTGGAGCCTTCTCCCGACAGGCAGAGCCACCTTGCACCTGAGGACATCCAGGTAGGCCTGGGTCACTTGAGTGAGGGAGGGGGTCAAAAAAATGGGAGATGGGCTCAGGGCAGGGGCCCAACCTGAAGGCAGAGCCCTCGCAGCTCCATGAACTCCTGGACAGTCTCCAGCGCACCACTAGCCCTGGACAGTTCCAACAAGGCCAGCTCCAGACTAGAGACCGTGGTCGGGGCTTTCCCCTCCTCTACCCTGAGAAATGACAAACTAGGACCCTTCCTACCCAGCGCCCCACCCCCGCCACTGAGGGGAACCTCTTTCTCCACCTCTCAGATCATTCATTTAAAAATAACCATTGATGCGTGGCCCCAGGCTGGTCAGAGAGAGCCTGCAAAGCCAACGGCTCAGGCTGCCCTGTGCCTCCCAGATGCCGCCAAAGCGGTGAATGCAGGATGGGGGCGCCTGGGAACCTAGGAGGGGAATCCACGTCCCTCCAGGAGGGCCGCCTGGAGCAGGCCCGTGCAAGAGTCCGTGCAGCCGCTCAGCCCCTTCTCTTCCAGATCCTTCGTCTGGAGCCTGGGAAGCAGCATCCACAGCAGGAAGAGGAAGAACTGCAGAAGCTGCCCGCCCAGCCCCCCTACTATGATCTGGGGGCCTCCCCTCTCTACTGCCCCTTGGTAAGGACCGCTGAACCTTGAGGATGCTGTCCCCAACCCAGCTCCACCCACCCTGGCCACAAGCCCAGCTGCCTGAGAGAGAAGGGGACAGAGGAGGCTGAGGAGACTGGGCAGGGAGGGCACAGGACCGCCCCCCCAGGAGGGCACCACCGCAGGCACCGTGATGACCAGGGCAGGAGGGTGGGGTTTCCAGCGAAGGCAGAGCCCCAACCTGATGCGCAGCTCTCCCTCCCCCAGCCCCGCCCCCTGGCTCGGTACCCTGCCCCTCAGTCCCTGGACCTGCCAACGACCACCAGAAAGCCAG
The DNA here is from genome assembly GCF_025265405.1 of Mesoplodon densirostris. NCBI lineage: Eukaryota > Metazoa > Chordata > Mammalia > Artiodactyla > Ziphiidae > Mesoplodon > Mesoplodon densirostris. The sequence goes on along the minus strand of NC_082667.1, from coordinate 112,598,776 downwards.
CCCCAGCCCCTCCTCACGGTCCCACTCCCAGCCGTTCGGAGGGCCAGCGTCCACTTGAATGGCTGCCACCTCTGCCCAGAGCCCACTCCTTTCAGCAGACTTGGGGCCAGGGCAGTACCCATACAGTGCCAGCCCAGAGACCCAGGCCAGACCGCCTGGGCCCAAAGATAACACTTCTCTCCTGGCACCAGGGGGAGAGCCAGGTCATGGTCTCCACAGCTTAGCCATCCTCCCTCTCGGTTGGAGGTGCCAAAGTGAGCCCGTCTTGAGATGCCAAATCCTGCCCCCAGGGAGGTAGCATTCCTATCCCAGGGTGCCAAGCCCAGAGGACCAACCCAGCACCCCCGCCCCCGTTATGATTCTAGGCAGGTGGTAAGAAGACTACCAGCCGTTTGTAATTCCTCAGTCAACCTCGAGGCTGGGAAGTGAGTTAGAACTCACAGTGGACACAAAGTCCATTCCTCAGACAGCGGCTGGACAACCCCTTCCCCTGTGAGGGTGCCCACACCCCCGTGTCCCCGGTTGTACTGCCTGGCCCTGCCAGTTCCAGCAAAGGGAGTCTAGTGACAGTTCTGAGCACGGAATGCGTGCCAGACACTTTGCTGAGACTTTTCAAACACGACTCTGTTTAGCCCTCACAGCAATCAGTGTGATAAATCCTATTATTGCCCCCATTTTATAGATGAGGAAACTGAGGCTCAGTGAAGTGAAGAGGTTTGCCCAAGATCATCCAGCAAGTAATTGTGGAAAGCATCATTCAAACCCCTAGTCCTCTGGCTCCCAAGTCCAGGCCCTACCACACAGCAGTCAGGGTGATGGCCAGACCTTTGGGGAGTTTACCTGGAGAGGCTTGAAGAGCCTCAGAGCGGGCGCCATCTCGTGCAGAGCCCTGCAAGGCCCCAGGCTTCCTGCGCACAGCAGAACGCCCAGCTCTGCTGCCTGGCTGCCCCTCAGCTCTAGGGGCCTTGAGAGCCGCAAGGCAGCCCTGAGAGCTTGGGTTTAGAGTCCTGAGTGGGAGATCGGGTGTCACTTTGGGCCACACAACCAGCACCCGGCAGGGTGGGATCTCCCACCTGGAGAGCCTCATCTTACCCACCCCTGCCTCAGGACAGTGAGAAAGCACATCATCCCCAGGCCTGAAAGTGGGTAAGGTAGGAGGGAGTGCGGAGACCCCAATGTTTCCAGAAAAGAGAAAGCCATTCCCCCTCAGGATTCTCCAAACCAGCCTTCCCCTTGCTCAGCTCAGCCCTGAGTTAGGAGTCAGTAACCTTGTCAGAGCCCTGGGTGAAAGGAGAAAGCCAGGGAGAGGAGAAAAAAACAGGAAAGGGCAGGCAGGGGGCCTGAGGCCTGGGGGAGAGGGAAGATGATGGAAGGGAGTGATTTGGAAAGTCATGGAAGACTCCAGCGGGATCTCCTGAGGAGTGGGCCCAGGCTCGGCATAAAAATTGCTGTGACGTAATGGGACAGCTGCAGCTGGCCCTAATCCCCTCTAACGACTTCTCGGCCCTGCTGTCTGACTGCTGCCCTCTCAGCCTGGCATGCACAGCCCTCCCTGGGGGCACGGCAGGAACCAGGCCAAGCCTGGCAGCTCCAGCTCCAGGACAGCCCCCACCCACCACCACCATGACCCCTCCTCCCCCTCTTCTCTTTCATACAAGCCCCAGACCCAGCACATGGCTCTGACCGTGTCCCTTCCCCGATAGCCTTGCCTCCCCAGGTTCTGCCATATTGGATTGACAGAAACCCCAAACGAGTTGAAGACATTCAAGACACAAGATGACTACTTGGGACGAAGAGCAGAGTGAGCTAGTGTCCACCCACCTCGCCACGGGCAGGAGGGGCTAGGTGATGGGCACGCTCTGTGTCCTGAACCCGGAGGCCACGGGATTAGGGCATCAAGGTGGATGAACGCTTGTGAGAATGGCCTGTGGGGTGGTGTATGGAGGTCAACTCCAGCATCCTGGGGAGGCGCTGGTGTTGTTGCCTAGAGGAGTGTAATTCCTTTGGGCTTACAGAGCAATTACTGGGCCAAGAGAGGATTTATCCCCAGCACTCGGTTTTGTTGGCAGTGCAGCTTGTATACAAGTCACATCATTGACATTGTCATCAATTCTCCTTCCCAACAAGTAGAGAGAGGGAGGCAGGCAGAGAGCAAACACCATTCACTGAGTCAGGGCTCCAGAGGGGAGGCTGCAGGGGTCTGGGGGGCCAGCAACTAGAGGCTCGTCCAAGCCCAGTGGCCACAGCCTGGGTGGCCCAGGCCCCATGCTTCCTACACACTCCAGGGCACTGAGCAAGGCGTGACCCTCCCCTCAATTTCTGTCGAGGTTTCTGGGCTAAGAGTCCACTCGGGTGGCAGGTACCATTTGGCTGGCTCAGGACTAGATCTCAGGGAGGACTTCCAGAGGCTCCAAAGTAGATGTCTCGAAGAGGTGGGAGGAAGAAGCACTGCCTCAACTTTAAGGAGAGGGGCTTCCATCTCCTCAGTCTTGTGAGGATGGACAGCCCAGGCTAGAAGCAGAAGACCGGATGCAATGACATTTGGAGGAATGGAGTTCTGGAGGTTTTGTGTTGGTTCAGGTCCCCCAAGAAGGAGACGCCATGATGGAATCAGACACACAGAGTCATTGGAGGGGGACACCGGTGAGGGATCAAGGAGGGAGGAGAAGTAGACGGGGAGAGGGGAAAGGAAAGAAGGTTGAGTAGGAAGAATCTCGAACGGCCACACACTCTACAAAAGCTCTGGGCAGGCCACAGGGAGCCCTCGAGCCACCTCTGCCGTTAGAGGAGCCCCGTGCCCCACAGGGATGAGCCCCACAAGGTCCCCACCACATTCGGTCATTGGTGGGAGCAGCCTGGGGAAGTGTGGGTGCAGCACAAACGCTGAGGTGGATCCAGAGGGGTGGCAGCTCGCTACCCACAGCAGAAATCTAAGTCGTGTGTGTCCACAGCTGCCACGGGTCACCCTGGCACCCCAGGGATCTCCAGCTCCATGATTCGGGGGCCTCTCTTCCTGAGGGTGTAGCCCCTATTGATCCAGTAGATCTCAGGGCCACAACTGTGCACACCCTCCCCTTCCCAAAACCGTTCTAAATTCCCCTCGCTCAGCTGTCACCTGCCTTCATTCCTGAGGCGTCTGAGCCCTTGATAATGACACCCTTCGCAGGCCAGGGCTGTTGCATGTGTCCGTTCACAGCTAAAGCAGAAGAGGCCCGAGTTGTCACCCGTGCCTGTCACATAGCCCCCTCCCCGCCTCACGTGTGACAGCAGGCTGACCTCCTCCTGCCGGTCAGGGCCAGTTACACCTGCCAAGGTGTGACTCCTTGCCTGCTGGCCTGGAACATGAGGAGTCCAAGTGTGCTCAGCAGAGCCCAGAGGGGCAGGGATGGGAAGCACACAGTCCCCACACTGGGTCACTGGGAGTGATGGTGAGTGGGGTCACACCTGTTTTCATCCCTTGTATTCTTCCTGTTCGGGCCACAGCGCCATGTAGAGGCCTTTCAGAGTATTGCCAGCGAGCTGGCATTTCAGCTGGCATTGGGAGCTACAGTGGGGCTGCCGCTTGATGGAGCCTGTGGTGGTCGACAGTGATCCTCTAGCATCCTGTGCGGCCAGACTGAGGAAGTAAATGGAGATGAGACAGGGACCCCCACCCCTGCGTCCTTTAGGGCTCTACGACGACACCAATCTCTCCCTGACCTCGGGTACAATATCACTTTTGATTTACTCTCTTGGTGGGTGGGGGCAGTCTCAGAGGTCTCCACTTGGCCCTTGTCCGCAGACCATGGGCTTATTGTGGTGTCAGCATGTCAATTCCAGTTCTGCACTGGGGAATGCCACATCCCCTAGCAGTGAATTTGCCCTGTTCTCCGCGGTCCTTGCCAGGCTGTTGAATCCCATGTCCTGAGAAAGTGCCCTGCAGGTCAGTGCAGTCTTGCTTATCCCCCCACATCCCACCCAGGAATGCTCGCCTGGCTTCTGCTGGAACGTGCTAGAAGTGTGTGCCACTCCTTGCTCCCTGGGTGTAATCTCTCCTCCCTCATCAGGTCCCGCTGTCCCCAGCTTAGTTATTAGCCTGGCAGCCAGGAACACAGGTAGAGGCAGCTCTCAACGGGGACACTTCTCGCCTTGCAGGGCAAGCCTGGAATGGTGTTAGCTCTTATAGGGGAAGGCTGGGCACCTCCATGTGCTCTGAGGGACACATCCTCTGGCAGGGTGGGGGGCTTCTATCCATGTATCCTCAACACAGTTTCAGAGTTGCAGATTTTTCCATCCTGAACTCGCACTTAGCATAACAAAGCTGGCGTGCCTGAGCATCTCTGGAGCCCTGTGATTCCCACTCTCAAATGCTACATCTGCTCCTCTGCTGTGTCCACTGCTCCACGGCAGGAGGAGATGGGGCCTCTGTGCAAGCTACCTGAGAGGGTCTCTAGCTCTCACATTGAGCCTTTAATGGTCAATGGCCCTCATTTTCTCATGAACCCTCTGTAAGTGCCAACGTCACTAAATAATAACCAGCCGACTCTGCTGCCCCTCCGGCGTCACATCCCGGGCATCTCAAAGCCTGATTCACTGTGCCTGAGAGAGCGTTCCCCTCCACCATGATGTCCTCCCAGGCCCCCACTGGTGGAAGCTTCACCGCTGGGCTGCCACACTGTGCCAGGGACTCTCTGGGCCCTACTTTCCCCTCAAGGTGGGGCCTCCTTGTTGCCAGGCAGTGAGTGAGCCAGGTCCAAACCTCCACTTTCCCTTTTGCATCTATTTTCTCAGACCACTCCGGGTACCACTTTTGATCATCCGAGGCCTCCAAGAAGAGACAGCAAGACAAGATTTGATGAACAAGAGCTTCATTGGGGGAAACACCTGTGACAGATAAAAGGGAGGGGACAGGAGAAGGCGGGGCAGGCTTCTGACCTCCACACAGGTCTGGCCCTGAGAAAGGAGAGGGGAAGGAAGGAGGGGCCTCAGACTTCAGCTCAGCTCTGGGAAGCTTGCCCCGGGCCAAAGGGGAGTCCTCAGGCCAGCCTCAGAGGAGTCCTGCCCTTCAGGAATGGGTCTCCACTAGGACCGGCCATGCTCAGTCACTGGAGGGAGAAGCCAGGGGACATGTGGCCTCTGCAAATGCCATGGTGGATCCAGCCAGGCGGCAGCTGGGTTGTTGTTCAGCCACGCTCCCCACGGCAGATCTGAGCGTTGCGTTTCCATGGCTGCTCCAACGACAAAGCAGGGAGTATGGGAACTCCAGGGCAGGAATGACCTTGGGATGGAATTGATGGTTGAGTTTGCCAGGGGCCAACTCAGGGTGAGACTTCTACCAGTTCCCCAGACTTATACCAAGAGGTGTGTACCTTCTGGGGTGAGATGGGGGCAGAGCCTGAGAAAGGGCCACGCCTGGCCTACAGGGTGCTGACTCCCTGACCTGTCGCCGAAGTTTCCCCCAGTCCAAGCAGGAGTCTCAGGGCACTCCCCCCTTGCCTCTTTGAGGTGGATTCTGTTAAGACAGAAGGCAAAGTGCCAGGGCTTCCAGGGCAGCCCCACCTGCCCTGGAGACCTCCCCTCCACCCACCTGCATGAGATGGTCCCAAACCACCTTTGCCGTCACCCCATAATCTCCCAGGCCTCTGTGGGGATCAGAGCCAAGTCTGCTCCATACAGATGGCCCTCAGTTGGGAAGGGCCCATGTAGAGAAGTTACTGGGCCCACTGCTGGTGGTCTCTCAGCAGACAGCCTCAGTGGGAATCCCACTGAGGGGTCCCTGCCTGAGTCTGGCAGCCCCAGGACACCCCCGGCCTCACATCCCCCTGAAGCACCTGTCCACAGGCATCCTCATGATGATGGGAAGGTCGAGAGGTGGGGTCCGTTCATCCTGCCACACCTTGGGTGTGTGGAACGAGGACAGGGTTAGTGCATTCGTCCCCAGCCTCCGCAGGATGGTCTTCACACCATCCCAGAGTGCCAGCCACCCTCCCACCCACCTTAGGGGAGTGCTGACTTGTGGTGTCCACGCTCCGCCTGCCTCCAGGGCCCCGCGGGGACAAAGGGAGTCAGGGGCTTTCGCCCTCAGCAGCTCCTACTCACATGCCGCCCTGCTTGCCTTGAGCCCACGTTCCCAGCTCTGGGCCACCCTCACCGGCCCTCCAATTCATGGCTTGGGAGCCAGACCTCCCATCTGTCCAGCCCCCTTCCCCTTCCTTCTACCTCTGGCCTCTTGTACCTCCAACCTCCTCCCCCGGACCCCTTCCTCCTGGAAAAGAGGTGTTTCCTCCACCCTCACCTCCAGGCAGGCTCTGGAAGCACAGGGGGCTGAGGAAGGAAAGGCATCAGGGCGTGACGTTCACTTCTGAGGAGTCAGGAGCTGATTGCTCTCATCTTAGCCCAGCCACGTGTTCCCGACTGCAGTCACTGATGGGCACCAGACAGGCGCTGCTGAAATCAGGACACTTGACCTTCCTGCCATGCAGGCAGCCCCGCCAAGAGGCAGAGAGTGGGCACCAGCCTGGGTCACAGGAGCCTGCCTCGCATGACGTGGAGCCCTCCTCCCTGCCCTCCGACCTGGGGACAGCCCTCTCTCCCTCGGCCCCTGCTCTGCGGACAGGTCCCTCCGTCTGCCTGCCTAAACGTCGGCAGTGAGCTGAGGAGAAGCTTGTGAGGAATGGTCCAGGGCTGAGAGCTGGAAGCTCCTCAGAGATCACGGATCATTTTGCCAAAGGGGAAACCGAGGCCCTGTGAGGGAGGGGAGACAGGCACAGCCATAGCAGGGGCCGTCAGTAGAGCTAATGCCCATGCGAGGCCGGGAGGGTCTCTGCCCTTTCAACTTCATGGCAGCCCCTGCCCTCTGAGCCCTCTTATCTAGTAATTTCCAAATCAAGTTAAGAGTCAAGTAGTACACAGCCACCGAAGAGCTCAGGGTGGAAGTTGGAGCTCTGGGTTCTAACAGCAGTGATTCATGTAATGAATTGTTTTATTCCCCCGTTTTACAGATGAAAAACTAGGCTCAGGTGGGTTGAATAATCTGACCAGCCACAGCAAGTGGTCCCGCTACAATTCAAAGCCAGGTCTTCTGACTCCAAGTTTGACTTTATGCCACCACTGCTCTGCCAGCTACTTCCATGTGACCTTGGAAGGTCACATCACTTCCCCTCTCTTGGCCTTGCTCTCTTCCCTCTGGACAATGAGAAGGGTGGCCCAACTAGTCTCTGGGAGGCAAGTGCAGTGGGGCCAGGAGCGGGACCCACCCTCCTCTGCCCATCCCCACATCAGTCCAAGGGGACACAGCGTAGTGGAGCATACAAATGCTTGTGGTGATTGTTTCTCTGGTTCTATCTCCTTCCCTCCATACTACACAATCCTCCCTGGTTCCCTTTTCTCCTCACGCACCCACCTCACTCCTGCACCTCCCCATCTCATCCCAACTCCTGGTCCTGGGGCGCTTCATCTGGTCCTTACTCCCCTCCCCCACCCCCTCCTGCCATCTCTCCCTTCTGCCTCATTCCTAGGGCTCTGGTCCAAAGAACACTGACATCCGCTATGCAGAGCTGGACACATCCGCCCTGGAACTCATGCCAGGGCCACGGAGCACCATGCTAGGGTCTGAAGAGGTTGTGGAATATGCCACCATCCAGCTGAGCCCACCCTAGCACATGACCCCTAGCGGCCCACCCTGCCTCTGGACCACAGGTACACTCTGCCCACTACACTTCCCAGCAGTGCAAATGCCCAGCTGCACAGAGGCCTGGAGTGATGCAGAGCTGGGGGCTTCAGCAATGGATAAAGGGGGGTGGGGGGAGCCAGACAGGTGCAGGAGAAGGAACGTGGACCAGGAGCCCAGAGTGGTATGTAGTCCCCTTCTGCCGCCAATGTACTGTGTTACCTTCATTTCCCCTTTTGGAACCTCAGTTTCTCCACCTGTGAAACAGAGAGGTTGGAAATAATCTCTAGGGCTCCTTCCTGCTCCAGCGGCCCCCATTTATCTTTCTATGGGTCCAATGGGCACACACCTCTCCCAGAAGTGGCCTCACTCCCTGCAACACTGACGCCCCTTAGCCGTCATGGGCACCTGGGTGCCACATTTTATTTTCTTACCATGGCTCAAGGCTGCACACCCACATTTCCTCCTGACCTTGACCTCTCGGCTCAGCTGAACAGTTTGAGGCAAAGTTCCTATCCCCTGAGGGGCTCCCAGCAAAGTGACCACCCAGGGCCCCTGAGCTGAAAAGGGACCAGCTGGGCTCTGCAGGGTGTGGTGAGCAGGCCTCTCTGTGCAGCATGGATCCTGAGTCACTTAGAGGCCACAGGGTTGAGAACTCAGATATTGACCTGGGGAGATGGTGAGGTCAGAGGCGTTTCAGCAAACACGTGAGCCTTCTTGAGGGATTAAAGTAAGCTGAAGGCCCCTCAGACTGAGAAAGTAGAATCATAGGGCTGGAGACTTGGGTCAGAGGGTCCACACACACACCCCAGCTACAGATGAGGAAAGCTGACCTCGGGGCCCTGTACTTGAGATGGTTGGGGGATGAGCAGGGTGGAAGAGGATAAAGAGAGGGGCAGGATGGAGAAGGGAAGGATCAGCCAGGAGAGACATGGCAGTGCTGAGTGTGAGAAAAGTCCCACAAGACCTGCGAGAGCTGGCATGGGGGGAGGACCCAGGAGGAAGTCGCTGGCGGCCCCTGCAGACCGTTCCCCACCGACTAGGAGCCAGTTGGGTCCTGGGACCCAGGAAGGGCCAGGACTCTGCTCCTACCCCATGCCACCCATCTCCACCCCGCTGCCTCTCAAGCTCTGTGTTCCTGCACACATCATCCCCCAGCCGCCTCTGCAGGTCAATTTCCTTGAGCCTCAAACTCCCCCCCAGTGGGTATGGAGGAGTGAAGACCCAAAGGGATGCAGGGACCTCCCCCAGGCCCCTGCACAGCCACCGTTGGAGAACCTGCCCCTGGGATCGGCTGTCTCCCTACTCTGACAGGTCCTCCCCGTCGCCAAGGAAAGGGTGCTGCGGGCTGGCGTGAGGAAGGGGCTGGGCGCCAGGCGGGGTTTCTGGTCTCCCCCCTACCCCCGCCCTCACTAACCAAGGGAAGCAGCTCAGCTATTGCAGAGCCTTCTTGTGAGGTCTGGGCCCCTGGGAGGGCCCCCCCGCCACCGCCCGGGGGGAGGGCCCCCCCGCCACCGCCCGGGAGGAGGGCATGAGGCTTGCAGTGAGGGAGACAGGCAGGGGGAGGCAGAAAAAAGCCATTAATCCCATAAATCCTAATTTGGAAGCCCTCCCGGCCCCTCTGAAGTACAGGGAGTTGGGGTGGGTGTAATCCTGGGCGCGGCTGGCGGAAACCCAGGAAAGGGACGGGTTCTGCTGCCTTTCCCCTCCCCCACTGCCCACCCCACCTCACCCACATTCCCACCGTCAGCAGAGCTAAGGGTGCCACATCCTGGGCCTCGGGGAGGCCCTCTGTTTGGGTCCAGGATCTGAAAGGTGCTAGACCAGTGTGCCCAGGACAGGGGAGAAGCTGTGACGAATTGACAGCTTCCAGGGAGGCTGGGCGGTGTGGCGGGGCGGGAGCACAGAGCTAGGGCCAGGGTCGGGGCGGGCAGGGGGCTCCGAGCTGGTGGCTTGGTGGAGCGGAAGGAGGCTGCCAGCCGGGAATTAGCTGGCCCCCCGCCCCGGCCCCCTCCTACCACGTGTTCTCACTTCCCCTCCCGGCTGGAGGAAGGAAGATGTCAGACAGGAACAGGTGCACGGGCCGCGGGCAGAAGCGCCCCCCCCAATCTCTCCCCACCCCCTTGCCTGGGCGCAGGCCTGAGCCATAAAGCCCAGGGAGATCCAGGATGGGAGCTCCTCCCCTCCCCCTCACCCCATCCCTTGGGCCATCTGATGCCATCGATGAGGGCTTGGCCAGAAACTTCTTGAAACCTCCAGACCATTAGACACCAACAACTGGCGAACTAGTCTGAGAGAGAGGTGCCTCCCCTGGAAGGAGACGGAGGATGGCAGGTGAGGGACCCATGGCACAGGCTCACCCCATAGCCCAGATTCCCGGGCAGAAGAGGCTGGAAGCTGGGGCCCTGGGATCCGCCTCTGCCCCCAGGCCACCCTCTCCCACGCCTCCTTCCTGCCCCACGCAGCCCACTCGGCCCTGTCTCCTTTCTCCGCCCCGGGACTGGCCAGTCCCTCTGTCTGCCCGCAGCATTTCCTGTCCCCCAGTCCCTCTTCCCCACCGGCCTCTCACTCTCCCTTTCACCAGCTGCCTCACCCCCTTTCTCGGTTCACATCTGTTTCTCTCTCATGTCTCTTCACGGCCCCCACGCCCTCCCTCCTCTCTCCCACCCCGGCTGCCTCTGCCCTTTCATCTCGCCCTTCCCTGGGCCCTCCCCACTGAAGTTGCCAGTTCCAGAGGCCGTAACTTCAGAAGGAGATCAAAGCTGGGCTCCCCCATCAAAGACCAGACTCTCCAGGACCGCAACCCCCCCCCAATAGACTGTAACTCTCCCTGACAGGCCAAAGTCCTGCATCCCAGCACCCCGGGAAGCACATTCTCAGCCAGAGCCTGGTTCTGGAAAGGCCATTGTGTTTGATGGAAAGCTCCCAGCACTTGGGATTCAAACAACAAGCTGGAAAACTATAACAGCCAACCGCTTACTGGCTGTGTGACCTTGGGCGAGTCACTGAACCTCTCTGACACATAGCCACATTACGTGTTAAACGGGACTATAATCTACTTTATAGGATTGTTGAGTGGATTAAAGGAGAGAATGCAGTTGAAATATCTAGTACGATGCCTGTCTTACAGCTGGTGGTCAGTAAATGGATGCTCTTTTTTTTTTTTTTTTTGCGGTACGTGGGCCTCTCACTGCTGTGGCCTCTCCCGTTGCGGAGCACAGGCTCCGGACGCGCAGGCTCAGCGGCCATGGCTCACGGGCCCAGCCGCTCCGCGGCATGTGGGATCTTCCTGGACCGGGGCACGAACCCGTGTCCCCTGCATCGGCAGGCGGACTCTCAACCACTGCGCCACCAGGGAAGCCCAGTTGATGCTCTTAATACTACTGCTACTACAATAGTACTCCCAGGGCTGGAAGTGTGTAGAGACCAGGGCAGAGGTGTCCAGGGAGTAAGGCCTACTGCTGCCCTGTAGGACAGGAGTCCTAACACCCCCAAGGGGTCACTCGGCACACAGGCTCCACCTGAACCCAGACCTCTGGGCCTCATCCTCACCAGGATGCAGTGGCCACTTGAAAGCCCCCTCCCATCACCCCCACCAGACACTCAGCTCTATCTCCAGACTGGGCTCTCCTGCCCTGGCGGCCGCTTCTCGCCAAGCCTCTGGCCCAAGTCCTCACCCTCAGCTTCGGCCCGGCCCCACATCCCTCAAGGGGATGATGGCGTCTACATGGGGTGGGAGGTGGAGCTGGAAGGCCGAGGCTGCATTTATGAAACTTTTCTTGGCTCCAAACATCAAGGAACTTCAGGAAGACGTGACTTGAGTAAGTCCCTAAACCTCACGAAGCTTGTTTTCTCATTTGTAAAATAAGGGGTTAGCGGCCTCAAATCCTCCTTTGGCAGCAGGCACTGCATGCATTATAATTTTAACGAACCGAGGAAGTAGAACTCAAGGCCCTCTGAGGCCCGCTCCGGACGGGAGACACGGCACAGATCTTCAGTCTGCACCGCTTCCCACAGCCAACAGCCCTGAGCTCTCAGCTCACCGGAGCCTCCACTGGTCCTGCTTTTCCAGGGAGTGACTGAGGCTCCGGAGGTGACGGGACCTGCCCCCAGGCCACACGGCCAGCCCTGGCCTCTCTCAGGCCCCCATCCCCACACCATCTGATGGGAATTATTCTTCTCAGGTTGTAAATGCGCACATGGGGGCTCAGAGCCTAGGTACACAGGCCGGGCTCAATGTTGCTGGCCTGCCCCACCCGCTGGGACCCACTGGACCCTCCCTTGGCTGTCCGCCCCCCATCCAACAAAGCCCATCCCTGACTCCCTAGTCCCAGGGCTTCAAATAGCAGCACCCCACCCTCCAGATCACCTGCTCCCCCCCCGAACACACTGTGAGGAAAGCAACCTGCTCCTACCTGCTTCCTGGCTCAGTGCCCCCCACACACCCCAGGGCCCCCATAGGACTGTCCGCACTGATGCCTCCATCAGCTCTGTATCTAAGCTCTCCGGTACACAGCCACCAGCCTCAGACTTGGATGTCAGTGTAATCTTATTTTTCATTTTAATTTAAACAGACACACACGGCTAGGGTCTGCCATACTGGACGGCACAGATAGAGGTGCCACCAAAATGCCTGGCCTCTGCCCCTCTCCTCCGCAGGCGCATTCGGCAGTGGAGACTTTTGAAGTGTGTCTGTGGAATGTTTGCAGTGGCGAGGTGGACAAGGGAAGTTCCTGCCCCCGGGCTCCCCACACCAGACCAGCCTCCTCAGTTGAGCCCTGAGTGGCCATGGCCCAGATGCGGCCAGGCACGGGGCACGGTGGGAGGTGGAAGGTGGAGTGACGCCCGGAGGGGAAATGACCACCTTACCCGCTACCCCCAGACACACCCCACCCCAGCAAATCCCTGCAGGGGGTGTGCAGCCTGAGCAACCTCCCAGGCCCTGGTTGCTCTTTCCTCCCCTTCCTGAGGATGGCCTTTTCTCCCAGGACCCCTCGCAATCTCACGTGTTCTTCCTCCCCTCTAGGCCTGGAGGAGGTGGGAGGCCCAGGCTCACCCATGGAAGGGGCTTGGGAGCCGAATGGCCAAAGTCTTTTTTTTTAATTTTTATAAATTTATCTATTTATTTTTGGCTGCGTTGGGTCTTTGTTGCTGAGCGCGGGCTTTCTCAAGTGGTGGCGAGCGGGGGCCACTCTTCGTTGCGGTGCGCAGGCTTCTCACTGCGGTGGCTTCTCTTGTTGCGGAGCACGGGCTCTAGGCACGCGGGCTTCAGTAGTTGTGGCACGTGGGCTCAGTAGTTGTGGATCGCGGGCTCTAGAGCGCAGGCTCAGTAGTTGTTGCGCACGGGCTTAGTTGCTCCGTGGCATGTGGGATCTTCCTGGACCAGGGCTCGAACCCGTGTCCCCTGCATTGGCAGGTGGATTCTTAACCACTGTGCCACCAGGGAAGCCCAGCCCAAGTCTTATGGACAACCTCTTGGGAGGCCAGGAGTTGTGCAGGCCGGGCAGGCCAGGGAGAAGAGAGCCTGGGAGCCTCCCCCAGAGCCGGCCAGGCTCCTCCACTCATTGGCCTCAGCTGTCTTCAGAGGGCGGAATGGAAGCTGCTGCCTGGGCCCCTCCAGCCCAGTCAGACCCTAGGAAAGTGGGCTGGTGGGGCAGAGCTCCCCCTGCTGGGCAGCCCTGGAAGCGTGCCCCTGCCCCCAGGCCACTGCAGCCAGGGAGTCCTCAGCCCCAAGGTGAGCTCCCCCAGGGAAGCCACTGGAGGACTTCAGGTGGGAGTGGGAACAGGATGGAGTGACTGGGGACCCCGAGACATACTGGCCAGGGCTCAGGGTCGCGGGGAGCCAAGTGAAGATCAGTTCAGGATCCCAGTCACCCCACTGCTACTCACTTCTCGCCCCAGAGAGAACCCCCTTCTCCTCCTTCCCCCCCTCCATTCCTCTAAACCCTCCTCTGCAGCATGGGGAGGTCAGCCCTGGACAGACCTGAGTTCAGGCCCCGCTCTGCCACTTACTTGCGTGTGGCCATGGGTGAACAGGGAGAATAACGACCCCCTCCCACCTTGCAGGGAGGAGGGGATGGACTGGGAGGTGCCCAGTGGGCGGCAGACCCCGTTATCACCAGTTCTTTTCCCTGCCCTCCCTCTTCCCCTCCTGTCTTTCCCTGGAGCTCCAGGATGAGACCTGCCGGGCCCCTAGCCCTCCAGAGCTACCCTTTCCTCTGGGAAGACTGCTACCTGGAGCTGGCCACCTACCTGACCACTTCCCCAAGCCTCTTTTCACTGACCTCCCTGGGCTCTGTACCTGCCTCTAATGGCCTTCCATGTAGAGGACACTGTCCCCTCTCCCATACTCATCCCAGCCCCCAGCTGCTGCTCTGGGCCAGCCCAGGACAGAAGCCTCATCCTGTACGCCAGTCCCCTCCACCCAGACCTACAAACCCTCAGGCTCCACTTCCGTCCGGCACACACGGGACTTTTTTGTGAGTCAACCGTTGGTTGAATGCATGGAATCTGGCTGAGAGTGAGCAGTCTGCCCAAGTGTGTACCTCTCCCCCTCCACCACACACTCCCCACCCTCTCTTTGATGCTTCCAGACAGAACCCCAGCCCTGACTACTCTCCACCTCCCACCTCCCTGAAGCTAGGGCCAAGACTGCTTCCTTTCCTCTCCTGCTGGGGAGCTGACCGTTAGGGTCACAGGAAGAGGACAATAGAGCTGACCCCACGAGGCGGCTCCCCCAGGTCTCCAGCACCCTACAAATCACCCCCAAACTCAAACAGCAAGTTCCTTCTTCCCACTGCCCACCAGCTCAGGCATTGTAGGCAGGTCACCAAAAAAGGTCAAGCCACGCGCTCTGCTGGCCGCTCAGAGCTTGGGATATCTGTCGGGCCAAGTCCCCTTGCTCACCATCAGGGGAAGAGATCCAGGAAACCTGGGGGCTCCCAAATTATGAGATCCTCCTCCTGCAGGAGCTACACAGCTTCCGTTCCAACCGGGCTCTCCTCTGACTGGGAAAGAGCCAACCCAGGAGGCCATGGAGAGACTCCCATCTTCCAGCAACCTCCAACCCTCGGGCCTGGAGCAGAGTGCATCTCCAGAGTGTCAAGTGCCATTGATTGAGAAGGCCCTGGGGGCATCTGGGCTGGACCTTATAAAGGTGCCATCTGTCCCTCCTACTCACATCTGCCCACAAGCTAGCAGGCCCTGGAGAGCCGGGAGGGGGCAGCGGGGCCTGGCTGTCCCAGTCCCCAGATCACTGGGCCGGTATGTGGTCATCTCAGAGTCAACCTTCTTCTTGCTCCTGGGCCAAAGAATGCAAGGAGGGGACCAGGCTGGCTCTTGTACACAATCATGGGTGGAGAGCAAGAGCGGGTCACTGCCAAGGCAGCTCAGGAATGTCCCTATCTCCTGGATAGGATAAATCTTTTCTCCCAGAATTCCCAGTTTCATCTAGGCCCCCCATGGGCTGAAGAGGCTTCAGGGGGCCTCCATCTCCCCCACCAAGTCTTCCCTTCTCAAGAGCCCCCTGGGGTTCTATTTCTGGGATCAATCAGATTGAGCCCTACCCTGGCAGAGGGTCAGGAAGCTCAGGAGGAGAAAGGTCCAGCAGAAGGCAGCCGAAGTGCGTGTAGATTGTCTGAGAGGCCTGAGATAACCTTTCTGGCCTTTGACAAGAAAAAACTTATGCTATCATTCTACATTTCCAGCCAGCTGCCCAGCCTCTAGCCCTGCCCGCCTTCCCCCCACCCACCCTGACCTCAGTCCTCATCCCCAAACTAGGACTGTGGACCCAGCTATGTTTGCAGAGAAGACCTACCATCCCCCCACCACATACAAACTTGTACAGAGAAGGTCATAACCCCGGGAGCACACTGACCCAGCGTAGGTCTGCTAATTTGAGTTCCATTTCTATAAAGCGGGGTGAATCAGTATATCATAGTCACTACATCCTGATTTCAGCAAGGCATTTTTCCAAATGTGGACAAGATAGAGAAATATGGGCTACCTGGGACAGCAAGATAGGTTCAAAATGTCTGTACATTGGTGCCCGGAGGTTCCAGTGTAGTTTTACAGACTCTCTCTTTTGCTTTGCTTCAGCTCTCATCATTTCTTTGGGTGAAGAAAGTGTGCTTATTGAAACCTTATGGGTAAAAGAGGTAGAGTTGAAAGGAATTAGGAATATTCTGTATCATGAAATTGGTCATTGAAAAGGTCTGTAAAAGATAAGAGCTTAGATCAATTAGATCGAAACCAAAAAATAAAATTTAACAGAAATGAAAAAAAATTTTAACAGAGACAAATGTAAAGTCCTTTATTTAGGTTCAGAATTCAGTCACATACATTTAGGTTGAGAGAGTCCTGGTTTATTTGCAGTTCATGTAAATTTCATTGACTATATGTTTAAAATGAGTTTTGAGGTTTGCTTAAATTGGTAGATACAACCCAGTGCTGTTTAACATAGCTGTTCAATGACTACACCAATTCCACCATTGTTTGTTTGTTCACTTGCTTGCTTGTTTTATTTTTACATGTTTTTGCTCCATGAGCCTCAGTCTTTCCACCCTGCCTTCAACATAGCTTCCCTCATGGTCACAGGATAGCGGCCACAGTTCCAGGCATCACATCTAGGCTCAAATTTCTACTAGAAGAAGAGACCAGCTCTTCTTGTGTCTTTTTAAAAAGGGAGGAAATCTTTACCAGAAGCCCCTAGCAGGCTTCTCCTCCACCTCATTAGCTAGAATTATGTCATGTACCCATGCCCTTGTCAAAATCATTCATTTGGGAAGGGAAATGGGGTGACAGAGAGAAGAGATACAATTAGGTAACCAAAAGTTCC
Organism: Mesoplodon densirostris; assembly: GCF_025265405.1. Taxonomy (NCBI): domain Eukaryota; kingdom Metazoa; phylum Chordata; class Mammalia; order Artiodactyla; family Ziphiidae; genus Mesoplodon; species Mesoplodon densirostris. The sequence continues at coordinate 112,582,292 of NC_082667.1, read as the reverse complement.
TGCTCTGATGGCAGTGAACTTTCTATCATTAGAGATGCTCAAGACTGAATAAAACCTGCCAGAGATATAAGAGGAGATTCTGGTAGTGGGTCGGAGTTGGATGTGATGACCTTGAGGTCCTTTCCAGCCTAGAAGATGTCAGTCTTCTATAATTCAATAACTATACATGGCTCACAAGTGTACACACTTCCTCAACCAAGGACCATGTCTCTGGTTGAGATCTCATGAAGTAGACTTTGTGACTGAAGACAATCTCCACGCCCTAGGGGTGTCCCTCACTTCACACTGCTCACCCTTCTCTCTCAAAGACCCCCTCCTTTGTCTCCTTCTCTCCATGACCACATCTGGGCACCTCAGAATATCTCAAGAGACTGGAGTAAAGAAACAGACAAAAACAGAACAGGGGCTGATCCCAGCCTTCCGCCCAGGTGCGGGCTCTCAGGGCCCAGCCAGGGAGGGAATTAACACCCACAATAGCAACACACCTGTGGAGCCACTCTTGTGTGTAAGACAAAAGGAACCAAAGGAAAACTGTCCCTTCGATTTCTGACTCAAAGAGCTTGCAGTATAATTGGAGGCAGGAGACAGAATACACTGTGGAACCAAAAAATAATCATTCTATTTTCATACACCACACGTGAAAACCAGCCAGGTTTCTTATATCTAAAGAGAAAAATAGTCAGCTAAGATTAGTACTCAGTGACAGAGGATGGCGACAGACAGTAAATGCTCTGGGAACACAGAGGATGAAGAACAGTGTTATCAAAAATAATAGTAGCCGATGATAAAAACAACAATAGACATTTCCAAATATGGTAAGACCGTCCCTTGCCTAGAGAGTGTGACCAGCAGCTGTGCATCCCCACCAGGGAGACTGGGTGCCAGGGAAGATACAGGAGAGGTCCGCACCTGCTCCTGCCGATGTGTGCCCACCTTGCTTCTGATGAGATTTTTGTACCCTTGCCAAATATAAAACAGGACATTATCATGTGTCTGAAAAATAGCAACTCCCAAATTTTGAAGAGTACCCTAGGTGTTGGGCTCAGTGCTAGGAGCTTTAAGTACATTATCTAATTTAATTCTCAATGATCCAAATGCTCTCTTGAAGCCCCTTTAAGGCTCTGAGATTCACCCTTTCCTTTAGTCTTCGGATAAATATGGTTCCCCTCCCCATGCTCTCCAAGATTCCCGAGAATTGCCAGGACCTGGCATTTTCATGATTCCCTCTCATCCTCATGATGTCCTCTTCTCTCTCAGTCCTGTTCTGCCTCAGTTCTGGAGTTCATGCCTTTTTTGTCTTCTTGTTGATCTACAGAAGCGGGGTACTTAACCAGCGGTGGGGTGGGTGCAGGGAGAATCCAGGAAGGAAGGCTTCCTAAAAGAAATGACAGGTGGGGTGGCTCTGCTTTTTCCTTAATTTTCCCCCAAACATTACTAACGTAAGGAGGGACTTAGAACTTTACCGAAAGTTGAGAGTAGCTGGGGAAAATATGGGCGCTTCTCTGAGCCCAGCAAACAGCTGGAAATTTAAAACCCAGACCTGTTCTTGCAAGTTCCACCCCCCCCCCCACCAGGCACATCCTCTGAGTCGTCTCTTCAGCCTCTGCCCTCCAGTCCCACTGCTAGACCCTCCGCACACCTGCACCACTTGGGCCCCCTCTTCCCGGATTTCACTCTGCGGGGGTGGGTGAGAGAGCTTTACCTGTCACACTCCAAAGTGTGTCACTTCCCAAAACAAAGATTCCTGTCTCTCTGCCAGCAAGTGGCACCTTCCTCTCGAACACAGACCAGCTAGAGACACACACTCCATAGGCAACAATCTGCGATACAGTGACCACAGTTACGCAGGGAGAAACCGAGCTTAGGGTGGTTATGAAATTGGTCCAAAGTCACAAATGATGGTGATCTCTGGTTTGAACCAGGTCCGTGGGCTCCAGAACCACTCCTTCTAACTCTGGTGGTAATCTTCAAAGAGGCGAGGCTTGAGGGAACCTTGAAGGAAGGGGACGTGCCCGACAGAAAGCAAAAGGCAGGAGGCAGAGCCTGAGACCGGCCGAGCTGAGGGGAGTGAGCAGAGGCGAGCCCGGAGGCAGGGAGCCTGGGCGGAGGCTGGAACAGAAGGAGGCCTCCATGCCAGGCTGGGGGCCACTGGAAAGGAGATAAGGGAGTCGATTGGGAAGCTAATTAGGAGGGGAAAACCTCATGGAAAACTGGATCAAATCAAACAGGACTGAACTTGGAGGGTGAAAGAGAGAATGGCTCCAAGAATCACGCCCAGATTTCTGAAGGATGTCCACTGAGGGGGTGACCGTGGTGGGAAGGCAGGGAGGGGCGTTTACAATGCGTTCAATCAAGTGTGCGCATGTGGTGATGGAGGTGCCTGTGAGGCATCCACGCAGACATGTTCGTAAGCTGCTCTGCGTATGGGTTTGCTGCTCCTGAGACAAGCCCACACTGGAGAGGCGGTCATGGGCCTACAGATGGTAATTAAAGCCATGGGAGGATGAGCTCAGGCTGGGACAAGGTGTGAGAGAGGAGGCGAGGACCTTGGACAGAACCCCAGGAGCATCCCCAGGAAAGGGAGGGGCCCAGGGAGAAAAACCGGCAAGGAATCCAAGAGAGGAGAGGCCAGGCGGTCAGACGGAGCAGAGAGGACTCATGTCAGGGAATCCAGGGGCACAGGAGGGGCGGGGGGGTGGGGTGGCAGGAGGCAGAGGTCCACGTTGTCCAATGCTGCTCCAGAAACATCCTGAGAATGACCATTGGATGGATTTAGAAACAGGGTGTGGGGTGTTGGAGTGGGGCAGGGCAGGGGGTACTTCAGAGACCACTGGTGATTCCCTTCAGAGGAATATCACCTGAGAAGTAAAGGAGAGATGAGAACATAAGACAGCAAGATATGGAGGAGAAAGGATAAGATGTTATGAGACGAGACAGGTAGGGGTGAGGGAGAGAGGGTTTGGTTTTGTTTTGTGTAAGGAGAGTTGAGCAAGGGTAGATGATGGTGGGAAGGGGCCAGACAGTGGGTGGAGGAGGCTGTAGACAGCAGAAGTGAAGATGCAGTTGGAGACCGACCAGAGACTTCTGAGGCTCGGGGACTGAGGGTCCCACTGGCCTCTCCTAAAGACAGGCTCTGTCAAAAATATCTGACTCCACAGAAATCCATTAGAGATCTCTGCACGAATCCATGGTCCCAGGAGGGTCACAGGAGGCACAGAGATGCTCCTGATGGAACATCCTAACCCCTTGTGAGGCCAGGCTGGCAGAGGAGAGGCAGTGTTCAGGAAATCCAGTTGCAGTTTGGGTTCTTCTGGCCATCGGTGACCAACTCCCCAACCCTGAGCACAGGGGCCCCAGCAAAGCTCTCTCTGCCCACCCCCCAGGGGCTGTGTGCATGGCCCTTGGATCACCCACTTGAGCTGCCCCTGCCGGTCTGCATGGACTTGGGCTTCAGTATCCCTCTGAACTCTGGGGCTTACTGTGTGCCTGGGTGCAGAGTAAGCTGGCTCCTGGACCCTTGATTCAGAGCAGAGGTGTCCCAGAGCCTTGGTGCCCAAGAACTCAAGTCCTTCCTTGAGCCCGTCCTCCTCACAGCCACCTGGGAGATGCCTGCAGACCCAGCTCCTCCAGCCTCCCCTCCATGTCCCCAGACGTGGTTAGTTCACAGGCAACCCCATTTCTCCAGCACAATTACAATGGTGGCTCTTTATTGAGCACACACTACTCATTTATTCATCCATTTAATGAATACTTATGGAGCACCCCCGTGTACCCCGCATGTTACAGATTGCTGGGGAGCCAAAGGTGAACAAGGCAGATTCGTCCCTGCCCTTGGGCAGCTTGCAGCCCTCTCCCCTAGTGTTTTGCCTGACACTTGGCTTCCTTTATCCTATTTATTCTTATAGCAACCCTGTGAAATAGACATTACTACCTCCATTTTACCAAAAAAAGAGAAACTGAGGCCCAATGTGGTTAAAAATCAGGCAGCTTGTAGTTGAAGAACCTTGATCTACCGCCCTCAGAGGCTCTGTCTCCTCCAAGCACAGCTGATCCCGAGCTTCTCTGCGTTTGGGGTCTCCCAGTTCCCTTCTTTAGAGCGACTCCTTCCCCTCCTTCCATTTCCTCCCTCCTTCCTTCTCTCCCTTCTCTTGCTCTTTGGAGGAAAGGGTGAGTCCAGAGTCCCAGGTCTAGCTGGCCAACCCGGAGCTAGCAAATTGTTAGTTTCACTGCTCTGGGCCCACATCCCCTCCTCCCTGAAAAGAGCATGATTATCCCCGCCCTACCCTCTCCAGAAGGCGCTGGGAGGATTAAATGGGGTCAGAGATGTGAAAGTGCTTTCCAAGGCACTCACAGGCAAGGGGTTATTCTTATCAAAACCTTCTCTAAGCGGAAGCCCTGGGATCAGCAAATTACTTGTTAAAGTACATTGCAGTCACTGTATTTCCTGTCCCAGGCTGTTTACACTGCAAGCCCTTCACTAGCTGTGTAATGAAAGGGTTTTCCTCTTCTGAAGGGATTTCAGGTGTCATCTAACAGGGAGCAAAAGGAAGTGGGGGCCTTCCTCACACTTCTGAGATCCCAGCCAAGGAGGGATGAAAGACAAACATGTATCAAGTATTTATTACATGCCAGGCTCTGGGCTAAGCACTTTGTCCACAGAACCTTTGTTTATTTCTCACAACCCCTTAAGACTAAAAACTACTATTTTTACTTTACAGATAAGAAAATTAATTTATCTGAAATTGCAAATCTTTGAAGTGGTGGATTTAGGACTTGGACCTAGACCTGTCTGATTCCCAAACTCATGCTTTTCCCACTGAGAAAAACCCAATCCTGCCTGAAATCCCTGCTGAAGCCACCTCCTCCAATGCAGCCTCAGCAATGTCACTCTATGACAGTCACTGATTTGCCTCCCTGCTTGCCCTGTACCAGACAACCAGCCCTGTAAGGACACAGACTGTGTTAAATTCATCTTCGTATTCCCAACCATCAACACAGTTTTCCTGGTTCACGGAAGCTGAATGGTTAATGGTCAAAGGATAATTTCTGTCTTAAAGATAAAATCATGACTCTCACATACAAATATAAAATCAATCTGTATCAAAAATCTTATTTCACTCATTAATTAATGAGGGAACCCCTGATGTTACAACTCGTTCAAAGGAAAACTCAGAGAACCTCAAATATGTATGTCTTTGTCTCCTCGGGCTGTCATAACAAAATACCACAGGCTGGGTGGCTTAAACAACAGAAATTTATTTCCCATAGGTTGGAGGCTGGAAGTCCAAAATCAGGATGCCAACAGGGTCCTTTCTGGTGAGAGCTTTCTTTCTGTCTTGTAGGCGGCTGCCTTCTCATTATGCCCTCAAGTGGCCTTTCCTTGGTATGTGCCTGTGCAGGGAAGGGGGAGAGAGGGTGAGGTCTCTGGTATCTCTTCTTATAAGGACACTAATCCTATAGATCAGAGCCCCACCCTATGACCTCACTTAGCCTTAATTGCTTCCTTAGAGTCTGCATCTCCAAATACAGCCACACTGGAGGTTGGGCTTCAACATATGAATTGGGGGTGGGGCGGGGGGGGGAGGGCCACAAACATTCAGTCCATAACAACATGCAAGTAAGGAATGCTGGCATGAATTTACAAATAGATGTAAAATGGGTCTATCCACAGGCAATAACCAATTGCATCCCACTGAGCACAATTCAATTACATTTTTAAAGACAACAAGCCTTTGCATTATTATCGGTTTTCTACCACTTGAAGAGCTGTAAAATTGCTCAAAGACAATGAAAAGTTGAAAAAAAACAAGAATATGCTAGTCAGGACACCTAATTATCTTTTTGGTCCATTTCAGCCTTTCACAGTGTTTCCCTGTAGAATGAATCAATAAAAGCAGTTGTCTGGGCTGCCACAGGAATTGTCCACTCCCCCAGCCATCCCCTTATTCTGTCTCTCTTGGATTGCATTTTTGCACATGTCTTTTATCACCCTATTTCCACCAGACAAGGGGTGGTCCCACAGCCTGTCCCCTATAGGCCTTTCAACTGCCAATCAACTCCCACTCACAGTGACACTAACATCCCAGACTCACAACTACAGCTGCCTGTGGAATATCTCCCTTGTCTAGACTGGAGAAAGTAAGTTGCATCACAATGTACTAAAAGGCAGAGGGCCTCTCACATCAAACAGCCAACATCAAGGGCACAGGTGGGCTGGGGAGATGAAGGTCCTGCAATGCTTGGATTTCCGAGCCACTCACATTTGCATTGGCCCAAGGAAGATCTCCATAGCCCAGGAAAGAGATGCATTACACAGTCATATAGGAAAGGGGCATCCCCAGGTCACTCAGGCCCCAAGGGCTCCTTTACCAGATGGGCACTTTGAAAAGTTTCAGGTCTTTGCCAGAAACTGCACCTGACAGAGGACTGAGAATGTAAGAAAAGACCAGGAATGTGGAGAAGGCTTCTGCTGGAAAATCAATGGAAAGCAAACCCTGGGATGTCTAAATGCCAAGTGGAGCCCAGCTAGCTCATTGAGAAATTCAGCCTTGACTTCAGATCCTTTGGAAATCCAACCTTTGCTCTGGGAAAACAATTTCTGATTCCTTTCTCTGCCTTCCTTTTACAAAGATCAAGTTCTATCTGCAAAATGGAATTTGTGGTGCAAGTCCATGGTGTTTATCACTAAAATAGTCCATGCAAACTGGACAAGGTCCACAAACAGCAGTTGACAGCCTCACATCTCTAGCCTGGACTAGCAACAGCCTATAACCAGTTTGCTGGTTAGCTCAGGCTGTTAGCTTAGTCAGCTCAGGCTGTTATAATTGTGTACCATAGACTGGGTGGCTTACAAACAACAGAAATTTATTTCTTACTATTCAGGAAGCTAGAAGTCAGAGATCAGGGTACTAGCAGGGTCAGGTTCTGAGGAGAGCCTCTTCCAGGTTGCAGACTTCTTATTGTATCTTCAAATAGTGGAAAAGAGAGTGAAAGCACTCCCTTGGGGTCTCCTTTATATAGGCACTAATCCCATTCATGAGGGCTCCATCCTCATGACCTAATTACCTCCCAAAGGCCTAGCCTTCTAACACTATCACATTGGGTGTTAGAATTTCAAATATGGATTCAAGGGGAACACAAACATTCGGTCCATTGCAGTGACCGCCAGTCTCACCCCTCCAGCTCATCTCACACAAACACCAGAGTCACTTTCTAGATATATTTGCCCATATCATTTTCCTGCCTAAAACTTTTTGATGGCTTCCAGTCACCTGTAGGATAAGGCCAGTGATGTTCAAGGCACTCCACAGCCCTGCTCGGTTCCCCATCCTCTTCTCTCGTTATCACTTCCTGATCCCCACCTTATGCTCCAGCATCACGAATTCCTAGTAGCTCTCTACTCATCCCAGGACATTTCTCCAGGCCTTGACTCATGACGTTTCCTCTGCCTGGAATACCCATCTTACATCCTTTCCCTTACCAACTCCTATCCCCCCGGGAGGCTTGGTTCAAATGTTCTCCTTTCCCCTCCTCCTGCTCTCCCTCCCCCTGTCATGAGCTCTCTGCTCCAACAGGCCCTTCACTCCAGCACTCCTGTTAGTGTGTCTGCTCCCCCTTCCACTGGACAATGAGCTCCTTGACAGCTGGAATCATTTCTTGTACGACATTAAATAGTCTCCCCCCAAAATTCATGCCCACCCAGAACCTGTGAACACAACATTATTTCGAAATAGGGTCTTTGCAGATGCAATTAGTTACGATGAGGTCATACTGGAGTAGGATGGATTCTAAATGCAATGTGACTGGTGTCCTTTTAAGAAGAGGGAAATTTGGAAACAGACACCCAAGAGAATGCCGTGTGAAGACAGAGACAGGCTGGAGTGATGACTCTACAAACCAAGGAGTACCATGCATTGTCAGAAGCCACCAGAAGTTAGGAGAGAGGCATGGAACAGATTTTTCTCTTGAACCTCAGAGGGAGCATGACCCTGCTGTCGCCTCGATTTTGGGTTCCTAGCCTCCAGAACTGTGAAAGAGTGCATTTCTATTGTTTTAAGCCACCTAGTTGGTGGTACTTTGTTACTGCGGCCCTAGGGAAATGACAGATTTCTTATTAAGGTCCCTAGCATGGTGTTTGGTTCACCAGTATGTGGTCAGTAAATGTTGAAAGAATTAATGAATGATCCTACAGTACTACTATCTGCCTCACTCCCTGGTCTCAAGGAGCAGCCAAGGGAGGGAAGAGGGACTCAGGGCTAGAGGCTCATTCTGACCAAGGGAGGCAGGCTTAGTCAACACATCTTTATTGAGTACTTACCATGTGCAAAGGCTCTACAAGGTATAGTGAATCAGACAGGGCTCCCATGCTGACAGAAATGACCTAAAACCACAGATAATTCAGCCAGTACCCATGGGTGGATCTGCCTTACAAGGAAGTCTAGGTGATGCTCCCATCAGCATGGGTGACTGGAGCACAGCAGCTGAAGGAAGTGAAGATGTGGAGTTTGCAGAGGAGAGGCTTTTAAGGGCAGAGACTCCAAATATGAGACAGACATCGTGGATAAGAAAGATGTATTTACTGTGGCTGCAACACTGGATATTTGAAATTCACAGAGAAACAAATTAAGGGTCAGTCTAAGACAGAATTTTCTAATACAAGGAGAAGGGAACTAACAATGTTGAATGCCTGCTCTGTGCCAAAAAAACAAATCTGGTTTATTCATACAATGGAATATTATTCAGCCATAACGAGGAATGAAGTACTGACACATGGTACAACACAGATGAACCTTGAAAACACGATGCTAAGTGAAAGAAGCCATGCAAAAGGCCACATGTTATATGAATCCATTTAAATAAAATAGGCAGAATAGGTAAATCTACAGAAATGGAAAGTTGATTAGTGACTGCCTAGGAATAGAGGCGTTGAGGGGATATAGAGTGACTGCCAATGGGTACCAGGTTTCCTTCTTTTTGGAGTGATAAAAATGTTCTAAAATTGATTGTGGTGACGGCTCAGCAATCCTGTGAAATTACTAAAAATCACTGAATTGTATACTTGAAAATATTGAATTTTATGGTATGTGAATTATGTTTCAGTTTTTAAAAAATAAGCCATTAAAAACCATTAAGCCATGGTTTTAAGCTGGGAAGTGATATTTTTTGTCTGCAGTTTAGAAAGAAGTTGCTCTGGCCATGGGGTAGAAAACAAAGTGGAAGCAGAGAAGTCCTGACAGTTCTGAGGCTGTTACAGAGTCTTGGTGAGAGATAATGGTGACCCAAACAAAGGAAGTAGCAGTGCAGATGGCGAGGAACGGTCAGATCCAAGAAGTATTTAGGATGGATGTAGCACGCTTAAACATACAGTCATAACTGAGATTCGCAGAAGTGTGAATTTCTTTATCTCTCTATAACTGAATTCAACTTCGTTCTTGCAGTGGTTTTTAAAATGTCCGCAAAATATTTTGACAGTCATTTCGTCAGAAGGTGGAGTCTAATTCCCCTCTCCTTGAACATGGACCAAATTTAGTGACTCACTTCTAACTAATAGAATGTGGCAGAAGCGAGGCTAAATAACTTCCAAAGCAAGATAATAAAAAGATTTCTCTCTCTCTCTCTCACTGCTCGCTCTGGGGAAAGGCAGCGCCATGCCATGAGGACACTAAAGCATCCCTGTGAAGACCCCCACATGGACAGGAATGAACTCTCCCATCACCAGCCAGCACCAACTTGCCAGCTGTGTAAGTGCATCATCTTAGAAGCAGATCCTCAGACCCAGTGAAGCCCTCAGATAACTGCAGCCCTGAGCCTTCGGGTTTTCTAGCTGTGGCCACATAGAGCATAGACGTGCCGTCATTGCTGTGTCTCCACTGAGTCCCTGACCCACTGAAACTTGTGAGAGAGAATAAAAGTGATTGCTGTTCTAAGCCCCTACGTTTTGAGATCATTTGTTATGCAGCAATAAATAACCAATATGGTTCTGAAGCCCAGTGTCTACTGAGATCAAAGAAGTTTTAACCTTGCCAAGTGAAGGTAATTGAGTCACTTCCCTTTGAAAACTTAAGTCTCTTTGGGGTCAACACGCAGCAGATTCCAGATTCAAACTCGCTATCAGGGCTTCTGGTTTTCTCTACTCTTGCCTCCTTCCCAGGATGCCTCGTACATGGCAGGGGTTTAATGTAACATCATGGCCCTGAGCAAGGGCTCCCTTGTCCTCCCCTAAGGGCTAGCTTGTCCTCTGTGGTCCTTGGGCATTGATTTCTGCCTTTGCTGCATCTGCCACTGAAGTGGCTACGGGCCAGGTGACCTGCATGATCTGCCCCCTGGATGAGGCCACTCTATGTAGTTGTACAGAGCTTCGTCCAGGAGGTGTGCCAAGGAGGTGAATGGGAACTGAAATCCCAGGAGGAGGAATTTTGTTTCACTTTCTGGAATTCATCCTCCCCAAATTGAAACAAGATATTAAAGTTTTAATAGAGGCAAGATCTAACCCAGCTCCTTTTTTTTGTGTGTGTGTGTTACGCGGGCCTCTCACTGCTGTGGCCTCTCCCGTTGCGGAGCACAGGCTCCGGATGCTCAGGCTCAGTGGCCACGGCTCACGGGCCCAGCCGCTCCGCGGCATGTGGGATCTTCCAGGACCAGGGCACGAACCTGTGTCCCCTGCATCGGCAGGCGGACTCTCAACCACTGCGCCACCAGGGAAGCCCCCAACCCAGCTATTGCACAACCTTGTCTCACTCACCTCACTGTAATCCCAACCCTTGTTCCAATAAAACTTTATTTATAAAACCAGGCAGCCATGATTGCCAATTTGATTTTTTTTTAAGTGCTACAGTAAAATAATATTTATCTTGATTATTGGGTTGCTCCCCTCCTGCTAGCCCTGACTTGTCCCATCAGCCCTCCTCTCTCAGATTGGGGGCCACTCTGGATTTCCTCGTTTCCAGCCACAGGCCAGGAACCTAAAGGGTAGCAGGGGAAGGCTGCTGCCAGAGGCAGTATCTCAGGCCTCTCCCTTACGCTCTGCAGCGTCCACCTGCTGCTGGTGCAGGACATTCTGGGAGTTTCAGAGGGGAGCAGGGCACAAATTGCCTTGGGCTTGGCAGACTCCCTGGGTGGTCTCCATCACCCCCTGGAGTTCTGGTCTCTAAGAGAAAACTGAGGGTGGGGAGGACAGAGAAAACGCCCATCAAAACTCCAGCTCTCTCCCCTTTGGGCTCCCCAGCTTCCCAAGGAGGAGCACCTCCACGTGTGGTACAGCAGCTACCCTCAAGCCCCTAATCTGTGGTTACTGTTTTTTCATTCATACATTCATTTAGCCATTTATTTCACAGTCAATCCTCGATCTCAACTATGTGCCAAGCATTTGCTAGATTCTAGAGATACAGAGAAAAATTCCAGTACTCGTGGGTCGAACAAGAGGGACCAACATTTACAATTATTAAGGTCATGCATGTAGGGACTTCCCTGGTGGCGCAGTGGTTAAGAATCTGCCTGCCAGTGCAAGGGACACGGGTTCGAGCCCTGGTCTGGGAAGATCCCACATGCCGCGGAGCAACTAAGCCCGTGCGCCACAACTCCTGAGCGTGAGCTCTAGAGCCCGCAAGCTGCAACTACTGAGCCCACGTGCCACAACTACTGAAGCCTGCATGCCTAGAGCCCGTGCTCCGCAACAAGAGAAGCCACGACAATGAGAAGCCCGTGCACTGCAACGAAGAGTAACCCCTGCTCACCGCAACTAGAGAAAGCCTGCGCACAGCAACGAAGACCCAACACAGCCAAAAATTTTTTAAATAATAAATAAATAATTTTTTTTAAAAAAGTCATGCGGGCCTCCCTGGTGGCGCAAGTGGTTGAGAGTCCGCCTGCCGATGCAGGGGATACGGGTTCGTGCCCCGGTCTGGGAGGATCCCATATGCCGCGGAGCGGCTGGGCCCGTGAGCCATGGCCGCTGAGCCTGCGCGTCCGGAGCCTGCGCGTCCGGAGCCTGTGCTCCGCAGCGGGGGAGGCCACAACAGTGAGAGGCCCGCATACCGCAAAAAAAAAAAATAAAAAATAAATAAATAAATAAATAAAGTCATACATGTAAAGTGCAAAGTCACTTTATAAGTATGCTCAGGTTTAGTTGTAGCAGGGAAGAGAAAGTGATTACCTCTCCCCAGAAGCCTCAGGACAAGGGAGGTTGGAGCTCCCCAAGCTGACAGAGAACCTGGAGGGGTAGCAGTAGTGGAAATAGAAGTAACAGGGTTGATTTAAAGAGAGAGGCCTGTTATAGGGCATAGTATTAGGCAATTGACATGAGTTCATCTGTCACCTGGGGACAATCGTAATACCCTTTTATGAGGTTGTTAAGAGCATTAAATGAGATACATCAAACACACAGTAAGCGACTGTGTAAGCACAGTGTTAACTACTATTAGCCATTCAATCTTCAGTCTAATATGAGAAGCATTGCATGAGAATACAAGCTTAGTTGCATGGATAGATTTTTGAACATGGAGAAGGTTAATTCAATCAACAGTGAAGCATCTACAACATCCCTAGATACTCTGTGGTTAACTTTTAAAAATTCAATGACCAATCCTGAGTTTAAACTAAGCCTTTCTGGAGTTTAAAGCTAAATGGTTTCTCTCTTAAGCTCTAGATCTTGCCAGTCAAAATCGCTTTGCTCATAGACTATTATCTGCGTCTGAAAAATCCATTCGGCAACTCATTTGATGTCTGTGTTCTAGGCTGTAGGCACCCTCCCCAGAGGCATCGATACCACTGACTCAGTGGGTGCAGGCTACCCAGTGTAGGGAAGCAAAACCTGCCCTCCCAAAGTGTCTCTTTGGCCTGTGGATTATTTCAAGCTGAAACAATCAAGGCCCAAAAGACTCAGAAACTCTGTGTCCTATTGTCTCTGCAGGGCCCAACGAACATTTGTTTACCAAACATTTGCTTTTCCATTTCCTTGTGAATTCCCTTCCACTCCTTTGAAGTCCCAAACCACTACCCTCAACATCCTCTTTTGTCTTTAGCTGAAGACGGTATTTAAAGTGAGGGTTTCAGCCATTTTGGTGAGTCACTCAGTTTTTCTGGGTCTCTCCCATGTATACATGTCATTAAAATTTTGCTTTATTTTCTCCTGTTAATCTGTCTCACGTCAATTTAATTCTTAGAACAGCCAGAAACCTAGATGGGTAGAGGAAAATATCTTCCTCCCCACCACCAGCAATAGGACACATTGGTCTAATATTTCAAAATCATTATTCAGTCCCTTAGGAAACTGGCAAGATTTAGGGATGAGGCTTGGTTAGATAAGGGGTGAGAGAAGGCTTAGACCCAAGGGGCTTAATTTACAGAAAGGTTTGTCTTTGGGGGGACTTTTTTGTTCCTCCCAGGGGGGAATAAGACATCCTGCTAAACTATTCCACTTTGTGGGAGGTGGGAGAGCATATATAATATTTACTGAGGCACCTACTCTGTGCCAGGCTCTGTTCAAAGTGGTCCCCCCGAGGACTGGGACAGTTCTGCTTCTGTGACTTCCACCTGAGGCACTTCATGGGGATCTCATGGGGGTAGAATTGTCCCGGCTCTTGGGAGGTTAGAGTGAGGTTATCGTGTGATTGGGAATTTAGAAAAGTGAGCCTATACTTCCACCAGGATTCCTAGCATTCGAAACCTGCCCTTTGGACACTGATTCTGCTACTTGTGTTTTCTATTCCTATTTTCTATCTTTCAAATACAGTGAAATTTGAAAATACCAGCCTGTTTTTGGCCATGTTCAGAGAATCAAAGAAAGGATTTAATTTCGGCCTGAGCTGAAGTTAAAAAAGAAAAGCTGTCCCCTCTCTCTTGGGGGAGGTGGAGAGGGGACTGGTCCCCAAGGGGATGTGAGGTCCCAGGGAGGAATCTCAGCTACTGGGGAGGCCTTAGGAGATGGAGAGAGGCTGGGCTCCCGATTCCCCTGGTGTCCCTGTCCCCCGACCCCGAGCGGTTCGGCTGTTGTTCCCTTCCTGCCCTGGGGGATCCATAAGAGCCCCTTCCCTGCGCTCTCAATATCTCCCTTGTCACTTGAGCTAGTCTTAGTCTGAGAGGCTTTCTTTCTGTTACTTGCCTGTCACCATCTTAGCTCAAAGGGGTGATTCTAAGAGTGAGAATTATTCTGGGCTAAGAGAGAACCCCCCCAAAAAAAAACACCCCCAGAAGCTCCTGATCCTGTCTTCCACACAGCAGGCCACTTAGGCCTTTGTTTGTCCCACAAATATCTATTAAGTGCTTACTGTGTGCCAGGCACCAGGCATAAGAACGAATAAATAAAGACACAGCTCCTGCCTTGAGGAGCTCCCTTCTGACGGGGATGCAGATGGGTAAAAGGGCCGGGTGAGCGTCACAGGGGAAAGCAGCAAGAGCCCCAGTTCTGGAATTCCCTCCTCTGAGGACCAGTTAGTCCCCTTAAAATTAACTCCACCAATTAAAGGCATCGTTAGAAGACAATGCTGCCTGTCTTCCTCTTTATTTTTAATTGCAGGGTCTGGCCTAAAGTTGTCAAACCATTTATAATCAGAGCAGAGTTTGTGAGCAGGAAGCCTGGATTGGGGAAGAGAAGAAGGGGTGGAGAAGACAGGGGCTCCCTGCCCAGCACCCCTCCCCCACCCAGTCCTCTGGGCCCGGCCCCGGGGTCTCTCTGCCCCTCGGACTGTGACCAGCTACTGCCCCACTAATGGACTGGGTGGCTGGGGGGGCACTCTTCCCTCCGGCGCACACCCTGATTATAGTCATTAAGAAGTCACCCTGAGCGATAGGAAGACCAGCGGGTACATCAGTGGCCCAGAAGGCGGGAGGCGGCGGGAGGCCGAAGCAGGACCAGCTGGGACTGGAGCACAGACGCCTGGAGAAAGAGAAGCGGGTGAGACTTCTCTCCTGCCCTCACCCTGCAGGGAGTCATCCATCTCACCCATAAAACAGCCTACACTGGCACAGCAGAAACTGTGAGAGAGGGCCAGCCCAGTGCACGGGGCTCCAGACCAAGGTGGTGCCCCTCGATCAGCCTCGGGGTACCAGCTCAGCTTCACAGCACCCTGCACCCACGACGAGCAGCAGGGCCGAGTCATGGCACTCTTCCCGTAGGCCAGGGCCAGGGAAACGGCTGGGAGGAAAAAGCCAAAGTAAACCTTCTCCCGAAACACAGAGAGTCCATGAACTTGATTTGGTCGGACCTGGGCTCCCACCTCCACCCTCTGCTCAGATCCAGAGGGACGGGGCCCCTCTTCCCGTCGTTCAGGGAAACTCCAGGCAAACATAGAGGGTGATCTGGGGTGGCCCAGACCCCTGAGTTCCCGGCCCCCCTGTCTACCTACACCAAAGATAGGGAGGCGGGAGACCCATCAGGCTGTGAGCCACCCAGCGCCAAGGCCTCCGTCTCACCAGGCAGGACCCAGGCTCCAAATGCCCCCGCCTCCCACCCTCCCCTTTCCAAGGTAGGGACCAGGGGAACCTGGAGCCAGCCAACCTCCTCTCCCTCCATCTCCCACCCAGCCTGCAGTGACAGTGCTACTCTGGACTCAGTCCTACATTCCTGGAAAGCATCCACGCTCAGTAATCCCCTGCCCTTTCATTTTCCAGAAAAAGGCTCACTGCAGAGAACCTCACTTCCCCAGATGACTTAGATCGGACTCGAAGATGACTTCCTCGTTCACCTATGACAGTGCCAGAGACCCTGCAAATGCCCACTCTCTGCCTATGAGAGATGATAGCCCAACCATCTGTCCCCACTGGCCAGTCTGGATGAAATGCCCACTAATTTGACCAAACTTAGTCAGGCTGCTCTCCCCTGAACTTTGACCCACCCCCTGCCTAAGCCCGCGTAGGGCTCAAAACAACCCCTCTTTAACGACCCCTCCCAGGACTCCGCTGACTGCAGGGAAAAGTGCTCCCTGATCAACTGTCCCTTCAGGCCACCTGCTCGTCCCACCCCAGACCCCAGACACCTGATTTCTTCTAGCCTTGCTTACTTTTCTCTGTTAGAAAAAAAAAAAAAAAAAAAGCCCTTTTTGTCTTATCTTTGAGATGCTGACGTCCTATAGCAATTGTCTTTTTGAATAAAATCTCTTCCTCACCTAAACCCAATTTGTTCTTTATTTGACACCAGCCCAGGAACAAAGACCCTTCCCACTTGAAATCGCCTCTCACAGGCCAGCACCTCAGTGACCTCCACGTGACTTTTGTGCTTTACCAGCTCTGCAGGTCACCGGGTTAACAGTTAACGGGTGGGAACTCCCCTTTCTCTGCCCCCAACTAGCTTCAGGATTGTCTGGTCAAAGGCTTCCTGGTTAGTAACAAAAGCAAGCATATCTTAGACGTTGATTATGTGCTGACCACTGTGCTAAGTGCTTCACAGGCATTTTCTTGACCCTTGTGAGCTGGGCACTATTACTGCCCCCACTTCTCAGATATGGAGATACACGTTCCGAGATGTGTGTAGAAAACAGGGTACAGGAATGAGGACAGAACCATTCAGCCACAGGACAGCAGACTCATGGGTACACCCCACGAGCCTTAAAATATCATCGTTTTCTCCTTGTCTTAGAGATTTAGTTCTGAGAATTAAATAGCTGAATATACACCATGCTTAGAACAGTGTCTGGCACACCATAGGTGCTATATAAATACTAGCTATTGCTATTAGTATTCCTAATATGATGATAATGGTAATGTCATTTTGTCCAAAGGGTTGGACAGTGCTGGGTTAAGTAACTTGCCCAAAGTCATACAACTAAAATGTATCTACTTCTAATGTGCTATATAATTTACTTCTATATAACCCCACTGCTTACTTATTATGTTCAGTGCTTATTGGCTCCACAACTAGAATGTGAGCTCCACAAGGGCAGAGATCTCTATTTTGTTCACTGCTATATGTACACCTAATGCTTAAAACTGGGTCCAAAACACAGAGAGTGCTCAATAAATATTGTCCAATGAATGAATGAATGAATTCCAAAGCTTGTGCTCCCAATGATTATGCTCTAAGGCAGCCTTCTGATCCTAGACCTACAGCCTCCTTTTAAAGTCAGTCTAAACAATTCCTGATCCAGAAGGTAAAAAGCAAACAGAAAACAAAAAACCAAAACAAACCAAAAAAACACCCAGTCCCCCTAGCCCCGTTAATAATAATTCCTTTACTTACGTATGAGATTTGTGGGTTTCCAGAAAACTTTCACATGCATCACCTGTTTTTATTATCCATAGATGTTTTTCTTATCTCCAGTCTACAGAAGGAGAAAATGGGATGCAGAGAGGGAACCTGACCTATCAGCCAGACCGTCACCCCTGGGTTCCCGGTCCCCACCCCCGCAAGCCGCCAAGCCGGTGAGCATCCCGGCTTCCTTTCTGCTCTGCTAATTATCCTTTTAACTCGCGCTGGCGTGTTTTTGCGGCGCGATCTGCGGGTTTATTTTTATCTACCTCTCCATAATGGTATCGGGCGGTTACTCAGGGAAGCTCCCGGCTCTGAGCTGCTCCCCAATTTACAATTGCAATTATGATCTCCGACAGAAACACATGCAGCTGGCGTCAATTTTAAGCAATATTTTGATCGTAATAATTAAAAAACTTATGGCATGCACGCATTAGATAAATTAATGTTCTTCCAGGGCTCTGCTGAAAGGCGTGCATGGGAGAAAGGAGTGGAAAAGAAATGGTGCTCCCGATCTCTCAGGGGCAGGGGGAGTCCATCTCCAGCACGGGCTCACTCTCCAGCTGGCCCGGCTCACAAATTAGCTTTCACGTTGAGTTTAATATCTGCATGCCCTTCAAGTTGAATGCTACCTGTCCCCGCCCCCCCCCACACCGACACACACGTGAAATTGACGGTTATTAAGGTATTTGGATATAAACAAGCACATCTTCTTGTCACTGCTAGCCAGGCAGGTGACAGGCAGCTGAAAGGATGTTCGCATCTCTCTCCAGCTGGATGTTCAAGACCCAAATGAGGACAAGACCTGAGGGTTGGGGGCTGGGATGGGTAACGGGCAAGGACTTCTGAAGGCCTTCTTTCCCAGAGCCCAACACACAGAGCACATACAGGCACTGCGTGGATATATACAGACCTGGACGCTTGCACTCATTCATACCCAGGTAACCATACGCGCACACACACACACGCTCCCACACGTCTACCTGCCCCAGACACAGGACTCATAACCACACACACACACCCTCACACCTCCAGCCATATCCACAAATTCACATAATTTACTCACACTTATATACATCTGCCCTCTTACACATGACCCATGATTATCACAAAACACTTCCATCCACATACAAGCTCACATTCATGCACACACACAGGCATCCCCATTCACAAATATACCTGCTCCCAGGCACACAACTCATGACAATAGACATCCTCACACCCCCACCCACAGCATGCACGCAGACATGAACACATACACATCTGAACACATACCTTGATTTACAGGCATCATGTACACAACTATCTGCTCACAGACACACGATTCATAATCACAAACAAGGCCTGCACACAGTCACACAAGGAAACTCATAAACATGCATGCATACATGCACACACATGGATACACACACTCCCTCACACACACGCCCCTCACACTGCACAGGCAGGGCACCCCTGCCCCAACTTGAAGGCCAGGCTATAAGGCAGCATCAGTAGCTTTTCAACTTTTGAGGGGTCCCCAGGTTGGCTGCTCCCTACAGAGAAAAACAGACAGATGCAAAACTTTTGCACACCAATGCAAGGACCTATATCCTTTCTGAAACCCACCCAGCGTCCCCAGCTTAAGTCCCCTGACGTGAGGGTCCCAGGCCATCCTGTTCTTACCCTCATTAGGGTGAATACAGAACTGGCTGTGGGTAGAGGAGGGGAAGGGGAAGTCCCATTCGTCATCTTTCAGGAACAGTTTACTTTTTAAAACAATGATGATCCTCACTACTTTTGGTAAATGGGGAAAAAAATCTGCCTTTTCAATACTAATAAGATGTTTTAATTTTGAAAAAGTACTGCTCCTGTCCCCTACCTCCGAGGCCTGAAGGCACAGGACCTTCAACACAGCAGAGCTGAGCTTATTTCTAAGTGTCTGAGTCAGATGCTTGGATCCAGATCCTGGCTCCACACCACTCACTGATGAAATGACCTTGGAAAGTGCTTAATTTCAGTGTCTTCAATAGTACCTCCCCTACTTCACGGAGCTGCGCCAGGACCAGATGAGAGGAGGAGCTGTGCGCCGCGCCTGGCACAGAGCGTGAGCCCAGTACCTCTCCTTTGCTGTTGTTTTTGTTTCTAACCTCATCTTGAGGCCCGAGCTCTCTCCCATCTGTCCTCGCCACTTCCTTCTCTCTCACCTTGCCTGACTTCTCCTTCTCTGCCTCTCCTGCCCGTTCCCCGGGGATGTTCGGCCCCCTGGATCTTCTTCTCCTGTCCCCTCACACACCTCCTTCAGAGGCAACATCCACTCCCATCACCTACCACGGTGGAAAAACGATGGAATCTGAAGGCAAAAGACGGGAGTTTGGATCGTGTGCCCATGGGGTAAGTCGCTTAACCTCTTGGGAGCCTCCGCTTCCCCACTGCTAAAACGGGGATAGTGATGCCTGCCTTCCCCATCTCGCAGGGCTGAACAAGGCTGAGTCTGAGAAAGGGCTTTGAGGTTGGGAAGCCCTAGAGACACGTCAGGTGTCACAGTCGACTTTGTCCCATCACCTGGGAACGCTCCTCTAGAACTTCAGTTCCTCCTCTCCCAACCCCCAATGAGTCCTTCTTACTTGCAGGCCAGTCCACAGCACACTTCCAAAACCCATCCTAGATCTCTCCACCGCTCCCTCCTGCGCCCGTATCCCTCCCCATGACTCCACCCTCTCACACCCAGCCTTCATCACCTGGGCTCCTCCCTCCACCCCCTTTCCTCCAGTCACCACGAGTTCTTCTCTTTCAACTTTCCAACTTTCTCTCTTCCTTCCCCTCCTTCCATCTGCACCGCCACCGCTCGAGCCCATCACTGGTTTTCTGCAAAGTCATTGGCTGGTTTCCTGCCTCCAGCTTCTCCTACGGCCCCATCCTGCTCATGGCCGGGACGTTCAGCCTCTTCAGGCACCGGAAGCAATACCCAGTCGCTCCAGCCCCCCCGCCCCCCAGGTAACGTCCCTCTGCTTGGCTTTCAGTCTCCCTCACAATCCACCTCATTTTCCACCTGTGAGTCAAGTACCGGTGGGCATTTCACCCAATTAGAGCAAAGAACCTACTAAACACACCTCCATCATAGCCCCCATGAGCCTTTGCTCTGGCCACCCCTTCCTCCCTTCCTGCTTCCCCCTGCCCATAGAACTCCCCTCTACACACAATACCCAGCTAAAGGAACCCCTCTCCCAGAACCTTCTATGGCAGCTCCAGCCCTCAGAAATCCCTGGCCTGGGGTTTTTCCTTTAAAACATTTTTATTATGAGAGATTACAGACATACAAAAATGTATCCTACTGTAACAAAATGCACGCAACCAATTTTTTTATTTTAGTTTTATGTTCTTTATTTTATCAATGTTATACATGCACGTAGTTTGAAGAGTGATAGAATTCTACCAGGTTTGGTATTAAAAACAAAACAAAACACAACAATCTCCTGCTTTCTGTCCTACCCACCACCCCCAGCCCTGCCCACCCCCAGGAGGAGGCAACCAAACTCTAGAGGCAACTACTTTCAATGCTTTTAGCTGATTCTTTTGATATTTACCTCCACATCTTTTTAAAAATGTGCTTATATTGCTATTTCTTTGTTTTTCCATTTGGTGCATTACCTGTTGACTTTCCACCACGTAGAATGAGGATTTGGCCCTCTTTGCACTCCTGTCACATCACTCTCACACACATGCGTGTGCACACGCACACACACACACACACAATCCTGACAATTTACTTGTATTATATTTCTTACCCACCCACCATCTTGACAATTTACTTGTATTATCATTTTTGTTAGATCAGTAGTTACAAGATTATGACTATAAAGATGCCATTCTGATGGCTAATCCTTTGTAGGAAGCTTGTAGAATCTTCTCTATTTCCTGTGTTCTGAAATTTTGCCATGTTGTGCCTTGTTGTGGTCTATTTTCCATTATTGGACACTTCGGTGGGGGGCTTTTCAGTCTGGAAACTTGTATCAGTCAGGCCTGGTACATCTCTTGAGTTGGTTTACGACTTCCTCCCTCCTGTTTTCTCTTTCTGGAAACACTTTGATTCACATAGAGGACCCTCTGGATGGCTCCCCACATTTTCTTATACTTCCTATTTTCTATCTCTGTCTTTGTTCTACTTTCTGGAAGATTTCCTAGACTTTATCCTCTACTGCTTCTACTGAATTTTTCATTTCTGCTATCATATTTTTAATTTCCAAGAACTCTTTTTTCATTCTTTTTTATAGCATCCATTTCTTAGTTCAAGCAATTATCTTCACTTATCTCTCTAAGGACATTAATGATAATTTTTCTGAAGTTTTCTTCTTCCTGCATAGTACTTATTTCTGCTAAATTGCTTCTTTCTGTTTGTTTTAGTCCCCGTCTCCTGTCTTACACGTTAGTAACTTTTCTCATATAAGTGATAATCCTTGGTGGTCAGCTGCCATGTAAGAGTAGCGGACCAAATGCTAATTGGAAGCTTTTTGTAGGTGATGGGACTTGTTGACTGTGGGATTCCTGTATGCTGATTAGCTGTTTAGTTGGGGAAACTCTGATGTCTGTATCCTCAAGTCTCTCTTCTTGAGCTGGTCAGATTCCCCAGAGGAAACCCTTCCAGTCTCCTGCCCTGAGAGTAGAGGCCTGGCTCCCAGCATTCTGGGGAGGGAGCTGTAAAGGTCTTAGCATCTTATATACATGAGTTCATTTCATCTCCCCTCCTTTATCAGCATGGCATCCATCCTGGCATCCCCAATCTAGAGATCCTCTGTTTACCATGTCCGGGAACAAAACTCAGTTTTCTACTGGTGTGGGGAAGCTGCACAGATTTGGGGAGGGTCCCATGGATCCAAATTCTCAATTTTCAATACCTATTGTCACCAATGCCTGAGACTCTGGAGGGATTTGAGGTGAAAAGTGGATTTTTAGCTTTCCCCTCTTTGGGTTTAGGCTTTAGTTTTTCTGGGTGGGCTAAGTCCACTCATTCATTGCTTTCCAGTCTCCAAACTTCAGCTTCTATTGCCTCCTCTCCCATTCTGTCTATCTTTTGGGTTTCTGACTTTTCAAAAATTCCTTTGTAGCCACTTTAGTAGGTTTTTCAAGAAGAGCGAAATTAACTGTGTGTTCAGTTCACCATCTTTACCTGGAAGTCTCCATCTGCATTTCACCTTTGAACTGAAGGACTTATGCCTTTTAATAAAATCCCCTTACTGTCATTTTCATGGGGTTTGAGGAGAGTATAAACTAATGGATGGATTCGACTTGCCATCTTTAACTGGAACTGGTTTGTTCTTTATTGAACTTCTTTCTAGATGTAGATGTCTGTCTCCCCACTGCGAGCTTCTTAAGAGATTCCTTCTTTTTTCTTTTTCTTTTTCTTTTTTTTTTTTTTTTTTGCTTTTTTTATTGTTTTGCCTCAAAAAACCAAACAGCAAACAGCACAATGCCTGTATATGATAGGAGCTTCTAAATATTTATGGCTGGACCTGTGCCTTTGTGCTGTCTAATCTAACTTCTCTAGCCTTGACAAATGGGCATTCAGCAAATAAATATTTACCAACTATTTACTCTTTGCCAGGTAATATTCAGGCCCCAGGCATCCAGCAGAGATCACACCTGACTGGGTCTGCTCTTATGAACTTGCATTCAGTTCTGTTAAAATATCTCCAGTGCTGTGAGCTCACTGCCTCTCAAGGCAGCCCACCTGTTGCCAGGAAGCTCCAGCTGAAACCTGGTTCCCTGTTACTCTGGCTCAGTGGTCCAGATTCCTCCTGGCAGAGCCTCCCTCTTCTACAGGACAGATTTCCAGTTCACTAAAATCACCAGCCCCTGGCACCCTCCCCGATTCTCTCCCCATCACAGCCATGGCATGGACCCTCTCATGAATAGGAAGGCATGTTCAAATAAAAATATATATATTTGGTATTTGTCCTAGGAATTTCCTGAATGATAGGAGTTGCTATAAAGTGTCTTTGTCATAAAGTGCCTCTTTCAACCACAACCTGCATTTATGCTAATGAGGTGACTCAGGGTAGGTTCCTAGGTAGTTTAAGAATAAGGGCTGGTCTGTGCTTTGTGACAGCCTGGAGGGGTGGGATAGGGAGGGTGGGAGGGAGGGAGACACAAGAGGGAAGGGATATGGGAACAGATGTATATGTATAACTGATTCACTTTGTTATAAAGCAGAAACTAATAAAAAAAAAAAAAAAAGAAGAAGGGCTGGGCTGGCTGTTAGGAAAACCAGCTAGGTGACTAGAGGGTTAGAAATTTCATCCCCCACACTTGGCCTCCAGGGAGGGGAGAGTAGCTGGAGATTGAGTTCAAGCAAGTGGCCGATGATTTGCACAATCATGCCTACGTAATGAAACCTCCATTAAAAACTCTGAACAATGCGTGCTTCCCAGTTGGTGAACAGTCAATGTGGATATACTGCGAAGGAGATGGGCCCTGACCCCACGGGACAGAATCACTTATGCTTGGGACCCAACAGTCCTGTTTATCTGGCTAATCATTTGTGCTGCTTAGAACAGAACAATAATCATAAGTATAGTGCTTTCTATGAGTTCTGTGAATCTTTCTAGAAAATTGTTGAACCTGAGGCATGGGCAGGGGTGTTGCAGCTGGCACCTCAAGTGGACGCAACCTCGCAAGACCAAGCCCTTTAACCTGTGGGGTCTGTGTTAACTCTGGGTAGTTAGTGTCAGAATTGAACTGAATTATAGGCCATCCAGCTGGTGTCAGAGAACTGGAGGATGGAAGATGAGCTTGCCATGATGCCTGGCACCCCCATGTCCCTCCCTCCCAGCCTCACGTGCTCCCTGCCCAGCTGAAGAGGACTCCATTTCCCCAAGGAGGACCACTGTTTGACGGGAGGGCATGGTGGGGGGCTAAACAGCTTCCTTCCTTCTACCTTTATGGGTATGGCAGTCTATGTTGCCTCTTATTTCCCGTATTTGAAGGGCCACCTGATTACCTCAATTGGACTGTAAAATGCTTCAGAGTTTTCTTAGGTCCTATAATGTGCCCAGCTCAGAATGGGTACCCAGGGGATGCTCAATGGTGCCAGTTGACATGGGCTGGCTTGGTCTGCATTAAGGAAAGCTTCCCCTCCTCCAACATCCCTACCTTCTGCAGGCTCCCATGAAAGCTTGCATGAGTGTTCAGAGGGTCCCCACCTGGCTTAGGTCCTAGAAGCCCTTCTCCAAGTCTAAGTCTCCTGTTGGATGGGGAGGGACCCATGTGGATAAGCATCACACACACACATCCCAGTTTTGGTTGGTGTTGGTTGTAGTTTTGCCTTTTACCGTGGACCATACACCTGTCTGGGTAGGTAGTGGCTTGATGAGCCATGTACGCTATGAGGTAAAGTGACCTGGCCAGGCTCTCCCTTCCTGCACACGGGAAAAGCAATAATAACTCACATCTGCACATCACTCTGCAGACTACCCAGTCCTTTCCCATACCGAAGCTCACTTCATCCTCAAATCAAGAGTTTGTCTCACATCATGCCTAATTTACAGATGAGAAGACAGAGGCTAAATGCAGTTTTGGTGACAGTTACCAAGTGAAGAGGATTCGGGTCTTCCGGCTGCACATCTCTTGAGCTTCTGTCCCCTTGTGCTGTGATCCACCTGAGGACAGAGGGGGCTGCAGTGGGTGGGCCGTGAGCAGGGGGCAGCATCCTTTAGTCCCTCTGATCTGCCTTCTGTGCCCTGAGCGGCAGCTCCTCCCTCACCCACTCCAACCCACGGGCCCATTTATGTGCCTCTGCCAGTCCAGCTGTGAGGCTCAAACACATGTGCCCTGTTAACTAGCTCCCCCCCCCCCGCCACCGAGGGATGGCACTGGGGACTGGCAGGAGGGAGCTGCCGGCATCGGGCTGCGGCAACCCACGCCTCCCTCCTTCCCTCCAGCCCTTCCTAGTCTCTGCTTCTGTAATCTGCTTTCCCAAGAGAGGTCACTTTCAGGCTGATTCAGAAGAGGACCAAGGAGGGACTGAGAAAGCAGCCCTCAGGAATCTCTGGGCTTAGCCCAAGTTTAGCCCTTGGGTCCAGCTCAGCAACCTGCAGCAGGGGGTGGGAGAGAGAAAGGCCACTTGGGATACTTGCCCTGATTTGGGCTTGCCCCACTGCCAGAGCCTGGGCAGGGTCACTTCATCTGATGGCAAAGGAAGTGCTTCCTTACTGCTACTTGCAGAGGCTCTGAAACCCCCAAGTGCCATCAAAGTTGGTCTTATTTGACCAGGGAATAAAGCTCAGGGTTAGTTTTTTGTTTGTTTTTTATTAAAGTCTTAGATTACTTAAATGGAAAATCTTCAGAAAAGATGACCCAAGAATTTACACATGATGTCACCCAGTAACTTATCTTCTAATGCAGGTGTAAATGACTTGTAGAGACACAGTGAGGGAGCAGAGAACATGGGGACATTAAGCCCCTGGAGAGGGTGGGGAAAGGGTGTGGCACAGGAAGGGGAGCTCGGAGTATTGAAGAAAAGTTCTCCTGACGTACTTTGTTGAAGGTTGCCTCAGCATCAGGGCCCAACCTCTTTCTTGTGATGTGTCAGGATGAGGTTTGCCACCCTAACTTCCCTGTGATCATGGTATCTTCCCCACCTACATCAAGTTGTAAGCCAAAGAGATATTTTTAAGTGGCTCTTCTCTCTCCAGATTCCTCCAGGCTCCTCCACTTCTCAGCTTTCTCATCCTGGGGTACTTGGATGGCGGCGTCAGGGGAGATCCATCACCATTGCCCTGGAGGAAGCTGGGAAGGGGGCTTGTGTAGGAGCAGTCAGCATCAGCTGGGCTGGGGGCTCCAGAGTAGGTGTTTTCTGATTTGAGAAGAAATCAGAGTGAGACCAGACGGAAAAGACATCCATCTCTTGATTTGCACAGGTAAATTATCCACACTGTGGCTTTATTGGAAGCAAACTACCCACACTCATGTTGAGAACGTCCTCCATTCTGTTTGTCCTAGGCTTTCAAGAACTCAGAGGGAGCCATGCAACCTCAGAAAGACAGCTCATGGAAAAAGAAAGGCAGGCAGGGCTGGGGAATTGTGTTCCCAGTGGGCTATCCTGGGCATGCGCGGGAAGACCCCAGGGCTGATAGGAAGGAAGGTGACATATTTCCAGATGAACCTCCATCAACCAGCCACTTAGTTCCAGCCCTCTGGGGGTCTGAAAAGTCCTGGATCCTTCAGGCATGGGGAGTCTGATCTACATGCCTCTTTGTCGCAAAAAGCCTGGATTAGCCAACCTCAACACTCCCCTGAGGAGCGTGAAGAGAAGACAGGGCCACTCCACAGCCTAGAAAGTGTGGTTTCCTGGGCCTTTCCAAACCTCAGGGACCAAAAGCCATCCCGGTTGCTCCTGTGGCATCTCCAGAACCACAGAAAGACCAGGCTGGATGGAAGAAAGCCCTAGCCCCTGTGTGTCACAGATGAAGAGGTCAAGGGCAAGGGCCTTACCCAGGGCACACAAGTGGTTAGCAGAAACCCCAATGTCTGGCTCTAGATGGACCCCTCACGCCCACCCCTCGGGCTCCTTCCAGAACTGCTGCCCAAGCAGGTGGCCTCTCGGGTACGGGGCCCTGAAGTTGAACCCTGGCCCGGCTCAGGGGTGCCCATGGACACCCCCCACAATCCCTGCACTGAGGGGTCCTCCATGTGCATTCAAGATAGTCTGGAGGGCTGGTACAGCCGGGTCCCTCCTCCCCCTGGGCTCCCCGTCCTGGGCTGGGCCAGGCTCTGGCCCCTGCTGTGCCCTGGCAGCTGTCTGCCGCTGCCAGAGGTGATTGCCATGTTTGCAGCTCCTTCCCTTGTTTGGAAAGATGTGGAGGCAGGTGAGGCTGGAGAGAAAGCAGTACTGACAGGTTGTGATCAGCCTCTGCTGCAGAGCAGAGTCTCGGAAGGGCGGGCTGGCTGGCCGTGGGGGCTGTGCTTGGCCTCCGCGCCCCACGCCCCGCGCCCGCCCTCCAGGACCCAGTGCAGGTCTCCTCCTCCAGGCCCTGCAGGCTCTCCACAGCCGCCAGACCCCTGCCAAGGTCCCCTGGCCCTCCCTCTACCTTCAACAGACCCCTAAACGAACCCGCACCCCCAGCCAGTAGCCCTCCCGCCCCCTGCCAGTCCTTTCTGATGTCTAACTCAAATCTCTGGCTCTGGCACAACGCCTTGTCTTCAAAAGAAGGAACATTATGCGGTCGTGCTGGTTCCCTTCCCCGCACTTGGAGGGACATCAGTCACGGTGGGATTTTCCTCAGCGCCTGACAAGGCAATTTGTGAAGAGCAAGGCTTTCTCTCTCCCGCAGGATGCTAGGTGGGAACCGAGGAGGTGAGGGGTGGTGGTGTTCTAAAGAGATACCGAAATTAAACATCCAATCTGCCACGTCCGGTGTCATTCAACGTTATTCATCTTCTCCCAGGCTCCCCGCTGGGTCGGCTCCCAGAAGCCCGCGGTCGTTAACCGCGCTGTTTATCTGCCTCCACCGCCAAGGAGAACAAATGGACGCCCCGCGGTGCCCCCGCCCCATTGTCATTCAAAGAGCCTGCGGTCCAGCGCTCCGCAGCGCGGGAAAGTACCTCCCAGTCTGCGGGCTGGAGAAGCATTGGGCTGCGTTGCGATGGTCAGCGAGGGGAGGAGACAGTGGCCAGGGGGAAGGGCTTGGGGGTTTCTAGAGACCCCCCCCACCGCGGTTGCAGCCAGACTCAGGAAGACCCCTCCCAAGCAGCCTCATAGCACAGGAAGATCAGCTCCGGGCTTTGTGACCACCTGGAGGGGTGGGAGGGAAACGCAAGAGGGAGGGGATATGGGGATATATGTATACGTATAGCTGATTCACTTTGTTATACAGCAGAAACTAACACACCATTGTAAAGCAACTATACTCCAATAAAGATGTTTTTAAAAAAGATGTCAAAATAAATAACAAGGAAAATAACTAAATCAATCGATAAATGAAGCTTATAGAAAAAAAAAGAAAGACCCCTCCCAACTCCCACTGTCTACCGCAATGACTCAGCAGGGGGCTGGGGCACCCAGCTGAGGGCTATGCCTAGTCTTTCTTGAGTTTGCACATTCCAGAACCTGGAAGGGACTCTGTTTTTCCTAGGCCTGCTGAGATGCTTCCTCCAACCACGCAGCTAACTGTGCCCCACACCTGCCAGGCCAAGGAGGAGGAGCTCAGGGGCACATCCCCAAACCCTTGGAAACGGCTGTTTGTTGAATCATGTATTTGCAGTGTTGCTTCTTCCCAAACTCAGGTCCTGAGGCTCACTGGAGAATGTCCCCACCAGACCAGCAGGAGGCGCTCTGCCCAGGCTTGGACAGATGAAGACATTTCCTAGCGGAAAACCAAAGGTGACCTCAGAAGATCAGGGGGAGAGGGGTAGGAATGGACACCCCAGCAGTCCTGGCTTTCTGCTCCCAAGGGTTCACTGAGATTGGTTGATGGCTACTCCAACCATAATCACCCACAGCTCACCTCCCAGGTCCCACTTTTCCCCAAGTCTAAGGATTAGCCACCCAGGCTCTCTAGAGCTCATCTTGTCCTTCCCCTGCACCCAGACCTACCCTCCTGTAGACAAGCCACCACCAGCTGGAGCAACAGAGAAGGGATGGAGAAGCGAGAGAGAAGAGGGAAGCAGCGTGGGGCTGGGTTTCCTTTGAAATCCTGCTTTGTGCCAAAGTAAAAGAAGGAGCAGGTACAGCATTGGATTCTGGGCTCCCTCACCTGGAATGGTAGCAAAATCTTCACATCTTTTGGCTTTGTATTTTTCATCCTGGCTTCTAGTCTCAGCTCTGACACTGATCTTCTCTGTGAATCTGGATGGCCACACATTCTCTCCCTTCCTCAGTTTCCTGTTTCTAAACGGGAAGTTTGGATACTGATGCCTGAGGGTCCTTCCAGATTCCTTTCTCCTGATCTCCCTCTGGACCCTTGCCTCCTGGTCTGGGACAGCAGTGATCATGGGGGAACAGAGTCCTGGAAATCAGTGACACCAGGGCAGCCCCGGGTACAAATGCCCTGCCACCGTGTCCTTAGAAGTTCACGGATACTTGTCAGACAGCGAGACCTGACTTATGCTTTGGAAAACTGGTCCCAGAAGTTCAGAGCATTCACAATATTCTCCTGAGTGATAGGGCAAGGAGTTGGGG
The DNA here is from genome assembly GCF_025265405.1 of Mesoplodon densirostris. Taxonomy (NCBI): domain Eukaryota; kingdom Metazoa; phylum Chordata; class Mammalia; order Artiodactyla; family Ziphiidae; genus Mesoplodon; species Mesoplodon densirostris. The sequence goes on along the minus strand of NC_082667.1, from coordinate 112,552,959 downwards.
AGCATCTTGCCCCAGGGCATATTTTGATTCCAAGAGGGGTGGTGAGTTGCTTAAGGCTAGAGGTGGCATAGCAGGCCCAGAGACCAGACAGACTGTCTCCAGACTGGAGCTCTCCCCTCCGATGTTACAGAGCTGCCTATAGGAATGAATGCCTTGTATCCCAAGCCTGAGCCTCTCCAGCTGCTCCTCCAATGCCTCCAACATTTTCTCCCAGTGGCAGCAGGGACCAGTCACTGAGCAGGCCCAGCTGAGTCAATGTTTGCTGGCAGGTAGCGAGAGGAATTATGAACAGGTCCTCATGGATGGAGAGGTCCGACACATAGCTGTGCTAATTCTTCATAAGCTCTGCCTGCCGCCTTTTATATATCAACCTGGAATGTAATTATCTTTATGGCTGGTGGAGTAAATCACCAGTATGTGTCAAAGAGATTTGCTCCTGTGTTTTATTACGTAATATATTAGCTCTACAGTTTTAAGATGTCATTACTTGGTTAATCACATGAAACGTTTTCATGAGCAAACAGTGGTGCTGGCGGGAGCTGGGAACAGAAGAGACCTATGGCTAAGTCCTTCTGGTAAATGTTGAGAGAGGCCTCAGGAGGTCGTCTTGCTCAGCCCTCTGTCTCTAGGCTTAGAGAGGTCTAAGCAGGCAGGGGTTCTTCACAATCTGAGGGACTTCAAGAGGTAGGAGAGAGGGAGCAGTAAATGACCCTGCGATTTCACTCCTGGGTATGTACCTAACAGAAACAAGTGCCTTTTGGCTTATGTGCACCAAAGGACATGGATAAGAATGTTCAAAGTGACTTTATCCCTAACAGCCAAAAACTGGAAACAACTTAAATATCGTTGTAGGAGAGGGAAAACTTTTCCTCTACCCTTTAGTTCTGTACCTGGGCTCTGCAAATGAAGCTAACAAAATACAGATTAACAGAAGAAGAGGCATACAAATTACACTGGTGTTCATAGTTATATGTGCCTGAGGCTTCACAGAAAAGAAGTGGAAACCCAAAGAGGTGGTTAAATCCAGCAGCGTATGTACTATTTTAACAAAGGGTAATAAATTGGGAGATGTACTAGACAAAGGAAAAGGGGGATTTGAGATTCTGGGTGGTAACAAACTGTGGGAAGGTGACCCAAAAATGTATTTATTTTATGGTTGCACTTAAAAGTGGTATGTGTTCAAACTCTTTCTTCTCTTGCTATGATTTTGGTGGCCAAAGGCAGTGTGGTGTAATAGAAATAACACAGGGTCTGCAATGAAACCCACCCGGCTTTGAATCCTAGCTCTACCACTTTTTCATTCTGTCATCTTGGACAGATCACTTAAACTCACTAAGCCTCTATTTCTACATCTACAAAATGGAAATAATAATGCCTGCTTTGCAGTGGTATCATGGGAAGTAATGGAAAAAAACGAGAGAAACTTACTTGGCACTGAACATGTTCTTTCTTGTATCATTCATGTGATCGTTCAGTAAACATTTACTGAACTCCTACACCGTCCCAGGCACTAGGCTACAAGCTGGCACACAGCATTGCCATGATCTAGAGTGAACTAGCTCTCTTTTTGCCTGCTTAGCATCCAGTGGTCCAGCATTCTGATTTCCCTTTTGGCAACCAACCCCATTCCCTCGCAGTTCAAGTGGTTCACCTATAGCTAACCCCCACTCCATCCCCCAGTTCAGGATATCCCATCCTTCTGCCCACAGAACTTGTTTCTGGGATGGGCTCATGGTCCCGACTGGCTCCATTAGAGTCAGCCCTGAGACTTTTCCTGGAACCATTGAGAAAGAGGTGCTTCTTTTCCACCGAGGATGGTTAGCTAGTCAAATGGTGCCCTGTACCTGCTGAGGGTTGTCTTTGCCATTTCACTGGGAAAGAGTGCCTAGGAATAAAGATGACAGAGAGCAGAGAGAGGAAGAGGGTAGATTCCTAACAGCCTCATTTAAACACCTAGATCCAGCCACACCAGGACCGAGTTGGGTTTCTGACACTTGGATTAATATACAGTTCTAAAAATGACTAACATTCGATGAGTTTTTACTATATACCAGGCATTGTGCCAGATGATTTACAGGCACCATCTTACTTAATCTTCACAATAATCTTATGAGGTAGGTTGAATAAGTGTCCCCCCCGCACCTGGCCCACAAAATTTATGTCAACCTGGAACCTCACAATGCGACCTTATTTGGAAGTAGGGTTTTGCAGATATAATTAGTTATGATGTGGTCATGCTAGATTTAGGTGAGTCCTAAATCATATAACTGATGTCTTTATAAGAAGAGGAGAAGACATGGGCAGAGGGGGGAGAAAGAGAAGAACATCATGTAAAGATAGAGGCAGAGATTGGAACGATGTAGCTATAAGCCAAGGGACACCAAGGATTGCTGAGAGCACCAGAAATAGGAAGCAGTAAGAAAGGAATTCTTCCCTAGAGTCTTCAGAGGGAGAGTGGCCTTGCCAACGCCTTGGCTTCAGACTTCTAGCTTCCAGAGCTGTCAGAGAATACATTTCTATTGTCTTCAACCACCCAGTTTGTAGTAACTTGTTACAGCAGCCCTGGGAAGCTAATACAGCAGATAATGATCATCACTATTGTTGTAAATGAGAAAACTCAGGCTAAAGAAGTTAAGTAACTTGCCTGAGGTCTTGCAGCTTATTTAACCAGAGGCAGGACTCAACCCCAAGCCGACTCCAGAGTTGTCTCTCTTAATCATTAGATGCTATATAGCAGGCACATGTTTACTTCCTTCTAGGATCATGTTTCATTGTTCTTTGTGTCCAGCATGCCTAGCTTGGTGTCTGACATTTAGTAGGTGTTCAACAACCATTCATGAGTTAAAATCATGGAGAGCCCTACCGAGAAGGGCATTGAGAGGGCAGAGAGGGATAAGACACAGCCCTTGACCTCCAAGAGTTACCATCTAGACAGGCCATAGAAGGAACATGTGCTCAGGGATGGGTGAGAGCTTAAAAATAAGCCCTGGAGGAGTTCTGAGAAGGGAGAACGCTAAGAGCTGAGCCAGAAGGATGCTTTGTGAAAGAGATTGACCTTGACTGGGGCCCAGAGGAACTTAGAAAAGAAGAGGTGAAAGATTGATAAACAAAGGGAAGTCATGAGAAAAGGCTCCGAGGAAGGACTTGGTGTGATGCGTCCGGAGCAGGGAGTTCAACCAGGGAGTGGTGGGTGATGGGCTGGGAGGAGTCAGGTAGGGCCAGACCATAGGAATTGTTGAGGGTCAGGCAGGAACTTGGACATGAACTAGTAGCAGGTGCCTGTAGGCTTTGGCAGGGGCAGTTCCTGCACATGTTCCTGCTAGAAACAGAGACTCGACTGCAGATCTGTGCTCCCCACGTTTCCCTGCCACCAGCACTTAGGCAGAGCCATGTGCCTGGTTCTGGCCAATAGACTTAGGTCTAAGTGTCACTTCCAGCTGAAACATAAAAGAGCAGGTACAAATCCTGCCTGTCTCTCCTCACTTTGTGGCAAGTGTGGCACGTGTTGAGATGGTGCCGTCACCAGATCTAAGCTGCTTGGATCACTGGGGACAGCTGTCCTAGAGAGCCTTGGAGATTTTTGTGAACAAGAAACAAATGTGTATATACTAAACCACATCGATGAGGGTCTTTTGTTACCAAGGCATAAGCCTAGCCTTTCCTGACTAATGCAAGGTACTGAGTCACTAACAGCAGGAGGCTATTAGGGAGAGGGTGGTGGGTGGGGAGGAAGTAAGGGTCAGGAGAGAGATACGTTTAGAAACGTTGACGGGGGTGGGATGAAGTACATGAAGGTACTAAAGGGGCTGATGGGTTTAGTGATGGGCTGTTGCCTGAGAGAGGCCAGACCAGGGCTGGAGTCGGGGTGGGAAGCTGGGGAGGCGCTGGATCTGATAGCAAGAGTGTGACTTCGCTTTGTGCAGCTGATGAAAAAAATCCCGAAAGAGGGTCGGGAAGCCATGGGAGCAGGTGGGCAGGTGAGCGGCCTGCCCTCCCCTCCAGGCCTTCCTCTGATAACACCCTCTGCCCCTGCTCCGTGGGCCAGCTGGTGGCAGCAGGGACTTTCAGGCCATCTTCTCTTCTTGTCCCAAGATCAACAGCCACAAACCCAAAGGCCTTCCTAAACGTGATTTCATTCTGTTATCACAGCAGCTGTGGGGAGACGGCCTTGTTACCCGAGTTTACAGAGAGAAACGGGCTCAGAGGACTTGAAACCACAGCCAGGCAGTGACAGTCGGGGCTGGATGGGCCGAAGACCACTAGGGCTTCTGACTCCCAGAGCAGAGGCCAACCTCCCACCCCACACACAGGTGCAGCCACGTCAGGGAAGTCCCACCAAAGCTGGAGATGGCCTGGGAATGGCGAAGGAGCAAGGAGGGAAGGGTGAGGGCTGTGGTGCCTTCTGTTGGGATTCGCCACCATGGGAATTTCTTTTCAGGAGCAGGGCCTGTCCCCAAAGCCCTGAGGCTGTCAGAGAACTCTATCACCCTATCTCAGTGGCAGCCTGCACCATTCAATCACACCAACCCCACACACTGCCTAGCAAATGTACTTAGCAAAACACTACATTTCTTGCCCGTTTGAGTCAAGGCCCTATCGCTAAGCTCTGGGCTGTGAGATACAAGCAGATGTTTTGGGGTGAGACTTCCAAGGAATTTCCTTAAAAGGGAGACGAACAGTTGGTAAAGCCCTTTTGTCCCACTCTCTTCCTCCTGCTTCCTGCCTGGAACTCAGACTCGATGGCTGGAGCTCCTGCAGACATCTTAGACCATGAAGTCTAAGAAAGCCATATGTTAAGGGAGGTAAAGCAGAAGTACATAAGAAGCCTGAGTCTCTGATGCCATTGGCACTACCCCAGCAGCCCTGGAAGGCCCAACGCTGGACTTCTGTGTGAGAGAATAAGCTCCCGATTGGAGTAACTATCTGCAGTCAAGGCTCCTAGTAGCAGCTAGACATAATCTAACAATGGTTATGGTGACTGCAGCAGCCAGTGCCCCAGGCTCTGCTTCTTTAACTACGGAACAACAATCAGAGTCATAGCACCTGATGGCATTTCAAACTGGGAGAGAAATAATGGATTTTTAACTAACCATGCCGGGGGAGAATTTTTAAAATAATAATCCAGAAGTGGGGAGGATCTTCTGAGAGACACCTAGAAGTCACAAAATAAAGAATGGATCATTTTAACCTCATCAGAGTAAGAAATTCTCTTTGTGGCAAAAATCACCTCTATCTGTCAAGATAGGCTAGTTATGCTGCAGCAGGAAAAAAAAAAGTCAGAATTTTAGTGGCATAAAACAGCAAAGGATTATCTCTGGCCCACACTGCATGTCCTCCCGCAGATTGGCTGGGGTCTCTACTCTTGTCACTATTGTCAAATGCACTTTGGGTGCCCCAGCTGAAGGCATAGCCATCATCTGCTGAGGCCGACTGCCATGGCAGGGGGAAAGAGAATGCACAAAGCAATGGCAATTCCAGCTTCAGCCCAGAAGTGACAAACATGCTTCTGTTCACAGTTAATTGGCCAAAGCAAGTCACACAGCTGCCCCTGGTCAGCAGGGTAGGAGATATAATGCCTTCTCAGGGAAAGAAACGGGATAGTCATGTACAGAAATACACAAAAGCAACAGGCTTAACCCACTGGAAACAGTTTTAGGCTTTCCTATCATAGACAGCTAATTTCTCTGATAAATAAAAAGTACCTACAAATCATCAAGAAAATGACCACATCCAGTAGAAAAACAGGCAAAAGATACATTTTACAGAAAAAGGAATTAAAGATGCTTTAACTCACTCATAATAAGAAAACTGCAAATGAAAGTTACATTGAGATACCATTTTTCACCCATCAGATTGGTGAGAGTGGGCAGTCACGTCATACACTGCTGATGGGCAGTAAATTGGGATAACCTCTATGGAAGGTAATTTGGCATATGTTCTTCTACTTTTTGAAATGGATCCTGCAGATGTGTTCACACATGAAGGAAATGATATTTGTTGAAAATTTTTCATTGCATTGTTTGTAACAGCAAATGATTGGGGGAGAACTTATTGCCTTTTAATAGGGAATGGATTAAATAATTTAAATTAAATAAATAAGTTCCCTCTATCCAAGGGAATACTATACATATATAAAAAGAATGAAAAGAGGGTTTTTTTCTTTTTTTTTTGGTAATGATATGGAACAGTCTCTAAGATTTAATGTTAAATGAATAAAGGAAGGTGCTGAACAGTGTGTACTGTACGTCACTATTTGTGTAAAGAAGGGAAAAATACATATTCACAATTGTTTTATATGCTAGAAACATTCCTCCAAAATACACTTAAGGTGAAAATATTGGCTGTCTCTGAGGAGAGAGTAGGAATTCTCCTTCTGTACCTTTTAAGTTGTGAAATAATATGGGAATATATTGTCTAATCTAACAATAAAATTTTAAAAATAAAAGAGAGAGCTGACCTAGCAGTTTTAGTCCTAGGTATATACCCAAAAGAAATAAAAACACACATCCACACAAAAACTTGTGCATGAATATTCATAACATTATTATAATAGCCAAAAGATGGAAACAACCCAAATGTCTGTCAGTTGGTGAATGGATAAATAAAATGTGGTATATCCAAACAACGGATTATTATTCAGCCAGAAAAAGAGATGAGTTACTGATACATGCTACAGCATGGATGAACCTTGAAAACATTATGCTAAGTGAAAGAAGTCAGACACAAAAGCCACACATTGTATAATTCCATTTAAACGAAATGTCTAGAATAGGCAAATCTGTAGAGGCAGAAAGTAGATTCATGGTTGCCTGTGTGGGGGGCAGGTTTGAGGGGGAAATGGGTAGTTGACTGCTAATGGGCACCATGTTTCTTTTTATAATGATGAAAATATTCTAAAATTGATCGTGGTGATTTTGCACAACTCTGTGAATGTATGCAAAGCCATTGAATTGCACACTTGAAATGGGTGAGTTGTATGTCGTATGAGTTATATCTCAAGAAAGTCTTTTTTTGTTTGCTTTTTTTTTGTCTGTTTGTTTTCTCAAAGAAGAAAGGAGAGGAAAAGAAATGGCCCAGGAGACAATGCCTGAGGACACATCTCACTAGACGCCCCCCACCATGATTCACATGTCTGGTGGGTTGAAATAGTTCATTCGCAAGCCTCACAGGAAATCCAGCAGGGAAGCTGTCAGCCTGGGTTCCCCCAAGTGTAGAGGCTTTCACGCAGGTAGCTTCTTTAGGAAAGAGATCCTAGGAAAACGATGATGGGGAGGGGGAGGAGGGAGAGTGGACCAGGGAAGGAGAAATGCCCAAGCCTTCCTAGTTGAGCTGGTTACTGCGGGGGGCAACTGAGGCTCAGTTCTGCTGGGGACCCTGCAAACCATGCAAAATGCACCAGCTCAGGGAAGGGAGGGATTGTTCTGACAGCAGAGAAACGCTGAGCAGATAGCAAGAGAGGCCAGGCGTTATCTGACCACATCTGCTGCGACAACCAAGGGTATAATAGTAGCAGAATGGTAGGCTGAGAGCTGAAGACGAGAGTGGGCAGTCTTCCAGGCCCTCTGGAGCCTCCTTATTTTTGACTCACAGAGCTCTTCCCTGCTACCTGATTCTCCAGCCTCAGCCCAGAGTACCGCCACATCATTCCCCAAAGCCAAACCCATCCTCACATAACAAATACCTGCTACCTTTGTGGACTCTCAAAGGCATGTGCTCTAGGCCACTGAATGCACCAGATGTGATTTTTTTTTTTTTCTTTTAATACGAGGCCTTCTGAGCCAAGTTTGGCGCACAGGGAACCGTCAGCCTGTGGGCTGCTGTTTAGGTCAAAGATGAGGAGTGATTGGAACGCAAGGCATCTGGCTGATGTAAACTGAGTGACGCAGCACCCAGAGGGGGTTTAGGAGATGCCCTGAGTCCTGGAGGTGCTGCTGAAATAAGCATGCTGCCTCAGAAGTGGGGATTGTTCCCGGGACAACACCCATTCAAATGTAGAGGAGGAGGACGTGCGCAGAGTGGCCCCTGCCCAGGGTGAGGGGAGAGTAAAGTGTCCGGGCTTCTACTCAGAGAGCAGACACTCAAGCCTCCTCCCCCCGCCAGCCCCGCCCCGCCTCGGAGCACTCAAGGTCCTGCGGTACTGTCCAGTGTCTTAAAGGAAGCCTGGAGGCTGGCTCCGTCTGCCTCGCTGGGCTGACTGGGGAGCCGAGGGCTGGAGAAAGGGGCCGAGTCCCTGCTTCATGCTGCAGCCGCAGGTGCCCGCAGTAGGGTGCCCTGCAGCCGATGATATCGGGCTGGCTGCCCCCGCCAACGCCATGCTTGTGGAAGGAACGAGCACCGTGAACCAGCTCGTTCCAGATCCTTATGAGCCAAGCTGCCCCTGAAGCTCAGACCAAAGTCCCAAATGGGCCTGGACAGGCCACCACCTCGGTGGGGAGCCCCTTCAGGAAACAGCAGTTCCTCGGAGTGGTGCTCAGACCAGCAAAGCCCTGTGGACACACCGGGCCTGAGCCCAGTGAACTAACGCTGCCATCCTCAGCTCTGTTCACCTACCAGCCACCATCCGGGGGCAAGCGGGCCCCAGGAGTCCTGGGTCCCCCTTACCTCCAAAGCCTAGAAACACCTTCTCCCCACCTAGCTGATGTTCAGCCACTCCAAGGGGTGGGGTCTGCTTTTCTCTAAGCCCTCTAGCAAGAAGTGCGGTTCACTCCTCTTCTGGACTAATGGAGAAGGTGATGTAAAGACGGTGGCAGAGGCTGGAGTGGTGCAGCCACAAGCCAAGGAACACCTGGAGCCACCGGAAGCTGGAAGAGGCAGGAAGGATCATCCTCTAGAGCCTTCGGAGGGGGCACGGCTCTGCCGGCCCTGATTTCAGACCTCTGGCCTCTATGACTGTGAGAGAATTTGTTTCCATTGCTTTAAGCCACCCAGTGTGTGGTCGTTTGTTACAGCCGTCCTAGGGAACGGTTATAGCCCCTTGATAAAGAACTCCCCCCCCAAATAAAAAGTGCTTCTTACCTGTGAGAATGGCAAGATGGTGAGACAGGCATGATGATTCAAAGACTTGCTTCCCAAACCAGGGTTCACAAATCCCTCAAAGTCCTGTGAGCACATAGAGACAGGGGCCAAACACAGCCAGCTCCCTGGAATGTGAACATACTCAAAGAGCCTGAGGAGAAAGTCGAGTGATTTAACTGATCAGTAATTTAAAACAAAGAGACATGCTTTGTGGAGCACAACCCCCGATGTGCCTGAACTTTTTTCAGATAAGCAAGGAGCTTCAAGCCAAACTGGTGGTTATCTGGGGGCTGTGCCCCTAGACTCCCCTGTGATCACAGGGGAGTGAGGGAAGAGGGCTTTCCCAGAAGGAAAACCCAAAGTGACAGGAGGTGACTCCTCAGACACCACACTAGGAGGTTCAGCTTCTCCCCCTGGAACGCAAAGGCTGTCGGGTGCGCCCTGAGGTGAGGTGGGGACTTGCCGTGGACCAGGCAGACCAAGCGCTCATCTGACTTCCTGTCCTGATCTCAAGCTCCCCAGCTGACCCCTTAACCTTCTGTATCTAGTCGTCTGGTCTGTGTCAAAGGGGCCTCAGACCTTAAGTGTGGCCTAAGGAAGCTTGAGGCGCCAGCAAGGACACGCCCCCATCAGGCCTCAGCAGGAGGACTCTTTTCCAGGATGGGGGTGGGTAATGGGGGAGATGGAGGAAGACTGAGCTCCAGGGGAAACGGCTCTTCCCAGGGGGCAGAGGGGACAAGTCCCTCCGGGTTAGGAGAAGCAAGAGAAGGCCCTTCTCCAACACAGGTGTCCCCAAGCTTCTGCTGGGGAGATATTCCTGAGACGTTGCTGGCTCTGAGCCTCCACTCCCAGCTCTGACCCCCAGGGCTCAGGGCAGAACCGAGGGCAGGAGACGGTGGCGGCCACAGGACAAGGCCCCCTCCACCTGTTCCTCCTGCCAGGCCTGAGCTCGGAGGGAGGCCACTTGGAAGTTGGCTCTGGGCTCTGGAGCGAATAAATGTTGACATTTGGAGAGTGGGAGCCGTGCGGGTGTTTTACTGGTGTTAATGTGATGTGGGCAGGATTAGCCGTTCCCCAAATTGCTCTCTGGAATAGAGCAAGTGAAGGCAGAATGGGTCTCCTCTCTCCCTCCTGCTGCTCAATTTAGGATTTGATTAAAAGCGCCTTCCCAGTGAAGAAGACAATTGAACCAGCGGCCAGCTGTCTCTGTGCCTGTTGGGAGGAAGGGAGGGGGAAGGGAGGGGGCCCTGGTCCCCTCTGCCCTACCTCCGTGCCTCTCTTCCTGGGAGCACCCCAAACTTTCCTCTGCAGACCTGCCCCTCCCCCAGACCTGAGCTCCAGAAGCCTCTTCTGCCCCCAGGCCCCTCTCTCCCCCTCATTCCTTTATCCTGCGAGCACGGGCCCTCCATGCTTCCCTGTCTCTCTGGCACAGGATCCTGCAATGGTTTTTGGCTGAGAACTAATACCTGGGCAGATGGGGACTAATCCCCACACACACCACAGGGGCTTGTCTCTCCTGATCCAAGGTTCCGTCCTTGGTCCGAGAGGCCGAATGGCTCTCAGATCAAAAACCAGGACAGAGGGGAAGGGTCTCAGGAGGCCTGGCTGGCTTGCATTTCTCTGGCCCGACCACAAAGAGAGAAATGGGTGCCACATGGAGCCAGGTGGGAGCTGGGGGGCAGCAAGGGGCCCGTGAGGTCATCCTGCCCTTAGAGACTCAAGGTTAGCAGCTCCAGGACTATAAACAGGCCCTGTTTTCACACTGTTTGTACATTTGACAGGGCTTTCCTTGCCATTCTCCCTGGTTTTCCAGCCAGGCCCTTTTTCTTGCCCCTCCTGCAGGGCCCAGTGCCTCCTCTGTCCCTTGCTTACCCCGTGGCACTACCTTCCCTCCCAGCTGGGCCGCCAGGTGCCCAGCTTCCCCATGGGCCCCACAGCCCAGGCTCCTCTGAGCATCACCCCACTTCACCTCCACTCTGGGTCCTCTGGGGAGGACCATTCCCAGCTCTTCCTGGAGGTCAAACTCCAGGCCTGCTCAGGCTGAGCCAGGAGGAGACCCCATGGAGGGGTTTGTGTGTGTGTGTGTGTGTGGGTGTGTGTGCAGGTGCCTGAATGTGAGCCAGAGGTGAGGTGCATATAAGTGCACGATGGCTCGTGTACTTCAACACATCTATGTGGCCTCAGCTTTCTAGATACTGGAGACTAATCTCCAAAAGAAGGTTCCAGAATCCAGCCATGCTGTGCCTCAGCCCAATCTGCACCATGCCCACAACGGCTACCAGGAATTGAACAGTAACCATTGCCTGGCACTGAGCTTGAGGCTTTACACAAACTATTTTATTTAATACTTGTAACAACCCAAATGGGAAAGGTACTATAACAATTCCCATTTTACAGATAGAAAGACTGAGTAGTTCTGCCCAAGGGAACAGAAAGCAATGGGCCAACTTGGGATTGCCCCAAGTCTGTCTGAGTCCACAGCTCATGGTCAAACCCCTCTTCTGGGGGGCAGGCTGGCCCACAACCTGGGCAGTGAGCAGAGTATCCACGGGTGGTTCCCGACCAATTCCTCCCCCATCACCCCATGAAGTGCCCCCCAGACATGCCATCTTCCAGGCCCATGTCCTCAGCCCTCAGAGTGAGTCCCACCTGCTAGGACCAGTGCCCAGAAGCTGCATATGGTGGGCACCACACACCACACCACACAAGCCAGGGAACTTAAAAGTAATTATTTTTACTTTTTATTATGGAAAATTTCAGAAGCTGGTAAAATAACTCCCCACATACCATCACCCAGCTTCAAAACTTAACATTTTGCTAATCTCATTTCACCTCTTCTCCCCACACAAATTTTCTTTTTCTGAAGTATTTTAAAGCAAATCTCAGATATCATTTCATTTCACTTGTAAATACTTCCATATGTATCTCTAACAGATAAGGACTTCATTTCCTTCAACCTAATTACAATAGCATTAACACACCTAACAAAATTAACAATGGTTGGGGCTTCCCTGGTGGCACAGTGGTTAAGAATCCGCCTGCCAATGCAGGGAACACGGGTTCAAGCTCTGGTCTGGGAAGATCCCACATGCCACGGAGCAACTGGACCCACGAGCCACAACTACTGAAGCCTGCGTGCCTAGAGCCCATGCTCTGCAACAAGAGAAAAGTACAATCTACAATAGAAAAAAAAATCAATAAAGTGGACTGCATCAAATTAAAAAACAAATTTTTTAAAAATTAACAATGGTTCCTTAATATTATCTAACACTAAATTGCCTCAACAATGACTTTTTACAGTTGATTTGTTCAAATCTGGATGCAAACAAGGCCTGCCTGTAGCATTTGGCTAATGTCTCTTTGTCTTTAACAGCCCCCATCATCCTCTTCAGGCAGGTGTCCTGTGCTATAGAATGGCCCACGTTCTAACTGACTGATCCCATCCTCACAGTGTGTTGACCATCCTCTTCAACCCCCAAAAGCATTTCTGTAACATAGATCACATCACTTTCCAGCTTAAAACACCTCTGTGGCTTCCCTTTGCCCTAAAAGAAGTCCACACCCCGTTCTGGGCCCACAAGGACCTGCCTATGAATGGCTCCTGATTCCCTCTCAAACTTCACCTCCCTCCCCCCAGCCCCGCCCCTCCTGCTCCAGTCACACAGGCTTATCTTCCTTACTTTGAACCTCAGGGGCCAGAGAAGACATGGTTCCTTCTACCTTAGCTCTGCCCCTGTGGTCACCAGCCTTCAACCTTCCTCGTCCTTCTACCGCCTTTATGTCCCCACCCCAGAGAGAGGTCTGACCTGGCCACCGTACCTAAATAGATCCCTCCCCCGGTGGCTCCCTGGCTCCATCTCTTTTTTGTGTCCGTTGCGCTTCTCAGAATCTGTAGCTACTTTTGCTATTTATTTGTTTCCTTGTGTTTTAAAGGCCTCTTCCCTCCTCCACCACCCAGAATGCAGGCTTTCTGAGGGCAGGACTGCATCCATCTGGGAACTCTGAGGCCTAGAACAGGACTTGGAACATAGTAGATGCTCAAGTATTTGATGATTGAGAGAATAAATGGAAGGCGGCAGGGAGAAAGAAGAGGTTTACCTTTCAAAGAGTTCACAGTCTGGCTGGAGAGACAGGAATACAAGAATGCAAGACCTTTCAATCAATCAATCAATCAATCGAAATCTATTAAGCACCAACTAATAACTCCACACTTTTCCAGGCATGGAGGGAATATTTTGGGTGTCAGCAGCGCTCAGTTAAAGGATAACCGGGTGCACTTTCTAAGTCTAGGTGGAAATGCTCACATGAGGCTTCATGAGGGAGGGGTCCTGAGCTGAGTCTCCATCAGAAAAATCCCTCAGGGTTTCCCTGGTGGCGCAGTGGTTGAGAGTCCGCCTGCCGATGCAGGGGACACAGGTTCATACCCTGGCCCGGGAAGATCCCACATGCCGTGGAGCGGCTGGGCCCGTGAGCCATGGCCATTGAGCCTGCGCGTCCGGAGCCTGTGCTCCACAACGGGAGAGGCCACAACAGTGAGAGGCCCGCGTACCGCAAAAAAAAAAAAAGAAAAAGAAAAAAAGAAAAATCCCTCAGCTTTCCTTGGCATCCCAGGTTCCCAAAGGATGCCTGGGAGGCAGGCAGGGCCAGTGTTACAATTCTTCCCTTTTGAGAGATAAAGAAGTTGAGACTCAACTATTTGCCCACAGTTTACAGGGGCAGAACTGGGACTGGAGCCCACAGTGTGTAACTCCTCCCCTCCCTGCTGGGCCGGCAGAGTCAGGAGGAAGGCAGAGGGGAGGCAGGGGGCAGGGACCACCTGGGCAAAGGCCAGGAGGACAGAATAAGCAGAGGCCAGGGAGGGTGCCTGGGGAGGCGAGAACTGTCCTCCCAGCCCGGAACTGTAGACCTCGGGTGGGAGAGACTCTTCATCATTTCTGCCCCATCAGACGGGGCATCTGAGTACCTGTCTCGGGGGCCAGAGCCTAAGGGAGAGGGAGGGAGAGCTCCCTGGGCCTGACTCTGGGCTGCAGCCCCTGGAAGCCTCACTCACCAAACTTCAGGCTCCCTGCTTTATGGCACAGTTATGTTTAATTTAGACAAAAGACCTCACTTGGCCTTTTATGGTCCCAGTCAGTAGTTTTTTGTCTTTTTACCAGAGCTGTCTGTTTTTACTGTTTTGATCTCTACTGTTTTATTAAGTAATCCTTTAGATGTTTTTGGTTGTTTGTTTCTGGTCTTATTTATTTTACTTCTTTTTCCTCTTTTGCTTTTAAATGCAAACAGAGAGTCAGCAGTATCCCCAAGGTGAGGCCAAGAGGAGGCTAATGAGACCTGGGACCCCAGACCATGAGCCTTGGTCCCAAATGTAGCCCCCCAGGAGAGACCGATGTTCCCATGTAAAAATGACCTACTTCGGGCTTCCCTGGTGGCGCAGTGGTTGGGAGTCCGCCTGCCGATGCAGGGGACACGGGTTCGTGCCCCGGTCCAGGAGGATCCCACATGCCGTGGAGTGGCTGGGCCCGTGAGCCGTGGCCGCTGAGCCTGTGCATCCGGAGCCTGTGCTCCGCAACGGGAGGGGCCCCAGCAGTGAGAGGCCCGCGTACCGCAAAAAAAAAAAAAAAAAAAAAAAAAGATTAACTACTCTTCGTATAGTTATTAGCTCTTCAAAGAGCCACTTATGTGAATGGCCTATTTATAGCCTCTTTCCTTTTTTTCTTTTAGATCCTTGTATTTTTCTTAGGGGTTTGTAGTTATTTGTAGAAGCTGCATACTAAACCTTTGTCAGTTTTCAACTTCTAAAAACACCTACTCGCACCCTGTTTCCTCTGTTAACTTTGTTTATACTGTTTTTTAAAAAACAGAAATCTCGGGCTTCCCTGGTGGCGCAGTGGTTGAGAGTCCGCCTGCCGATGCAGGGGACACGGGTTCGTGCCCCGGTCCAGGAAGATCCCACATGCCGCGGAGCGGCTGGGCCCGTGAGCCATGGCCGCTGAGCCTGCGCGTCCGGAGCCTGTGCTCCGCAACGGGGAGAGGCCACAACAGTGAGAGGCCCGCGTACCGCCAAAAAAAAAAAAAAAAAACAAAAAAAAAACAGAAATCTCATGTTGATGTGATCAAATCCATTTATTTTGTACCTTATGGTGTTTTTTTTTAATCTTTTCAAAGAAATGCTGACTTTGAAGTTCATAGTTATTTTTTAAACACATTTTCATCTATCTGTGTTTATAATTTTACGTTTTACATTTAGGTCTTTCTCCATTTGGAATTTTTTTAAATATGGTATTGAGTAGGTATCTAACTTAATTTATTTCCAGAAACGGAGCCACCTTTTCTCAATACTCCTGTCTAAATGATTCATCATTCTCACTAATTTGTGATGCTACGTCTATCATATGCTGGGTTCCCTTGTAGTTTTGTTTATTTAGACTTGTTTTTGTCTATATAGTTTGTTTATGTATGTCTAGGTCTGTTCCTGGTCCCTTACTCTATTCCTTTGGCTTATTCGTCTGTTCCTATACAATAACACACTGTTTTTATTATTATGTTTTTATTGTAATCAGTTTAATTGTCAGCAGAACAAATGTTGCCTCTTTGTTGCTTCTTTTCTAATTGGATTAATTATTTGTGGGGCTCAATTCTTCTATATAAATTTTATAATCAATTAGTTTAATTCTCCAAAATTCCTGCTGGAATTTAATTGAATGTGGAAATTAATTTTGGGCTAATAGTCATCTTCCCAAGATTAAGTCATTCCAAACATGGATATAGTATTTCTTTTTATTTAGGTCTTTCATTTAATGGTTTTGGTAAAGTTTAATATTTTTTTCCCCTTTGTGGTCTTGTGCCTTTGTTGTTAATCCCTAAGGCCTTTGTGGTTTTCAGTGCTTTTATCAGAGGCTGGTCTGCTGTCTTCTCCAGGATCCTGGGAAGGGCCTAGAAATGTGAACATGTTATGGTAAAATTGTAAAAATAGAATATTTTAGCCATAATTGGTAAAGTCTACTATCTCCTTCCATTCCAGCCTCCCCTCCACTGCACCTCCCTTACTGTTGGGCAGTATTGGAGTGATCACAGGTATTGTGGGGGTCCAGTTAAAGGGAATTTGAGCTGGCAATACATCTAATTTGGGATTTATGGGATGTATCCATGTGGTCACAATCACTTCCATGTATGGTTTAGTCATTGCTAGGCATCCTGGTGTCAGGGTGGCTTCCAAGAATTCATGGAATTCCTTCCACCCACTGTCCTGACTCACCAGACAGCTGGATATAAAGATGGAGAGCTATAGTATAGGTAAGTCAGGTGGTTAATTAATTTTTAAAATAACGTGTTGCTTTTCTGTTTGTGACATTCATTGTGCTGTTCAGTTTTTTTAAATTGTAATTAGTTGTGATTTCTTATTCTAAATAAACAATTATTTTATACCTAATTTTGGATCTGTACTTTTTAAAAATTTTTCTTAAAGAGAGCTCCTCTAATTGCATAAACTTCTGCCCTCAAAACCTGGATTTGTCCCCTAGATATTGTCAATGGTATTAATGCTTCCTATATTCAAATGTCTATGTTGATCTAGAAACCAGCAATTTTGCTAAACTCTCCTATCTAAAAGTTTGTTGACTCCTTTGAGTTTTCTCATTAAATTATCATATTATCTGCTAATAGTAACTATTTATCTCTTTATTTCCAATACTTATATTGTTCTATTTCTTTTTCCTCTCTTATTGCATTGGTCAAGACCTTCAGTATTCTGTTGAACAGTATGATGTCAATAGTGGACACTAATAGGAATACATCAAAAGTTTCTTCTTTAAGTATGATGTTTGCCAAAGGCTTTGGTTGTCTAGTCTTTATCAAGTTAGAAAAGTTCCTATTTTCCTAAGAGGTTTTTATTTCTTCATTTATTTATTTATTTTTGGCTGCTTTGGGTCTTCACTGCTGCACACAGGCTTTCTCTAGTTGCGGCAAGCAGGGGCTACTCTTCATTGTGGTGCATGGGCTTCTCATTGTGGTGGCTTCTCTTGTTGTGGAGCACGGGCTCTAGGTGCACTTGCTTCAGTAGTTGTGGTGTGTGGGCTCAGTAGTTGTGGCACAGGGGCTTAATTGCTCCGCAGCATGTGGGATCTTCCCAGACCAGGGATCAAGCCCATGTCCCCTGCATTGGCAGGCGGATTCTTAACCACTGCACCACCAGGGAAGTCCCTCCTAAGAGTTTTTAAAAAATTACTCATTGAAGAAATAAAGTTTAATTGGAACACAACCATGTCCATTAATTTACATATTGTCTACAGCTGCTTTCACACCACAGTGGTAGAGTTAAGTAATTAAGATAGATACTGTCTAGCCCATAGAGCCTAAAATATGTATTATCTCACCCTTTACAAGAAAGTTTGCCAACCCCTGCTTTAAAGTGATAAATTATATTGATAAACTTTCTAATATTGAACTATTTTTCCATTACTAGGATAAAATTTTCCCATTTGAAGTACTTTTTAAATTCATCGCAGTATAACTTACATTCAGTAAAGTATAGTAATCTTAAATGTATAGCTTAATAAATTTGTACATATGTAGACATCCATTTAAATACCACTCAGACCAAAATAATGAATATTTTCAGCACTGCAGTTGACTCATTCCCTCAACCAGTCTATATGGCCAGCCACTCACTCCCAAGGTAATGACTCTTCTGAAACCTCTCTCTATAGATTCATTTTGCCTATCTTGAAATTCTCAGAAATGGATATTCTCAGACTATCAAATATTTGAGAGTCTTATGTGTCTGGCTCTTCACTCAACAATGTGGATTGTTGTGTAGAGCAGTAGTTAGTTTTTTAAAATATTATTTAGTATTCCATTATTTGAATAAGATGCATTGATTTTTAACACAGTATTAGAGTCCATTGATATTTTATTTAAGTTTCTTTTATACCTATGTTTTTAAATAAAAGTGGACTAAAGTTTCCTTTTCTTTTTTTTCTTTTTTCTTTTCTTTATCATTTTTTGGCTGCACCACTCGGCTTGCAGGAGTTACCCGACTTTGAGGATCTCAGTTCCCTGACCAGGGATTGAACCTGGGCCACAACACTGACAGTGCCAAATCCTAACCACTAGACCACCAGGGAACTCCCTAAATTTTCCTTTTCTTATAATGTTCTTTTCTTTTTTGGTGTCAACTTTATACTAAGTTATATCAAGTTCATAAAATAATCTAGACAGCTTTCCCTATTTTTTATTTTTGGAACAATTTGTGTTGGATACTAATTACTTATTCCTTGAAATTTTAATAGAATTTACCTAAAAATAGTTATAAAACACCATGGGAATTTTGTAAAATCTAACAGGGAGGTTTTTCTAATTACTACTTTAATTTGTCATTTTGCTATTAGTCTTCAAGTATTATATTTATCTTGTGCCAATTTCAGCATTATATATTTTCCAGAAATATGTGTATTTCATCAAGGCTTTCAAATGTATATTGTTGTATATATGTATGTAGATGTTCTAAAATTTTATATTTTAAAATCTGAGTTCTATTTCCTGCTTAATTCTGTACTGTGATTATTTGAAAAACTTCTCTTTTGTTTCTTGATGTTTTATTAGTCTTTTTGAAAATGTTTATTTTATGAGTCTTTTCAAAGAAATTTTGGGGGGTTTTTTTAGTCATTTGTATTGTATTTGCTACTATTGGTATTCTTAATTTCATTGATTTATGCTCTAATCTTTATTATTTCCTTCTTGTTTATTTGGGTTTTCTCTACTGGTTTTTTTTCCCCCTCCAGATTTGAATACATAGCTCATTTGCTTTCAGTCTTTCTTGTTTTCTGATGGATGTGTTTAAAGCTATAAATTTTCCTCTTGGCACTGCTTTATTTGTAGTACATAAATTTTGACAGGCAGAGCTTTCCTTGACATTCAGTTCTAAGTAATTCATAATTTTCCTTAATATTTTCTCTTCAGTCCAAGGGCTATTTGGTAGTATGTTTTTATTTTTCAGACATGTAAGATATTTTGGCTATTCTTTTGGTCTCTTCCCACCTCTTGTGTCTCCTGACTGCCATCATGTTGACATTATCTGGATTTTAGTTCCAGATTTAATTTATATTCATCCTTCATTCAAGTAACAATAAAATTTAATAAATTCATTTTCAATATTATTTTTCTTATATAAGAAAGATTCACTTTCTGTTTTTATTGCTGGAATATATTCTGCATACATCTTTATGCCTGAGGATATCTTTATTTTACCTCCACAGTTAAATAAATATTTCGCTGTATATAAAATTCAACAGTTTCTAGATATAATTTGATTGTCATCCCATTGTCACTCAGATTCTCCTTATTTGTAGGTGACCTGCTTTTTCTCTATGGAAGTTTTCTCTCTGTTTCTGGTGCTCTTAGATTTCTCCTTAATGCATCTATGTATGAGATTTTTTTCTTCTCTATCTTGTTCAGCACTCTCTTAACCCTTTCTGTCTGAAGGCTAATTTGTTCCTTTAATTGTGGAAAAAGTTGTCACTGTTTCTTTCAATATTTTCTTCCTTCTATTTACTCTTTTATCTTCTCCAGAGACACACACCTCTTAGTGCTTACATTCCTATCCTCGGTGTCTCTTGATTTCCTCATAGTCTGAATTGAGAAAAAAAAAACAACTCAGTTTTTCCTCCAGTGTTTCTCCCCTATTCTCACACTATTACATCACTCACAACACTTCTGACATCAGATGTATGGGTTTTCCCCATATTGAGCAATTCAACACCCGCTGGCTGTCTTACAATTTAACTCGGTTCTGACATTATTTACATGGAAATAATGTCGCATTCCACAGGATAAGGGCTCAGTCCCACCAGACTGCCCCCCACTCAAAATGCCCATCAGAAGTAGGAGGTTCCTACCACAACTCTGTCCAACTTAGCTACAAATCAGAGGCCCCCACGTCCCCCTCCCCAAGGTTGATTAATTTGCCAGAGTGGCTCACAGAACTCAATGAAACACTTATTCATATTTACTAGTTTATTAAAGGGTATAATAAAGGATACAGATGAGCAGCCAGATGGAGAGATACATCATGCAAGGTCTGGGACAGTCACGAACACAGGAGCTTCTGTCCCAGTGGAGCTGAGGGTGCATCATCCTCCTGGTATATGGATATGTTCACCAATCTGGAAGTTCTTCAAACTCCGCACTATTGGGATTTTTATGGAAGCATGATCAATTAACTCCATTTCCAGTTCCTCTCCCCTCTCTAGAGAAGTGGGGGAGGAGCTGCAATTCCAAGATTCTAATCATGGCTTGGCCTTTCTGGTGATCACTCCCATCCAAGAGCCATCCAAGAGCCCACCCAGTCACCTCATTAGAACAAAGGACACTCCTATCACCCAGGAAATTACAAGAGGTTTGGGAGCTTGGTGTCATGAACTGGGTCAAAGACCAAGTATTAGGAAAAAAAAAAAAAAAAGGTGCTCCTGGTACTCTTTCCACTTAGGAAATTACAAGGGTTTTAGGAGCTCTGTGCCAGGAACCAGGGGCAGGGACTAATATATATATTTTTTATTATCTCACACTATCCCTCGAAGAGATCCTTAACCCTTACTTATTTATCCTCTTATGATCCACAGAGTTGGGTTTAGCTGAAATGAATGTTTCCCAAAGGCAAGTCTCCATCCCAGCTTGTCCCTCTGTTGCTGCAGCTGAGGAAGTCAGGAAGGTGGCGAAAGTCCATTTCCAGGGGACTTGCCTGGTGGTTCAGTGGTTAAGAATCCGCCTGCCAATGCAGGGGACATGGGTTGGAGTCCTGGTCCGGGAAGATCCCACATGCCACAGAGCAACTAAGCCCGTGCGCCACAACTACTGAGCCTGTGCTGTAGAGCCTGCGAGTCACAACTACTGAAGCCCACGTGCCTAGAGCCCATGCTCCGCAACAAGAGAAACCGCAATGAGAAGCCCGCGCACCACAACAAAGAGCAGCCCCCACTTGCTGCAACTAGAGAAAGCCCGCACACAGCAACGAAGACCCAATGCAGCCATAAATACATTTATTTATTTATTTTAAAGTCCATTTCCAGGATCCCACTTCCTGGAACCATCCATTCATTCACTCATTCATTTATTCCTTTCTGCTCTGTGCCAGGCCCCGTCCTTGGTTCTAGAGGCACTGGGTCCCTGATTACTCCTCCAACACACTCATCACTGGCCTCCTTGCTTAACATTCTGCTCCAGCCACTCCGGACCCCTCCCAGCACCTTGAAGATGCCAGGTGTGCTCCCCTCACAAGGCTCTTCCCCTTGCTGTTCTCTGCACCTGCAATGTCCTTCTCCTCCTCCACCTTTCCTGTCCCTGTCAATGTTTACACTGATGACTTTTTCTCATCATTCAAGTCTCAGTTCAAACATTACCTCCTCAAAGAGACCATCCCTGGCCACTCTCTAAAGTAGTCAGCCCTCTGGCCACTCTGCTTTATCCTGTTTAATTTCTCTCTCTACATATATCTTTTACCACTCCTGGAAATTAACCAGGATGGGACAGGCTATGCTGCAGTAACAAAGGTGGTGGGAGAGTCAGAGTTAATGTTTATGCAGGGTTTATCGTGTGCAGGGTACTTTGTGTAGCGTCTTATATGTATCATCTTATTTAATTTATGCAACACCCATATAATGTACATATTATTGCGATCCTCATTGTACAGGTGAGGAACCTGAGGCTTAAGGAGCTAGAATGTGGTGGAGTCAGGATTTAATCTGAGCCTGTGTGACTCTCGAGCCCCCGTGTTCTCAACAAGTATGACATAGGAGGGAGGAGAAGTGCTCATCCTTCTCTCTGCCTCTTTCCTTCCTGCTGAAGCTCAGCTCTTTCAGAGCACGTCTGGACACTAGCCCAGAAGGACAACGGCATCTGGAGCTTGGAGGGGTGCATGGTGCCCCTCAGAGCGCCAGTGAATAGCATGCTCCCTGGAAAGGGCTTTTCTCTCTGCTGGTCCCCACCCTTCTCCCTCCAACAGCACAGGATTGGGAAGGGACTCCAGAAGACCTCCTTCCATTAAGAATCTAGAGAAAAATCCCAAGCTCATCAATAACCACAGACTCCTTTTGGCCATGACCTTGTACAGGGCTTATCTGATCTCCCTCCTCAATCCCACGAGCTCAAGACACACAGGGCAAATTAGGGCTCCCCTCCCTGACCTGAGCCCACCACTTCCACAGGTGTCTAGTCCCACATCTAGAAGAGGGGCCTGGTCCCTGGGCACTGCCAAGATGACAGGTCATAACCAGAGCTCAACCCAACACTCCTGGTTTGTTTCTCCCCACTCCCTCTGGGGACGGGGGAGCTGCTGGGGCCCCAGGTCTTTTCCTTTTCTGGTACCGCACATCCCTTCAGACAGAAGAGGTCCACCCCCTGCCTCCGGGTTAGGGTACGGGTTAGGAAGTGCTGGGCTGAAGTGAGCAGAGCTGTGGCCAGTCCTTTCCCCAACCCCCTTGGCTCTGACCAGAGGGAGGGAGGAGAGAAAGAGGAGAAATTCCCACTCACCCTCCTCCCCACAGTGCCAGATGCTGGTGGAGGAGGCGTGGGGAACAGCCGTGGCGCCCGTCCCTCCCTGGTCAGGAGAGGCTTGGGAAGGACAACACCACGACCCTCACCGGGCCTCACCGCTGAGAGAATTCGCAGTCAGCAGAGACTTCCCACCGTTTCTTCTCTCTCGCCACCACGACAGCTCTTGAAGGTCAGCAGGGAAGGGCTTGTTCGTCCCCATGGTGTAGATGAGGAAACCGAGGCTCAGCAAAGAACAGTTACATACCAAAGGCTACGCTGTGACTTTGGATTGGTGGTCTAGCCAGGACTGTCCTCCGCTACCTCACATTAACATATGCGTATTCACCTGGGTGTGTGTGCACAGATGTATGTCTGCACATGGGTATGTGTGAAGTGTTTAAATGTCCCTTGTGCAAGCCTTCCTGACTCGATCATTGCGAGGGCCATGTGCAGAGGAGTGTCTCCTTAGGCCGGACCCCAGGGCTCCAGACTCTGTTCCTGGCAAGTGCCATGGAAGTGTCAATTTTCCACCTCAGCTTATCTGCATCTTCACATGGTGTTCTCAGACAGGGGCTGTGTGTACAACAACCAGGTTAAATAAACGTTGCATCCTTCCCATCCCCCCAATTCCCCGTCCTCTTGCTGAGGACAGCTGAGTGTCTCCCTGGCTTCCGGAGAAGATACTGGTGTATTGTCACCTGCCCTTATTTGATTAGTGTCTTACTCAAAATGCCTGGGGCCATCGCGCCACAGAGAGGAAGAGAGAGGGAGAGGACAAGTCTCCCCTTTGCCTTTTGCTGCCTGAGCAGCTGGCCCCGGGGAGGTGGCTGGGGGTGGGGGTGGGGGGCAGGACCACAGGAAGCAGGGTGGGGAGATGGCATCGTGTGAGGTCAGGGAGGCAGGCAGAGGAGAATCAGAGAAGCCAAGTGTCGAGGACTGTGAGCCTAGGATGGAAGTTCCCAGAACTCGGATTCATAAACCTTTCCAGGCATCTCATGTCCATCCTCCACTTGCCACCGTGACCCATGGAGGCCCCTCCAAGCTCCCATGGTAGGAGCTCATGAGACACTTGGTGTTTTCCCTCATGCAGGAGAAAACTCGAGTCCTGGTGGCCCCAGTGGTGAATGCTTGGTGCCACTGGACCAGAGTCCCCGGATCCTGGTGCCCCAGGGACCTCTGTGGCCTCCTTGACACAGATAGACCAGAGACCCAAGAGCCATCAGACAAATAAGCACCTCAGAGCCTCGGAGCCCTGGAAGGCAGTGGCTCCATCCAGGCAGCCCTGCTCCAGGGCCAGAAGAACAGCTGAGAATTTGCTACCTTCTCACATAGGGTCATTGGCACCATCCTACTGTCTTATTCAATTTTCTCAGTAATCCTATGAGACAGCTGGTATTCTTTTCATTTTCCAGATGAGACAGTTGAGGCCCAGGAAGCCAGACGACTTTCTGAAGGTAACAGTCAGCAAGTGGTAGAACCAAGATGCAAAACTAGGTCTTCTGATGTCAACACCAATCCTCCCGCCATAACTCAGGCTAGTCTTGACAGTGGCCGAAAGGGTGGCCCCTGCTGACACGTGAGCTGCTCACCTTACAAGGCACGTCAAGAACACAACAGTCAGGAAGGAGGAGGTCCGTCCAGCCCCCTCAAACAGGTGTCTCCTTGTGTGGCTGTCTTCCTTTGCAGGTAGTCGCGAGCCAAGCTGGCGGATGTTTGACACAGATCCCTACTGAACAACAGCTGTGACATGCATCCTCACGTTCACTTCCAATAGACTGGCAGATGCACCCGTGTGCCGAGCTTGCTGGCGTTCCTTTTCACACCCCCGCCTGCATCCCCTGGGAATCTATTCAAAGCTACTCAACAGAGCAGCCAGGAGAAGAAGATAAACCCATATCCACACACTGTTTCTCTTCGTCTCTCTCCTTGTGGAAAAAAAAAAAAAAAAGGAACAGTACAAAGCCTCATCCAATATTCACTGGGAATCATCCTGACATGATCCCAGGAAAATAAGTTCTTTTCAAAGCCAGTGCATCCTCTCCCATGGCTGAGAGCAGGCAGAGCGGACTGTGTGCGGGGCTCCGTGGCTGGCAGAGGCACCCGGCGGTAAGGCTTAATTATGATTCACGGAGCTGCGTTGCGGAGATGGTTTAAAGCCACTTAATTAGTGTAGGAATAAACCACTGTAATTTTCCTGAAATATGGTCTAATTAACCTATGGAAAAGCCAGGGCCACTGGTTGGGAATGCCGGAGACATTAATAGTCTATTAATATACCCGGTCCGCTCTCTGGAATAGCTTTGGGGGTTCACTGGGCTGGGGGAACAGACAGAGGAGAATGGGGTTTACCCTGCAGGGTGATGATTTAAAAATATATGAAGTGGGCAAGGAAAGGAAATAAGATTTACTGAGCACCTATTATGAGCCAAGCAGTGTTTTTATATATATATATATATTTTTTTTTTTTATTTTTATTTATTTACTTTTTTGCAGTACGCAGGCCTCTCACTGTTGTGGCCTCTCCCGCTGCGGAGCACAGGCTCCGGACGCGCAGGCTCAGTGGCCATGGCTCACGGGCCCAGCCGCTCTGCGGCATGTGGGATCCTCCCAGACCGGGGCACGAACCCGTGTCCCCTGCATCGGCAGGCGGACTCTCAACCACTGCGCCACCAGGGAAGCCCCAAGCAGTGTTTTAATCCATTCCTTATTTAATCCTCAAAATAATCCTTTAAAATAGATACTAAAGTTCAGAGAGGTCCATTAATGAACCCAAGGTCACACAGCCATGAAATAGCCGAACTGGAATTCATTCTCTAGTCAGGCTGTTCCAAAGGCCACACTCTTTCCGTTATTCCTCACTGCCTTTGGCAGGTACAGAAGACTTGGGGAAATGGACAAAATAAAGAAAAGAGACCCCTTCAACTCTAAGGAAGTCCCACTCCCTCTGACATTTAGAAAATAGAGTCATGGGCTTCCCTGGTGGTGCAGTGGTTGGGAGTCCGCCTGCCGATGCAGGGGACACGGGTTCGTGCCCCGGTCCAGGAAGATCCCACATGCTGAGGAGCGGCTGGGCCCGTGAGCCATGGCCGCTGAGCCTGTGCGTCCGGAGCTTCTGTGCTCCGCAACGGGAGAGGCCACAACAGTGAGAGGCCCACGTACCGCAAAAAAAAAAAAAAAAGAAAGAAAGAAAAAGAAAATAGAGTCATTCAAGCTTTCTGGAGTCATTCAAGCTTCCTGGACCCTGTACAACCCTAGGAATCCCCATTCATGTAGGCTACAATGGGAATGATGGCCCCTCGAGAACACAATGCACAACCTGCACAACCATTCACAACAGTCCTGAGAGACCCGCTTAGATGACTTTAATTTCCTTTTCCACTTAAGTCACCAGCCCCAACCCTGGCTTTGAGTCCAGATGTTGGCCCTAGGCCAGAAAAGCCATGTCTTGGATAATACTTAATGAAGCAGGATTTGAACCCAGTCCTCCCCTGGGGATACTCCAGTGCCCAGGGACACTCAGACGCCAGGACAAAAGTCCAGAGCCCTCCAGGGGGAGCCCGAGAGCCAGACTTCCACCGCCCAGTCTGGCCGGCAGGTCGAGGAATATTCCAACAACGTCTTCATTCTTCCCTGATCAAAGGAGCTGGGATTGAACCTACTGTAATCATCCGTCGGGGAGTTTGCTTAAAATTCCCCTAATTATGGGAGAGCAGAAAATTGCTACGCCTCAGACTGAATAGAGAAATCGAAGGCGCCCTGCTCCAAGCTGCCTAGGAGAGACAAGCCAGGATGGGAACACAGAGCGGGAGAGGGGGGTGGGGGGGACAGTGCGGGTACTATGATGGCAGTGATGGGAGGGGAGTGGAGCTCCCGGTCCGTGCCAAGGAGTGAGAGAGGAAGGGGGAGAGCCAGCTGCAAGGGGGTCACGGTGCCTGGCTCAGGTGGTGCACACCGTCCACCCCCCACTCCCTGCAGGGAGAAGGGTGCAGGGGCAAGAAGGGTGAGCACATGGGGAAGAATTAGCCAGAAAGTACCCTCCCGTGGCTGGAGCTGGCCTTCTGGAGAGGCCGGGGGAGCCTATAACTCTGGCTTACTTTAGAAAATAGATTCTGGAACAACTCTGCCAGGAGAGGGAAGGAAAGAGCAGATAGACAGACCAGGCAGGGAAGAAGCTGGAAGGGGAGGCTGCCTTCAGGCACCCTCTCTGGGCTCTGCCCTATTCCAGGCAGGTGGAGGGTCTAGAAGGAGTGTGGTGGGGGAAGGATCCCACCCTTGGGGAGTCTCAGTCTGATGGGGCACACTGAGTGAGCATCCCAACCCAAAGATTCAAAGAAGCCCTATACACCAGTGCCCAGCACATGACGGCCCTGAACTCTAGGAAGGGGGTCCGGAATGTACTGAACTGGGTGGAGTCAGAAGAGGAAGGCTTGCTGGAGAGGCAAGTACTGAGCAGGAGAAGACAGGAGGAGGAGGAAGGATGGCAGAAGGGAGGGGAACGTTCGAAGCAACACTGCAAAGTACCAAGGGGTTATGGCTTTCATTTGGGGGGAGGGAAGCACGGCCCAGGGAGGTGAAGTCACTCGTCTAAAGTGACACAGCTCATCAATGGCTGAGCTGGGGCTCAAACTCCTGGTCTGTGTATTACACCCCCCAGGGAGCAGGAGGGGTGGGGAGGGGCTGGCCGGAAGGCAGAGTGCTAGAATGAAAGAGGAGGCCGCTCCCAGACCAGTAGATGTTGACTCTGAGGGGCAAGCAATATTCTAACGGGTCTCCCCTTTGCTAGCCTGATCCCTTGCAGGAGCTCCCCGGGCTCCCCACCTCTAATAGCTTGGAAAAGGCTGATGCTCCACAAGTCTCATGCTTTCCCAAGGGATTTCTCAGTTCCTCAGTCAAGTCCCTGCACTGGCCCAGCTTGGGTCCTCTGCGGCCCCAGCTGCACTATTGTGTTTGTCCCAGTTATAGGTGTCGGGGTATCAGCTGAGACTCAGGAATTGCAAGTTACAGAATCCACTCAAACGAGCATTTAAATAAGAGGGGAAGTTTATGAAAGGGACACAGGAGTGTCGTGTAGAGCCCCAGCGCAGGAACGCAGTCAAGCCTCAGTCAAGGACATCAAGGACAGGGCTTCCCTGGTGGCGCAGTGGTTGAGAATCCTCCTGCCAGTGAAGGATACATGGCTTCGAGCCCTGGCCCGGGAAGATCCCACATGCCACGGAGCAGCTAGGCCTGTGCGCCACAACTACTGAGACTGCGCTCCAGAGCCCACGAGCCACGACTACTGAGCTGGCGTGCCACAACTACTGAAGCCCGCATGCCTAGAGCCCATGCTCCGCAACAAGAGAAGCCACCGCAATGAGAAACCCACACACCGCAACGAAGAGTAGACCCCGCTCGCCGCAACTAGAGAAAGCCCGCGCACAGCAACAAAGACCCAACGCTGCCAAAAATAAATAAATTAAATAAATTTTTTAAAAAAATGTTTTTGAAGAAAGGACATCAAGGACAGGAACGCCAGCCGGAACCTGGAGCTCCTGCCTTCCTGCTCCCCATCTCGCATCTGCATCCCCATCTGGTCCTCAGCTTCTCCTTGTACACCTGGGCAGACCCCCAAATTCAAGATGGTGACTCAGGGCTCCCAGGCCTACATGGCTAACCCTAGTGAAGAACAGCATGAAGAGATGGTCTCTAGGCCCCAATTCCAGTACCCCAGAGACAGAATTCTGGCCATCCCAGCTTGGCTCAGGTGCCTGTTCTAGTCCGGTCAACCTCAGGCCAAGGGTCGGTCGCACTGAACAAAGGCTGCTGTGTGCCCTCCACTGTGTGTGAGCAGATCAGGTCAGGGACCGTGGGGAGTTGGACAGTAACTCCACAGGGAGAATGTGCTCGGGTAGTGGATGTGCAGTGGATGGGCCTGGGGGTGGGGCTGGGGGCTTACCTGTGTCAGCAGGTCCCTCAAGGGGGTGAAGCCTCCACCTGAAGCCAGGTGGTGAGTGCTTCAGTGGGTCAGACACCAAAGCTATGGCTGAGGCAAATCCTCAGGTGGGAAACTGAGGAGCGGGGGACCCGGCCTGGGCCCTGTGGCAGCCAAGCTGTGCAGGGGCAGGCCAGTCTGCGAGGCCTGGAGTCTGGCCCGAGGCCTGTGGGAAGGCAGACCAGCGTCTTGGGCTCCACGGTGGTTATCTGAGACTGGGAAACCTGTACTTTAGAAGCTTGACTGTTTTCATGCTGTTTGTATTTTCTGTAATTACTTCCCTTTTGTTCTCCCATAGTATTTATGCAAGTCCTTTGTGAAAATGCCAGCGGATCCCAGCAATGCTGAGAGGAAACAGCAAAGGGGTTTGTGTCTCTTCCTAGGCTCAAGGTAAAAGTGAAACATCCCCTGGAGCCTGGGAGGGGTGGTGCTGGCAGGAACGTGGCCAGGAGGGCTTGGGGGGCGGGAGCAAGGATGGCAGCTGGGAGGCTCCTCCTCCCCTGGTCTCTTTCCAAGCTCTTTCTCAAATGTGGGGAGGCCCTGGGCTTCCTATGAATATAAAGTCTGTTGTCCTGAACTGGGCAAGCTGGCAGAGCTGCCCACTTACTCTCTGCCCCATCCTGGGAGGCAGCCGAAGCCACCCTCAGGCCAGCCTTGCACATAAACTCCTGAGGAAGCTGCTTCCTGGGCCCTGGATGCTCCTTGGGTGCTGGGGCAGGGAGGGGACCACCACAGGTGCTAGCCCAGGGGAGGGGCCCTGCCTTGAGACCCCAGGAATGGGAACTTGGGCACCCGGGATAAGCCCTCCCTTGACCCCAGTCTCCACGGGGCTCTGAATCTTCCTCCAGTCTCATCTGCCACAGCCCTGACTTCTTGCTGGGTTCTACCTTAAAACCCCCACACAGGCATCACAGTCCAGTTAAGGTGGGGCTGGGAGTAGGGGGCACCTCAGTTTCTCCCTGGGTCTAAGGGCCTGCCCTTGGGTGAGGAGATGGATGCGGCTCTGGTGTAGGAGGTCAGAGGTACCTCTGTGGTTTCTAAAAGGAGAAGAACTGAAGGTCCAAAGTGGTAGAAAGGACCAGAGAAAGAGTCACAGAGGCCTTTGTCCTCTGACATTAAATTATTTGTAAGCAAATAGTCACCAGTGCATCACTGGAAGGCCCTGGCCCTGCCCCCATCCCCACCACCATGGCCGTTCCTGACCAGATGGAGTGATCCTGGGTGGCTGAGCAGCTCCCAGGAGCGACGTGTCCGCAGGCTGAGAACCGGCAATGACATGGGACATTAGGTGCTGATGGCTTTGCCAAGCAAGAAAATTGCAGTTAAGGATGCAATGGGTCCCTCCGGGTGCTGTCAGACAGGATCTGGAACAAGAGGCAGGGAGCTGGAGTTGGGGGCCAGCACAGGGCTGCAGGGGTCCAGCCTCCATCCTCTCAGCAAGTCCGTCAACAACAGAAATATCATAACACCTGCATTTACTCAGTGCCCAGCAGGCTCCTGGTTGGAAGACAGGAGTGTAGTTATCTCCATTCTACAGAGAAGATAAGGAAACTGAGGAGTAGAGGTTAAGTAACCTGTCTGCGAGTGGAGATGGAATTCAGGCCCGGCTCCATCTGGCACCAAAGTCAGGACTCAGAGCTGCCCCCCTGCGGTGCCCTCTTCTAAGGGTTCCCCAGACTGGGCTCAGCACTGCCCCTGGGCTTGAGGCTTGAGGTTCCAGGGGCGGGGGCTGCGGGGGGAGAACCCGCCCAGACTCCCCGGCAGCCACACCAGGGACACACCTCTCCACCCTGGTGTGGAGGAGGAACATCCGGCCTGGCTGACGAGTGGAAGCCGCTCCAGGGGAGGTGGCAGACCCAGGAAGGTGGGAGGCGAGGAGGGGCACACACGTCCCCTCGAAGCTCCCCACTTACCTTGCTCAAACCTCCCACCTTGCAGAGCCCCCTCTCCCAGTCCTCCCACCTCAGGCTTTGGGCAGTGACCTCATTGTCACTAACAGGCTCTTATCTCTACCAAACCTGCCTGGAGGAGGGACACCTGCACCACTCCCCAAGTCCTGCTTGTTTGCACATGCCCACCATGCCCTAGAGTAACCTTGAGGGTCAGGTGGTATGTGGGAAGTAGCCCATGAAAAACTGTGCCTTATTTTTATTTTTTTTCCTTTGCAGTACACAGGCCTCTCACTGTTGTGGCCTCTCCCGTTGCAGAGCACAGGCCCCGGACGCACAGGCTCAGTGGCCACGGCTCACGGGCCCAGCTGCTCCGCGGCATGTGGGATCCTCCCGGACCAGGGCATGAACCCGTGTCCCCTGCATTGGCAGGTGGACTCTCAACCACTGCACCACCAGGGAAGCCCTGTGCCCTTTTTAGGAGCTGATCATATTGCACCCAACGTGGAGGATGGGGAGAGAGTCGGGGAGGGGAGAGGTAAGATGAGATGAGAGGAAGATGAGAAATGAGGTGCTCAGAGGCTCCAAACCAGGTAGGGGTGCCTCACCGCAATGCTGGCAGCTTGCAGCAGTGCTGACCTGGGCATCGGGGAGCCGCTGAAAGGCGGCTGAGAACCAGAGAGACTGAGTCATTCAGTCTTGGCTCAAACCTGCTCCCTCAGGCTGGGCACTGAACCTGTCCTGGAAACACTCTTACTGAAAACTACCCGTCCGGGGTCCTGTTCCATCTGTTTGGAGCCCAAGGAGGTGAAGGGTGATTGAGACCTGAGGTTGCCCCCACTGGTGTCGCTGGTTTGCTGGGAAGAAGCTGGGGGCCTGGAGCCTGCAGGACTCACTTCTGACAGCAAAGCCCCATCCAAGAGTTGACTAGAACCCTGAGAGAAGGGGAGAGCTTGCGGGTTCAGAAAGGGAATACAAGAGTGAGGGAATTCAAGATGACCCCCAACTTTGCCTTCAATGCCTGTCCCTTCATTCCCAGCAGCCCAAACCTTACCCATCCTTCAAAATGCAGCAGAAATGCCACCTCTTCCATGAAGCCCTCCCTGACCTCCAAATGAAGTTTTCTCTCTCCCTAAGTACTTTATCCACACTGGTCTCACAAGCCTTGTTATTTTCTTGCTTGCATTGTACCTACCTGGCTAGACTTGCAGCTCCATAGGGCAGAGCCATTGTCCCATCAAGAGCTCCATACCTACCTGTCGGATAAAGGGAGGCTGAGGGAGAGGAGGGTTCGCTAAGGAGCAGGACAGGAGGTGAAGTGCTCAGATCAGAAGGCACAGGGGGGCTTCAGGAAACACCAGCTGAAACAAGACTGAGAAGAGCCATTATTCGCTATCTGAAATCCAGGTTGCATTTGGGGACCAAATACAAAGGAAGCTTGTTTCTCCAGAGTCCTGGGCAACTGAGAAACCAAATGTAGTGCTCTCTCAGAAGGGGTGAGTGCTGGCTACTGGCAGAATAAGTTTTAAAGGAAAAAATGCCCACCTCCGCCATGTGGTTCTGGTAATGGCAGCAGCAGAAATAAAATCATTTATTTGTTCAACAGTATTTTTCATTTCAGATATTTTATTTTCATCTTGTAAGTTCATCTTCTAAAAATCTTCCATTTCTCTCCTCATCACATTCACATTTTCCTCTACATTTCTGAGCATATGGTGCATATTTATAACCACTGCTTTAGCATCCTTGTCTGCTAATTCCATCATCTTTCTCATTGGGGGGTCTGTTTCTGTGGATTGATTTTTCCTCTGGTTATAGGTCCTACTTTTCTGCTTCTTTGCATGGCTGTTAATTTTTTATTTGATGACCAATATTGTGAATTTTCCATTGGGTTCTGGATTTTGTTGTACTCCTTTAAAGAGTGCTGGACTTTGTTCTGCCTCACAGTTATTTGGAGTCACTGTGACCCTTTTAAGACTTGTTTTTAAGCTCCATTAGAATGGGTCCAGGGCAGCTTTTGGTCTCGGGCTAAGGTAACATCCTTCTGAGGACTGTATCCAACGCATCACATACTACAAGTTCTCTCCACTCTCGCCAGTGGGAATCTGAACCATTCCCAGCCCTGTGTGAGCTCCAGGAATTGTTCCGTCTTATGCTTTCCAGCAGTTCTTTCCTTAATTATGGTGTTTCACCCCAATTGTTTGCAAATCAGTGTTCAGCCAAAGTTTTGAGGTCCCTTCTACAGATTTCTGGAAATCTCCATGTGCAACTCCCTTATCTCCAGAATTCTTCATCACAGATCCTAGCCTCCTCAGCCTCAATCCCTGTCTTATCAACTCAACCCCCAGGCTCTGTCTGGGATTTCCCCCTCCTTTGCCTTGGCCTGGAAACTTTCTCCAGGCAGTAAACTGATGAGATAGTGGGGCTGTTTCCCTTCTCTCGGGGACCACCATCCTCTGCTAACTGTTGCCCACTGTCTGAAAGTAGTTGTTTCATACCTTTTGTCCAGTTTCCAGTTGTTTTCATCAAGTGGGCAATTACCATAGCTGTTAATCTATGGGCCGAAGGGAAGGCTTCCCATGCACTGAACATTTATTGGGGAAATCTCCGATGAGATTTCCAGTGTGCGAGGCCCTGCTCTAGGCGCTGGGGATAAAGCGCTGAACTAAATGGACAGAATCTCTGCCTTTACGGAGCTGATATTCCAGTTAGTGGGGCAGACAAGAAATAATAAACATAAAAAATTGTATAGCATGTTAGAAGGTGAAAAGTGCTGCGGGGAAAAAAAACAGAGCAGTGAGAGAGAGAGAGAGAGAGAGAGAGAGAGCTGCGGAAGGGAGCAGTATTTTAAATAAGGGGCTCAGGGAACACCTCACTGCATAAGTAAACTGAGCCTAGTCCTGAAGGAAGGGAATGAATGAGCCACAGATACAAGGGCGCTGAAGTGGGAGCAGGCCTGGCTTGCTCAGGGAACAGCAGGGAGACCAGTGTAGCCATGCGGATTTGAATGAGAAAGAGACACAGTCAGAAACCTAGGGGAGGGGCTAGACCCTGGCGAGGCTTAGAGGCCACAGAAGGAGAGCAGACAGTTAGTGTAATAACTGAGACGAGAAGGTGAGACCTTGGACCTGGGTGGCAGCCACAGACATGGTGAGAAATGAAATCAGAAGGTTCTGAATGTTATGTCAAAAGACTGAAAGAGAGAGGAGTCAAGCATGACCCCTGAGTGTTTTGGCCTGAGCAGCTGGAAGGATGGAGGTGCCATTGACCCATGCAGGGAAGGTTGCAGGCCAGCTGAGTCTGTAGGTGGGAGGTGGGGGAGATCACTTTGACGGTGGATCTGTTAGGTTTGAGATGTCTCCTAGACACCCACGTGGAGGTATCCAGTGGGCAGCTAGACACTAGTTAGGAATTCAGTGGAGAGATCCAAGACAGAATGGGGGGGATGAAGCTGAGGAAATAACCCACCGGTGAGGTCTTTCCTGGTGACACCCTGGGTCACCAGAGAGCACCTTGAGAATCCTCCTCCCCGGACACCCCTCTGCCTCCACACAAGGGGGCAGGAGCTGGCAAACCAGGATGGGACCTTCAGAGGCCAGCTCATCCCTCCTCTTCATCCAAGAAGGTTGGCCCAAACCACTAAGAGCTGACAGATCGCATCATTGCACAGGAACCGCCATCCGGACCTTCAAGAAGAAGCTGCATCAGCAACTCTGTCCCCCAGGGCCTGTCATCTGCTATTTCACAGGCTCCCTGGCTCTCCTTCATGACTCTGGACGATGATATCTGCTCCCCTTGGCTCTAGGATGGCTCGCCTTGATACCCCACGTCTGACACTGAGTCTCCCAGCTCTTGCTGGCTGTGCTTTCCAAGCAATCCCGGTGCATCTCTGGTCTTAGGCTGCCTTCACTCTGCCTCACAGCTGGTGTGTGACTCAGGGGAACATTTCTCCACTCCCTATAGAGAGAAGGTCCAAGAGCCCTGGGATCTGAAAATCCTTCCAGATAGCTAACCTCCACCCTTACTGCTGTTATCTGCTGCCCCTGTTTCTTCCTCCCCTGGGTGCCCGCCGTCTCTGTCCTTGAGACTCGTCCGCACCGTCCTCGCTCCCGCTCTGCACGGCCTCTCCCCTGCTCTCACCCCACTCAATCATTCGTCTCAGACAGTTAGGTTAGGGGAGTGGAGATGAAATTCTTGCTGACTCTGGTGAAGGTCCTTTCCTCTCCTCACCCCGGGGAGACCAGCAATTATCTAGATGCCCCCAGAGCCCTCTCCGCTCCAGACGTCTCCCTCTCCCTTAGACACTTCCCGGCCCTCCCTACACTGTCGTGCTGCTGTATCCTGCTGTCCTCACATCGTCCTGACTTTGCCAAAGAGACCTGTCCCTCAGGAGATGAGCACCTTCACCTCCATAGTGACCACCTCTCCTGTCCCCGACCCATCACACACACGCACGCGCACACTGCTCCTTAAGTGTGGGCCAGGGCAGTGGCCAAGTGATCCACGGCTCCTTTCTCTTCTGCTGCTACGGTAAAATATGGACAGCGGGAACCATGGGAGAAATGAGGCGTGGAAATTAATCTGCTTTACAATCCTCATGAATATTTAAAAGCTGATGAATATGTAACTACATTTCTTTTTTCCTCCATTAGTGTCTGCTTTTGAGTTACTCTGTAGCTCCCTTGGTTCCTTTGGGGGCTGGTTGGCTAGACTGATTTTTAAATTGGTTTTACAGATGCTTATAGCTCCCGGGTTCCCCACAACCCCAATCTTGAGAAGAGGATTGGTCCCTTTAAAATTCCCCAGGAAGACCTGACAGAGAGAGACAGAGAGAGAAGAAACTCCCTCTGAAACTCACACTGTGGGATCCCAGAGGGAAGGGCAAAGGTTGAGAGAGTGGGACTTCCACCTTGCAGTGGGGCTCACAGAGTGCACCCTTTGGGGGATAAACCACCTCCCTCTTCCCTGAGCTTCGGCTTCTCCTTGAAGACAATGGCAGGCCCTCGCTCCCCAGCCATTATGGGTCTTTCAGGGCCATAGTCCAGGGTGGCCTTGAGAAACCAAGAAATTAGGTGGCAAAATGTTACCTTCTTCCTACTCAGAAGAATCCAATATTGGGCTAACTGTTTGGTACTTTGCAACCATCTCCTGGCCCCTGGCACCAGCTACTCCATCTAGAACCATGCTTTGGAGCATCCCCGGTCATCTCTCTGGCCTGTCCTCCCTGCCGCTCGTCCTTGGCTCCCCTGGAACCCTGCTTCCCAACCACTCCTACCATCTGAAGCAGTGTGGGGGGAGGCAGGCTCCTCACCCACCCACCGCAGCCGTCAGTCACCCCGAAGCGAAGCGGAAGGGGCAGCACGGCGTCTTCCCAGAGCAGCAAGATTCGTCTTGGCGCCTGAGGCAGAACCCAGCAGCGAACTGGCATCCTGTAGAGGGAAGGCTGGGTACTGGCTGGGTGGAGGAAGGTGCTGTGGGGCGGGGCAGTGGGCTGTGGGAGACATCCATCGGGGCAGCAGGGTTGGGTCAGAATGTGCTGAGGGTCCTAAAGAACCACAGCCGTCCAGAGAACCCCAGGTTCCGTAGCCAGCACCCGGAATTCCAGGTCATAGTAGACTGCTGCTAATTCCCGGGTGTTCATCCACCCACACCTGTCCTCAGTCTCTCCATCCACTCCTCATTCTACACAAAGCCTTGCAAAGCATTTCACACTGTTGTGTTTTTTTTTGCGGTACGCGGGCCTCTCACTGGTGTGGCCTCTCCCGTTGCGGAGCACAGGCTCCGGACGCGCAGGCTCAGCGGCCATGGCTCACGGGCCCAGCCGCTCCGTAGCATGTGGGATCTTCCAGGACTGGGGCACGAACCCGCGTCCCCTGCATCGGCAGGCGGACTCTCAATCACTGCGCCACCAGGGAAGCCCCATTTCACACTGTTTTGATCGTATTCCTCCCCTTCTAACCATCCCCAGAGGCTCCTTAATTTCTGGCTTATCAAATTCACATCTGACCTGCCAGCTCCATCATCAGCAACCCCAGGCCCCTCACCCGCCCTAAGTCCCCCCAACCATAGCCATCCAAGCTAACATGCTCACAATCCCAAACATGCTTTCACCCCTTTGCCCCAGGGCCTCTGTTTCCCCTCAAGTGGCACCTGTCCTCTCCTTCTTTCCAGGCTCTTCTCAGAACTGCCCCCATCAGGAAGCCTTCCCTGGTTGACCCCAGCCCTCCTGAACCACCCTGTCATCTTTTCTAGGCTCTCAGTTTTTCAGTACAGAATCCACAGGGTGTTCATTGGCACCGTCTTCACGTGTGCGGCGCACAGAAAGGGCTGCTTGTCATGCAGTGTCTTTTAAAGCAGACCCGCACACAGAGGGCAATCAGCGTCGCATCCTCCTAGGATGCAGGAATGGTGTCTGTGGATACATTCACCAGGCCGTCTCACTCTCTCATCACCTGTGCCTTCAGGTCAGCCTCACTCCACCTCCTGTGGATGCCTGTCCTGCTGCAGGAGCATCCCAATGCAGGGACCCCTCAGAAAAGGGCAGGTGAGTTGCCCTTTCTCCCTCCTCTCAACTACCACCTGGGCCTCACACACACAGGGCCTCTGGAGTGACACGGGGCTGGGGACTCAATGGGAGGGATGCCCAACTTGGGGATAGAGAAATCTCCCTGAGCAGCGAGTCAGGAAACCAGGCTCTGGACCAGGCTCCGGACCTGGCTCTGCCCTGCGACCTTGACAGATCCACCTAATGTTCTTGGGTCTCCCTTTTTCATCATTCAAATGGGACGAAAGTTCTCTCCCTACATCAAAGGATTATGGTGAGAATCAAATGTGAAAATGCTTTGAAAAATACAAAACACTATATAAATATTAGGTACCTTTGCTATTAAAATAATTAACAATAAATTGTTATAAAAACCAGAGTATGTGACATCCCCAGCTCCCTCTGTTTCGAGGGGTCCTTCCTGGGCCAGGGGAGGAACAGGAGGCCCCATTGGATGAGTGGCCCTTGGGATCAGCATCTCGTTATCCACGATGGGTTCCCCAAGCAGCAGCGTCACCTTCAGCCCCTGGCCTCTCCGCTCAGCTTCCCAGTTGCCTCGACAGCAGGAACAAGCGTGAGCCTTGTCAGACAAGCCCTGCATCTCCGTAAAACATGCTCGAAGCATAATTACCCATCGGAGAAGTGCACGGGCCCCGCCCTTATCAGACAGCTGCTGCCACGGCTGGATTTTCACTGCTGCAGCAGCTGAAGGCTGAGTTGTCCGGGACCAAAGAAGCAGGGGCAGTGCTCTAGCTACGCAGGGTCGGATATGACCAGGCCTGGGATGGGAGCCCCGGGCCTTGGCTGTGAAGACCCAAGCCCCCATCGGCCCAAGAAAATGCTGAGCCCAGCTTCTCTCCTCCCTTTCATCACCCTCCAAGTTAGCCCCTAACAGCCCATCTTGAGGGCCCCTCTGTATGGAGGCTGTACCCACCCTAGGCTCCCTGTCCCCTGCCTGTAGCTCCTCTGCCCTGGCACCTGCGTGGCCCTCTTATTGGTCCTGCTGCCCTCCCTATCCTGAGATATCACCTGTGTCTCAAGGGTGGTACCAGCAGCAACCTAGGCAAGTGACAGTGCTTGGAGATGCAGCCAGGCAGTTAGGGTGGGTGGCATTCCCCAGAGCCAGGTGCAGGGCAGGGCAGGAGAGCTGCCACCTCCCACCTCCATCCCCTCCCCGTCTGCCTATGTGCCTTTTCCCGGGAAACACTCCCAAACAACTTTTTGGGAAGATGTGCTCCTGTTTCCTCCATATCTCACCAGGCTACTGCCTGATTGATTTCATACCACGGACATCACTCTTCCTTCCTTCTGGGGAAGGGAAATGGCCCAGGCCCCTGGATCCAGCAGAGGTCTGTGTCTTCCACCTACCCGTCTCTAGACGGTGACTATTTCTAGAAAGAGTTGGGGAAACTGAGCCCTGGGCTGAGCACCCAACTCCTCCAACTCATTCTTCTGAGTGGAACACAGGCCAGAGGGTGGGGGAGATGTGTAGGGGTCCTTGGGAGGCAGTCCGCCTGGCCAGGCTGTCAGAAGCAGCAGGGACACCTGAGGTGCCACTGTTTATCCTTCTAGCAGTCTCACCTGTGGGAGCAGATGCTCTGAAGGAGGGTGATTCTGTTTTCCCTCTTCCTGTGGGGAATAACCTGAAGCAGAAGAAGTCGACTTCCTTTATCCCCCAAGGCACCTCCTCGCATCCCACCCTCTGCCAGCCTCAGCCCCAGGGAAGGGCCTGCAGGGCTCATGCTGTCCTCTCCTGAGCCAGGTGTGGGCTCCTCCAAGCAGCCCCAAGCCTACTCTGGGACCCCACATCCCTGCCCCCCAGGATGCCCTGCCCGGTGCCATCTCAGGGCTTCTAGGGAATTATGCCCAAAAATCGAACTCCACACTGAGACCCAAACCAGATCCTTCCATCCAGGATTGAAGGACATCCACGCCAAGCGCCAGGGCCCTCCCTCTGAACCTTGAACCCTGAGCCTTATCCCAGCCTTTCCCCGCTAGAGCTCAGCTCCTGTGGGAGTGGCAGCTCTGTGGGAAGGATGCATTGAGACAAACGGGGCTGTGATTAGCCAACCATCAATATCTCTTAAAGGCCCATTACCTCAAAAGCTGGCAGGTCCCTCCAGTTCCCCCGCCCTGAGCCCAGCAGAGATCCCCAGGGCAGCTCGAGCCTCCCTCTTTCTCTCTCCTTCCCTCCCTGCTCTGGCTACATCAGCCAGATGGATTATGTCTTATTTCTCTTGGATTTGGCTGCAGGAACCAAACAGCATTTAAGGCCATTGATCGTTCAGAAGGCAAAGTGTATAAGGCACCAAAAAATTAGTTTGGAGTGCCGGGCAGGAGGGCAGCTCAGCTCTGGCCTCAGATTGGCTCTGCTCTGGTGGCCAAGACGGGGAGAGGGGCAGGGGCCAGTGCACCTTTCAATCTCTCCAGAAAGTTCTAGGAAGCTGTCCTCTCCTCATGGCCACCCTGAGCCCTTCTTAACAGCTATGTGCCCAGGTGAGCTGCATGACAGCCAAACCTCTCCTAGGTTTCAGCCCCAGCCCACTCGTCCTCCCCCCAGGACACACAGACACAGACTACACTCACATTACACACCCAAGCGTTTTTAAAAATACCTACACATATGCATGCACATGAGACGGGCATGTCACGCACACGCTCACCTAGGTAC
Source organism: Mesoplodon densirostris (assembly GCF_025265405.1). Taxonomy (NCBI): domain Eukaryota; kingdom Metazoa; phylum Chordata; class Mammalia; order Artiodactyla; family Ziphiidae; genus Mesoplodon; species Mesoplodon densirostris. The sequence continues at coordinate 112,513,345 of NC_082667.1, read as the reverse complement.
ACGTGACTGTCTTGGAGTCTAGACAAAAGGCATTCCCTTTGTCTGAACAGTCTGGTGCCTAGGAAAGTACCTGACACAAAGAAGGTGATCACTGGGAATTCCCTGGTGGTCCAATGGTTAAGCCTTGGCGCTTTCACTGCCCAGGGCCTGGGATTCAATCCTGGTCAGGGAACTAAGATCCCACAAGCTATGCCACATGGGGAAGGGAGGAAGGAAGGAAGGAAGGAAAGAAGGAAGGAAGGAAGGAAGGAGGGAAGGAAAGAAGGGAGGGAGGGAGGGAGGGAGGAAGGAAAGAAGAGAAGAGTTATCACTGATGTTTATTAGATCAGTCAAAATGGCTTCTTGGCTAAATGAATCAGAACCATGGACAGATCCCATTGACCTCCTCTCCCCTCCCTCTGTGATCAATTAGTTCACCGGGCCAAAACCAGCGCCAGCCCACAGCCCACTGGAGCTGTAGTGATGACCATTTTGGTAATCATAAAAATGGCTTCCGTTTTTGAGCTCCTATTTTGCACCAGTCACGAGCCAAGCTCTTAGTATGAATCATCTCACTGGGTCCTCACCACCTCCCAGAATGTAGTGATTGTTATTCCCACTCTACAGATGACAAAACTGAAGTTCATAGAGCTGGAGTGATTTCCCAAAGTTTTCATTGAGCTTGTCTAAAATAGCAGAGGCCTGTCTAACTCCAGGGGCCCCTATTAAATTGTACATACTTCATATGACAATAACTTTACCAGATGGGTTTTCCCTGAAAGCAAAGGAGGAGAGGTTGACATGTATCCACCCACAGCAGCAACTCCTCCACGTCAGCCAGCACGCCTTTCCTGCTTCCCCCAAGGCCCCAGCCTGTCGGAGACAGGAAGAGTGTGCTGAGTGAGTGGGTAGGGTTGAAGCCTGAAAATCAAGGCCACACTGAGCCAAAGTCATGGAAATCTTGCAAAAGGGACACTTGAGAGGCTCAAAGGAGTGTGTAAAAGTGAGATAATGTCAAAGGCAGTGGTATGTCACACAGATTCACCAGGCTTAAAGAAAGGAGGGTAAGCAGGACATTGCCAGAAGCAACTGTCCAGCCCCCTCCCACCCCCTCCCCAAGTCCATTGAAAATATTGAAAAAGGTAAAAGATCCAATTCATTGAAAGAGATGATTAACAGTGAGAATGATGGCTGAAGAGTTCAGTTAACGCAAAGAAACAGAGTCCCACAAGGAAACAAGTCATTGTGTTGTAAAAGGTTGAGCCGCCTTCTTGTGACAGAAGAGAGAGCTTTCTCATTATTGTGTCTTCCAGATAAAGTCAGACTGAGCAACACCTTTGGCAAGAAAATGATCATCAATGAACTACTTTGTTCCGGCTAACCCAGGACCAGAGAGCCCACGTATCTGCCAGGAGAACTCCAGCTCCCCTGGCCAAAAAGAGGCTCCAAATCATGAGAAAAGATCATGGATCACTGGGTTTCAGGCATCAGTGCCCTCCTTTCCCCCAACCCTCTCTCCCATCAAATAACCAATCAAGCTTTATTTCACATGTCAAGGTTCTGAAACATTTGAGAAATCTCTGTACAGCCCAAAAGCCGGGGCCTATGGAACAGTGAGTCTTGACACTACACTTCACTGAGAACGGTTTTCAAAGGTTTTTTGATCCAAAGAACAATCACCTACTTTAGTGCCTCACCTATTCTCCAGACTTGAATCCAAATGACTTTGGGGTATTTCCAAAGATCCAGGTCACCCCCAGATAAACACTCACCAATATTCAAAACCATATGCCACAGACTTCCCAAGGGGAGTTGCGAAGGTGTGTTGACAGTGGGACATGATTGGAATACATATCAAACTTTCCAAGTGGATTACGTTGAAGGGAACAATATCCACTTGAATGTAAAAGTTCTGACTTTGTGAGAAAAGAACTTAATCTAATTCTTCTTGTCACATAAGCAGCAGCCACCAGAAGTGGATCTGAGTCCTTTCTTACGTTAGTTGATTACTACCTTTAGCCCTGAAGGGGTAAGAAGACAAGGATGGTTTGGTGACATTGGAGTCAGGAGTCCTGGGTTTGATTCTGGCTTTACCTTTGACCACTGTGTGACCAAGGAGCTGAACCCCTTTGAGGCTTGGGTTTATTTCCCTTACAAAATGGTACCGGTAATGCCCCCTGCCCGCTCCCCCACCGTGGGACTGGGATTCTGGCTAAATGAGATAGACGACCCAGCACAGTGCTTGGCACGGCACATAGTATGCATTTATTATGTTAGTTGATTCTTCGGAAGGAAGGGGTCAAGCAGACACAGGTCCTGGATGAGGTCCTGAGAGTGGTCCTGAAGCCTGGAAAGAACAAGGGTGAAGCTGGGCATTGAGGAGATAGAGAAGGAGGGCATGAATGGGGGGAGTTGGGCAGGAACCTAAGAGACGAACTTACCCTACATGCTTTGTCTAGGGATGGGTCCTATCACAGGGGTACAGGAAGGAGGCAGGGTTTCATCACTTCTCAAATTGAATCTAAGACATGAACTCAGCAGGAGAAAGACAGTAAAGTGTTCTTAGAGAGAAAGATGCTCTTCACTACCCTAGTGAAGGGTTCAAATCGGCAGTTAGACAAGAAGAAGAACTTCCACCTAGATCCACTAAATCCACTAAATAGGCTGCCAAGAGAGGCTCAGGAATAGGACAAGCAATTGTCCGGAGACAGGGGCATGGATGAGATGAACTAGTGAAGGACTAGCTCTTCCATCTCTGAGGCTCTGTAAGTAGAGGTCCGTCTTAAGAGCAGCTCTCAGCATCAGGAACGGGCTCTACAAAGCCCCGGGAAAACACCACCGTGGCAATTTAGTGGTGAGCAGAACGCTAATTAGTGCCAAGAATAACAGTGGCTTCTTAATGGAGCCCTTAATGAAGACTCATTTTGGGTTTTATTAACATAGAGAAAAAGCACACACTCTCCCCAGCTCTCAGAGAGCAGACAGGATGAAGAGCAGCCCCCCAAATGGGGCTGATCCTATCCCGGGACCCTGCTCGGGATACCATAATAGGCTCTGGGAAGTGGGGTCAGAAGGGCAAGCTTAGAGCCCTAAGAGGTTCCTTGGCCCTTTGGGCAATCCATTTAGACCTGTAGATCCCATATAGTCTCGGGGGGAGATGTCCAGCTGGGCTCAGCCCTGCAATTTACAGGCAAGCAGCAAATAAGAACACAAAGGAGAGCCATCCCCAAGGTGCTGGCAGTGATTTCAAAGGCAGACACATCCCATTAAACATTTAATTAGGGGGCTTCCCTGGTGGCGCAGTGGTTGAGGGTCTGCCTGCCGATGCAGGGGATGCGGGTTCGTGCCCCGGTCCAGGAAGATCCCACATGCCGCGGAGCGGCTGGGCCCGTGAGCCATGGCCGCTGAGCCTGCACGTCCGGAGCCTGTGCTCCACAACGGGAGAGGCCACAGCAGTGCGAGGCCCGCGTACCGCAAAAAAAAAAAAAAAAAAAAATTTAATTAGAATACAATCCCACCAAAGCTCTCCCACCATAAGAGACTAACAAAATGGAGCCCTCTACCCAATGCTGCTCACTTATTACCAAGTATACAGTCTCTGTTGGCTTCAAATATGGCAAGAAGGATTCAGGTTAGACCTAGAAATTCGGAACTTTAAAACTTGTGTATGACCTTGGAGGTCATCTAGTCAATCCCTTGTATTATGAGAAACTGAGGCCCAGAGAAATGAGAAACACTCAAATAGCTAGTTGTGTCTGAGCCATAATCCAAGACACCTCTGGAAGTGCTCCCCCTTGACACCAGCCTCTGCCCCTGCTTGCCTCCCTCTCCCAGGGCTACATAACCTGGCTATTCAACCATCCTTGGGGCTGGGCCGGCATGAGCAGGATGGTACCTGGGGGGCACTTGTGGCTGAGATCTTGAGGTGTCTCCAATGCCCAAATGCTAACCAGGATGCAGCTCAGAGATGGCTTTCCTCAATCATTTAGGTGCTCAAAATCTCTTTGTGGAATGAAATAGGAGAGCCCACTTTTGTAGATCTTTGACACCCTAAACTCAAATGGGAAACCTCAACAGAGGGATGAAAATCCTCCCCAAATAGCTCCACCACTATTCTGGCCACACCTGCAACCCCGTCACCAACAGTTAATGCACAATTACCAAGTTTGTAAGATGAACGGCCTGAGAGCCTGTGATCGGAGTGGAAGGGGGACTTCTTTCTCATTAGCCGAAACCTGCAGGATGGGGACTGTCTCTGCTTGGTGCTCAGGGAGACCCAAGACAGAGGGGAGGCAGTCTCTGCCTGGAAGGACCCAACCTGATGGGGAGCAGCCTGCCCACGAAAAGATAGCAGTGCAATTGCTGAGTGACTGCTGTGTGCCCTGCATCATGAGGCGCTTAACACAAATTATTTCTCATTTAATTCTCACCACATCATTGTAAGGTAGGTATTACTTTGCCTCTTTTAGCAGAAGAGGACAATGAGATACAAATGGCTTAAGTCAACTGCCCAAAGTCACACGGCAAGAAATTGATGGAGCCGGGCTCCACCTCCACTCACACGCCAGTACCTGCAAACTGAACCCCTCAGTCCCCAGGGGATCCTGAGCGGGTGACAGTCACTGCAGGGAGCAAACTGTGGATGGTCTCCTGGACAAAGTTCCCTGGGACTTTTGAGAAAGGCCAGCAGTAGCTGGAAGGACCTCATGACGGTGGCAGAACTGTCAGAAAAAGAGCTGACATTTATTGAGCAACTGCTGTGTGTGCTGAGCTCTATGCCATGCGGCTCACTATCTAATCTCGTCTAATGTGCACAACAACCTTCTGACGAGAGTCAGGTTCAGAGAGAGCAAGTGACTTTCCCAAGGTCACACAGCGAGCAAATGATCAGTTTGGGATCTGAACCTAGATCTGTCTGATACCAGTTGGAGAGGACAAAATCCAGGGGAATTTGACCTGAGGGGACAGTGGGTGCTGGGGGGAGGCTAAGAAATAGCTCAGAGGCCACCACTGGAGACATCTCTTTCCTGGAAGACAGGAGCTTATTTTAAGAGGCTTGGCTCTGAAAAGGCAGGAGAAGGGACCAGGTGTGCCTTGACCTGAGGGCCCTTTTTACCACTGCATCCATCCTCTTCCCCCAGGAGAGTCCATGGAGATGACAAAGGATCACATCGATAAGATTCCATTAACACGCAAGGTTATTGCACAGCATTTAAGCATCACCACGGCCACTTTAATCTGTTTTCCCAGAGAGGTTTATGCCCCATCTGTTCACACAGCCCCCGGCACAGCACGGCTCACCGGAGACTGCTGGTTGGCATCCCCATGAGCCCCGCAGCTCAGGCTGCCGGCAGCAATGCAGGCTTTCGAGACAGACAGAACAAAGTTCAAATGCTGGTTTCCCCAGCACTGAGCATTTCCTCATCTCTTAAAAAGAGCTAATCATGCCTGTTTCCTAGGGTTTTCATAAGCATTAAAGAGCTTGTCCCAACCTCCGCCAAAGCCACCCTTCACTGTCCCCTGCTCCACACGCTTCACTGGCCATTTTGCCTTCAATCATGGAGGAGGTTGAGTCCTCTGAGGCTCTCTCTACTCTGCATCCAGGGCCACCCCTCCCTGGTGGAAAGGAGAGGAGTTGAGAGAGCTCCAGCTCTGTGGAGGACCAGAGGGAGGTGATCCCAGAGGGTGGGGAAGCAGGGAGACAGCCCAGGAGATCCTGGAGGCAGAGGGACCCTGGGGCCCCCAAGACTAAGTGGGCTGATGCCAGGAATCAGACCCCCTCTGCACTGAAGGGGTGCTGGGAAGAGCCTCCAGCTTCACTGGCCCTGTGCTGGGGAAATGGAGGCACTTGGGGAGTAGGAGGGCTCCCCTTCCTGAGGGGCCTAGAAGGAGTCAGTGACAAAGGATCCAAATGCCCACCTCCATCCACACAAGCTCTCAGCATGCTGCGGAGGGAAACTGTGCCATGGCACTGCCACCAAGCCCAGGCAGCAGCTCTGCCTTCAGAGCCTGCTCCACCTCCAGAAACTCCTGAGGGATGGAGCCCAGCCAAACCCGCCCCATCCTTCTTCCCCTGAAGTCACACTAGCCTCCTCAGGCCCCAGACCAGGAACCTTCTCACCTTTGAGCCTTTTCTCATACTGGTCCCTTCTTGGTGATGCCTCAGCATCTCCCTAAATCAGCCCAGCCTTCAAGGGTCATCATGGGCCATCTCCTCTGTGAACCCGGGTACTGCCCTGGGACAAGTCCTCTCTCCTCCCCCTCCAGGGGGTCTTATCTCTCCCCACCTCTGCTCTGAGCACACACAGCCTGTGTGAAAGGAGTTCTTCCCGCCCATTCCCAGAGCCCTGGAGGGCAGAGATGTGGCTGGTTATCCCTGCGTCCTCAGCACTCAGCACAGAGCCCGGAAGGAGCGGGTGCCTGGGAAATACCCATAATTAATTCATCGCTGAGGAAGCCCTGTTCTTTCCTCCTCTTCCCCTTCTTCCCTGGCACCAGAGATTGGGTCTGTGGAAGATGTAAGCATAGGACAGCTGACCCAGGTCAAACTTGGGTGATGCCCTTGGCTGGGAGGCGAGGGCTTGGTCCCAATGCCTTGCTCCTGTGATAAGAGAATGATTTTTTTTTTTTTTTTTTTTTTTTTTTTTTTGGTCCTTTACCTCCCAGTTGTAAAGCTCTTAAAGAGACCTCAGCTTCTTATTAGCTCCCTCTTTCTTCCTGCCAATTCTAAAACAAATGTCTGCTTCCTCTGGAGCTCCCTCCTCCCAGGCCTGCCACGCCTCCCCACCTCCCACGCTCTCCCTCCCACCCCATCCCTGTAGCAGGGAATGTAATTAGGCCTTTCCCCAGGACAGCACCCCCTCCACGCAGCTGAACTGCCCGTCCAACAGGGGATAATTTATGGAAATGGGTAAAGGTGTTTTTAAATTATTCAATTTAAATGTAAATAGGAGAGATGGTTTCTCTGAATAAATTGTCTTATTTATGTTCCACCCAAATCCCCTCCCAGGGAAATATGGAGCAATTTGGAGCCCTCTGGAGCCCAGAGCCCTCCACTTCTCTTTAAGGAATGTGGGAGCAGCCCAGGCCCCCGGGGGCGGGCAGTGACTGGGAGACAAATGTCCTGACAGCTGCTGTCCCAGCTGGGGTCACAGGACAGGCCGAGCTCTCACCAAGGGCTGTTTCACCCCATTCCACCTTGGAGAGCTGTGGCCAGGCCATGCCCGGATGTGGGCAGAAAGCAATTCCTCCATCTTTGTTTGCTGGGGAGTGACAATGGGGCAGGGGCTCCGTGCCCCTCGGCTTCTGCCCAGGGTCTCTGTCCATCTGACGCCAAAGCAATGGGGGGCTTCACACCTCCCTGATAAAAGTCCTTCACTCTCTAAGACGCTAACTGACTGTGGGCCATCTTTCCTTGGAGCATTTCTGCCCTAAATAGGGGCTCCTAGACACAGGGCTGCCTTGAAAGTAAAGCCCTTCCTTGGTACATCTCAGGCACTGTCACGTGTGTCCATGGGAAGGCCTCTGAGGGTGAGGAGAGGGGCCGTTCTTTAGCCCCTCCCGTAGTACCACCTACATGCCAGCGTTACCATCTCCTGAGACTGGACCACCGTTACATGGGAGCTACATGATCCATGTAGCTGTTAGGGGATTTTCGGGGGCAAAGGACAGAACATCAAAGTAGCTGAGATTATATGGAAATTTACTAGCCCTGGAAACCGGGAGGCTGGGCCAAATTCAGGTGCAGATCTGGTGTGATCTGGGAGCCTTATCCTGTTTCCCTGTGATTCTTTTTTGTATATCCACCATCCTTGGACTAGATTACGAGATGGCTGGGGGCAGTTAAGAGCCTTAGATCCAACCATGATGATGCTCAGGGAAAACCAGGAGAGGGCAACTCTCAGAGACACTTCAAGAAGTGTGAAGCAGGCTCCCCGCCAACTCCTCAAAAAAAACTCTCCTTGGGCTTCCCTGGTGGCGCAGTAGTTGAGAGTCCGCCTGCCGATGCAGGGGACACGGGTTCGTGACCCGGTCCGGGAAGATCCCACATGCTGCGGAGCAGCTGGGCCCGTGAGCCATGGCCGCTGAGCCTGCCCGTCCGGAGCCTGTGCTCCGCAACGGGAGAGGCCACAGCAGTGAGAGGCCCGCGTACCTCAAAAAAAAAAAAAAAAAAAACTCTCCTTGCATCTCATTGGTCCATCCTAACCTAATGTCTGCAAGGAGATTGGGATTACCTCAGACCAGTCAGAGTGTCCAGGAGCTGGGGGTGAGGCTAGCTTCTCCCTACACAAACATGGGGCCCTGTGAGGGAGGAGGAAGTGGGGACTGGTGCTGGGTAGACAGTACCCACTGGAGTAACAGTTGAATAGTTGAAATCAATACATGTTTTAATGGTTGACCATGTTTGTTTCAACCCCCCTCTGCTTGAAATGGGTCAATTCCTTTCTGCCTAATCCTAAGGACCCCAGGACAGCACCCTTCCACACAGCTGCCCATCTCCCAAAGAGTAGAGAGTCAGACCAGTGACCCAGATCTCAGGCTGATTGGCAAGACTGGACCAAATCAGACACAAATTGCTGTCCAATGCCTTAACTCTTTCCCAGGATACCCATCAATGGAGGAATGGCTTGTCCAAGCCCCACGATCGGCATCACCCCCTCACTGCCATTTATTCACTCATTCTACAAGTATGTCTGGCCTGCCTACCTTGTGCCAGGCACAAGCTAGGGGCAGAAGTTTCACTGGCAAAAAAAGAGCCCATTTCCTGTTCTTGCAGACTTACCATCCCTGCAGTGGACTTTATCATGTTTGTTGCCAGTTGTTTCAGCTGCCCACAAACATTTTTGCCAATTTTGGGAGTTTCCAGACTCAGTGAATCACACCTTCCCAAGGTAGAAACCAGAAGCTCGGTTACCCGGTCTCCTTTGCAGCTAGGGCACAGACATGTGACTCAGACCCCACCAAGCAGACTCCCTCATAAGAGACTTTGCTCTAGAAGGGAGGGATCTGAGTAAGGAAGCAATGCCCAGAACGCACTGTGCTGGCAAGGGTGGAGGTGGAGATGTCCAGCTTTGGGTAGAAGTGACAGCAGGATTAAGCTCCTGGCCCAGAAGTGCAGTCAGTGGGGAGTGGCAGCAGAGGTTCCCTGGTGCCTGGTGGGAAAGCAGCAGCAGCTGTGGTTTCCCCATCACTCAGCTTCTGCGTGCAGTGGGGCATCAGGCCTGGAAGCTTAGCCTCGAGTCTGGCTCTCCAGCCCTCCGTATGACTAGATGAGACACACCATATTCTTCTAACATATAGATTCCTCAGTCAGTCAGAGTCCCGTCTATTGCCTAGGGCCACTAACCCCACCTGATGCAGAAGCATGTCCCATCCTTGGTGAGGGTTACTCATTGTGAAGACCTCACCCAGGTAGCCCCTTCCTGGCATCCTACTGAGCCCAGGCACTTTGCTCATACCTCTTAACAGCAGTCTTTTTTTTTTTTTTTTGGCTGCGCCGGGTCTTAGTTGCGGCATGCGAGATCTTCGTTGCGGCATGCATGCAAGATCTAGTTCCCCGAGCAGGGATCGAACCCAGGCCCCCTGCATTGGGAGCACAGAGTCTTACCCACTGGACCACCAGGGAAGTCCCTTAACAGCAGTCTTAACAAAGGTATGAGCCCCTCTGTGTGTCTCCACTACACCCCACCCCCAACACACACACTAAACTCTGAGCTCCTTGGGACCTGGGACCACACCTTTTGCACCATTATATCCTCAGGTCTGTTTAGAACCTGGGTCAGAATAGGTGCTCACTAAGTATTGGCTGTGATGCGATCATTGCCACTGTCTTCATTAATGACACCAAAAAGGCCACCAATGGCTGACTCTGGATTGAGCAACACACACAGGGAATGGCCCGTATCTTGTCCTACCTTCTCCAGAATCAGCGACCAGGTTCACATCCATGGGCTCCGGGCACTTCAGTCCCCACAAGAAAGTCCTCTAAAATACCACAGGACTGCCTTCTGACCCCTGCCCATTTCCCTAATCACCTTTGGCAGCCTTGCATTTACTCCTGCCAACCAGCTGGTCCCATCTCAGCCTTGCCCTCCTTCCCACCCTGCCCTGGGCAGCCTTGGGAAGATCTCCATCCTTGGACCCATTGGAGATGACATCCCGAAGGCCCCTGGAGAGATATGCCCAGATGGGTTACATAGCCAACCCAAGGGTATCCTTTATCCTGGCCAGCCCTGCGAGCGTGCCCACACACACACTCTCTACCCCCTCTGCAGAAAGAGCCAGAGGAAATGGACGAGTTTTCTGGAATCAATTTCACGCCTTGGGCATGATAAACAACCAAGCAGAGAGCAGCACCCATCGAGGGAGCTAATGGCCTTGGTATCTGAGTGATGCATCACTCCGTGAAAAAGAAAGCCTGGCCTTTTCTCCACGCACCGCTCCACTTGGAGCAGACTCGCGCCAGCCCCAGCTGCACATTCCTGGGCGTGGACGAGACAGGCACTTGCCCCTTCCCCAGGCAGCCCACGGCCTATCCTCAGCTGGGGGCCTGGGGAGGCCCAAGGCAGAAAGCACCTGACCCATTACCTTAGCTAGCAGGGCCATAGTTCAGATAGAGCCCAGCTACCTGCGTTCAAATCCCAGCTCCACTTCTCACTCTCTGAGTGACTTTGGGCAAGCTACCTAAATAGTACCCACGTCACAGGTTCTTCTGAAGATTAAATGAGGCTTTTTGCAAAGAACACATAATAAGTCTTCAATAATCTTAGCTATTGTTATTATTATTATGACTCCCTGTAGCCAGGAAGTTCTTGGTTCATCTACCTTGAATCCTACCCACTGCCTTTTAGGGCCACTGTAGTTGGTTCTCTTCCTGGTGGGCCAGGAACTCAGCCGTCTCCAGTGTGACGCAGTAGGGAAAATAATGGTGCTGGAAGCAGAAGAACTACGTTCAAACTCACCTCAAGTCTGTTAGCCATGATTCTCCTTATATCCAATTAGCGTAAGACCGATTCTAAAGACATGACTACTAGCTGTGTGGACGGACAGATGTCACTCTGCTTCTGTGGGCCAGAGGCTACAGCGTCCTTGTTTGTACAATAGGAAAAGAACACCATCTCCAAAAGTCATAGGATGAGGTCAGATGCAGTAACACCTAAGAGAGTGCCTGGGATGGCGGGGGATCAGGGATGTTCATTGAACCTGGATCTGCACAAACGCTCGAAGTGAGACTTAGATCCCTAAGCCTGCGCTACCTGAGACTTATAATGACCCCTTTTCTACAACCTTCTCCACTTCCTGTCCAACTCAGCAAATCCCTCCATGTTTCTTCAGCCTGAGGAGCACTTATTTAATAGTGAGAAACCAACATCAGATTTTACCGGAAGTGAGTAAAACCCTTGCAGCCATCCACGGGAACGCCGATGCCCAGGACAGGGCTGGTGAGTGGCAACTGATGCGTGTCCCACACTCAGCGGTTAACAAATGTGTTCTCGGGTAGTATCTTACCAAATACTTTCCCAGTCCAGTTTTGTCAATGGGGAATCTAGCTCAGAATGGGGCGCCAACTTCCCCCAAAGTGGTAAAGAAGGATGTGAACCTATTTTGCAACCAGTCTTTCCCCGACTCCCTTGGGCACTCTGCCCTCTTCCCGTATGTCCTCCTGCGCCAGCCTGGAAGGTCTTTACTGATCCTCTAGCTCTATACCTGGCAAAATGTCTGGCACAGAGTACAGTCCCAATAATTCATCGTCAAATTTAATCCAAATACTTCATTTCACCCACAGGGAATCTGAGGCAGAAAGAGACGTAGTGAGTAGCCCACGGTCACACAGCTGGAAGGTGATGCGATGGATCCACTAACAGAAGAACATGAGCTCACCCCAAAATGTCAGAACTAGAAGAATCCTAGAAGGTCATGTGGTCAAGGCCCTGCCAGGCCTTCCCTGGTAATCAAAGCCAAGTTCTCCCACTCAGACCTTGGAGGGGAGACAAGAGGCTTCTGAGGCTGGAAGATATAGTAGATTGATTATAAAACGTCCCCAAATCCTCCCCTACTGATATCCATGCCCCTTTACAACATGGCTTTGCAGCTTCTCCCAACAAGAAGTAGAGTCTGTTTCCCCTCCTATTGAATCTGGGCTGCCTTGTAACTCGCTTTGACCAATAGAATTCAATGGAAGTCATGGTGTCCCAGTTCCAAGGCGAGACTTCAAGAGACCTTGCCAGCTTCCATGCTCCCTAGAGCCCTGCCAGCACCCTGTGAGCAGGCCTGGGCTAGACTGCTGGAGGATGAGAGACAAGTCAGTAAAAGGCCAGTTGTCCCAGCTGAGGCCTCCCTACTCCTGTCTATGGCCAGCTGACCCCGCAACATGAGAACTCAACCTAGAGCAACAGAGGTACCTCCTCTGCCCATAGCCAACCACAAGGACATGAGTGATTCCAGCCAAGACCAGAAGCACCACCCAGATAACCCATAGGCTCATGAGAAATCATAAATATAATTGTTTTAAGTCCCTGAGTTTTGGGGTGCTTTGTCACAAAGCACCATCTAACAGATACATTGGGCCTTAAGAAAAGACCCCAAGTCATAGGGCTGGAGAAGCTGAGGCCTGTGCCCCTGCAGGGACTTGAGGGAGCAGAACTCTTTTCTGCAAAGAGCCTGACTGAGTTTCTACCTGGTCTGTCCAGTCTCTAGGTCTGGCCCAGCCCAGGACCAAGGAAGTCAGTTCTAGCTCCAGCCCTACCCTTCCCACCCACCTTGGCACCTGCAATACCCACCCAGGGCAGTATCCAGGAGGGGTCCGTACAGGGAGGGCTGCGACAAGAGTCGAGGCTGTCCACAGACCAGGAGGAGTTCATCTCAAAGACAAAGCCCAACAAAGCCCCGAGGTGGGGTCTCCATGGTAGAGAAGCATCCGAGACCAGACGTCGCCCCCCGCCCATCACCCAGGGGGAGCAATCAGCCCCGGAGGAGCTGAGCAGGCCGCTTGACATTTGATGGGAGTCATTATCAGACACTTATTCCCAATCAGGGCTCAAGTGTCTCTGAGGGCCCCTCTGCTGCCTTCTCATTCCAGGGAGCATTAACAGGAGGAGGGGAGGCGCAGGTCTGGGCAAAGGCCCTCAGACCCACCTCTCTGACTCCAGCCCCCTTCTTGCTTCCTGGGGCCCCCAGGGGCAAGCTACCTCATGCCAGAGTGTGGAGAGTGGGGGACTCCAGAGTGGAGAGCTTGACTCCCGGGTCCTCGGGCACAGAGAGGCTCAAAGAGATGTGTGCAGAAGGGCTGGCTCAGAGCTCAGATTCCTGCCGGGCCCAAGAAGGGCTTTGTCTCCAAGGCTCATGCCTCTGGGAGTCCTGAGTCCCCGCCCCAAGCAGCCACCTCCTCCCTCAGACAGTCCTCCAAGACCAAGGCCAGGCTCCTCCCTTTGCACAAAGACCAGAACTCTCTCTCTCTGCAGCCAGACAGCTCCGCTCAGAGAGAGCCATGGCTCAGGAGTGTGAAGGCCTTGTAAGGCTCTCCTGACTCCGCAGAGGGATCTTGGCCAAGCTTCTTAATCTCCTGCTCTGGAAAGAGGGCAATGATCCCTGCCCTGCCTCCCTGCACAGGGCTATTGCGAGAATCCTGTTCTTTACTGTACGGGAGAACACTTGGTAAACTGTAAAACGAGGGCTGGGCACAATTGTCCCCCGTGGATCCTCATCACAATATAGGCGAGCTCAGATGAGCCAGGTGCAGGCGTGTTGGTGGGGTTGTGTGAGTCTGTGTGTGTGTGTGTGTGTGTGTGTGTGTGTGTGTGTATCTGCACTGGTGTCTCACTGCGTGCTTCTGCACTCCAATACCGATATTTCATGGTTTCGGATTATCTGTGAGTTTTCACCACCTATGTCTCTATTCAGGCAGTGAATCAACTGTGTTCATGTGTTACAGCCTGAATACAGAGGCAGAGTCTTGAGGTTACAAAAGAAAGGGAGCAAAAACACCTTGTAGTGGGGTCTGACAGTTGAGAGAGAGAGAGTACAGACACACACACACATACACACGTACACACACACCTGTGCTGTCAAGGAACTTAAGGACTCAAAAAACCAAATGCAAAAAATAGAGAAAGAGGTGGGTGGAGAGTCATGGAATAACGGGCCCTGAGAGTGGTCAATCCAGAAGGCTTCCTGGAAGAGGAGGTAAAGTCTGAGCTGGCTTTGGTAGAAAGGCAGGAAAAGATGGCTTTGGGAGAAGAATAGACATGAATTGGTTTTAAGTATTCTGTTATCAACTAATGGTAATTATACTTTACCCTGGCAGAGCAACTGAGGATTTACAAAGCTTTTCCATATGTATTTTCTCATATGCGTCTCATTACAGTCCTCTGATCGAGACAAGTCAGGTTTTATTTTCCCCATTTAATAGATGAGAAAACTGAGGCTCAGAGAAGATGAGTGATTTTCCCAGTGTCTCCAAGCTCATAGGCAGTGGGGCTGGTAGAAGCTCCCAGGGCTCCTGACTCCTCCCTAACCTGGTACACTTCCCATTGTCTCTCCACAACCGCACCCCACCACCGGGTCTGGTTCCATCTGTAAGCTCCTTGGGGGCAGGTACCATGTCTGGGTGATGGACTTTGGACAGTGCTTGGGAACTTAGTCAGTAGAGGGGAGTGGTGGCTTTAGAGTCAGACAGAAATGAGGCTCAACCCAAGCTCTGCCATTTACCTTGACTTTGGCTTGTTAAATTCCTCTCTGAACCTCTTGTTTCCATAGGCATAGAAGAGATTATTAGGAGGAGCAGAAGGGAGAATGTTTCTGAAGCACTTAGCACTGTGCCTGGCACATAGTACTTGCTCAAATAATGGTAGCTACTGTCATTAACCTCTCAGTTATTCGTTTATTATTGCTAATTAAGAAGCCTTTCTTTTTTTTTCTTTTTTTTTTTAAGAAGCCTTTCTTGATGGCCATTTTTCACCCATTTCTCCCTCCCAGGATAAATGGGTCCGTCATTGAACACACACACTGCCCATTCATTACTGTTATGAGAGATGGTCCCCAGTGGGCAAAAGCAATTCACTTCTCCCTCCATCCACCTGGGCCCACATGTCCAGTCCAGACCCCACACCCTGGAGGGGCCCTAGGGATGCTCCTGTACAAGTTGGTGTCGGGCCTGACCCCTCAGCCACCTGTTGAAATCCATTTCAGTCACCAGAGCTCTCATTTCTATTAAAACTTCATTTGCCAAGAAAGCGGAAAGGTAATTATGAATCCTAGTCTTAAATCACTCTGCCGCTGAATTATTAAAGGGAAGAATTAAAAATAATCAGGCTTTTTCATTACACTTCGTAGCAGGGAAATTAAAGGTCTAAGAATGTATTTTTTCCTCGAAGTTAAGTATTCATTTTGGAGATTTATAGAGTAGGTGAAATGATTCCCTGCATGTGCAGCTTTCCCTTTTATAAAAGAGGGAGAGAGGAAAAAACCTTGTAAAATTAAAAGGGAGATAGAGCAAAGAAGGGATTTAACATAAAGAAGTACAACTGAGTGTTTTGCATTTTAATACATTTTTTCTGCACAATTACACCATTGAGTGATATAGCAGCGGGAGATTAGGCTGCTGCTAATTTCAGATACTGGGTAGGGAAATGCTAAGGGGTCTCACCAGTTGTTGGGTCAGAAAAGCGCACTGGGGCATCTGAGCCGGCTCCTTGGATCTCCAAGGCCTGTGAAGCAGGGACCAGTTCAGCACCAAGATTCCACACCCTCTCTTTTCTTCATGGAAGAACAGGATGAGGGGCCAGGTTCATTTCACAGAGCAGAAAATCCAAGGTACCAAGGTGGGGAAAGCAGCATCTTGGGGCCTGAGACCAAAAGAGGCGGGGCATGGAAGAACTTCCCAGTTGGTTGTCAGATCAGGGTGTCACTCCCTCTGCACTCCCGCCCAAACCCCATGCTCCAAGGCTGAGTGTGAGAAACAGAACTGTCTGAGCTAGGACAGAGACAGGATTCGGGAAGGCCTTAGAGGCCCTGATGGATGAGGCCAAGAATTGATCGAGTCTCTGTTTCCCCATTCCCAGCCGGTCCAGAGGATGCAGACCAGACTCCCCCGAGTCAGGTGAGAAAGAGGTATAAACGCCTCCTCCCCTGGACCAGATGCCAAAGGAGGAGGAAATGATAGCGGATCAGAGCTGGAGGGAACCCATCCCGGGAGGCTTCGGGAGGAAGGGAGCAGGGAACAGGGACAGAGTTTGCAGGCAGACGGAGAGACGGCAGAGGACAGAGCACGGCAGTGCTTCCCGCTCCACAGCAGCTGGAGACCACTGTGTGCTCTCCCTTCTGGGGGCAATGCGACAACAGAACTAGAATCGGGACACCATCAACACACAAGCATCATTGGCAGCAGCTGGGTAGTCCCAAATCGGACCTAAGGGAGGGTGCTAAGAGCAGGCTGTTCCCATCCAGATATTCTCCAACAGCTGGCCTGCCTTTTGGTGGGGATGCCAAGCCTCTATCCTGCGTCCCTTCCACCCACACAGGCAACAACTGGACAAGGAAGGGGGCGGGGCTCCCCATGGATCCAGGCCCAAGAGCTACTCAGCTGCCTGCCCCCCTCCCCCGAGGTGGTAATGAATTGCAGGGAAACGCTGCTGAGAGGTGTCAGAACAATTTCTATTAAACATAATTTCCTAATGAAAAGGTTACGAGGGAGCTAATCAGGATTGAATGCTCACTCCAGTTTACTCCAAGGGAGGGGGCTCGAGGCCAGGGCCTTGGTTCCACCTGGTCTGGACTGGAGAGACGGGCCCCTGGGGCTGGATAAGGCCCTGAGCAGCTTCAATGCATCCCTCTCAAGGTCTTGCATATGCCCATTATCGCAGGGTGCCAGGCACTGTGCTAAGTGTTTCCCATGTATCATATCCTCACAACATCCCTGCAAAATTGAAATTATATTCCCATTTTCAAGATGAGCAAATTGAGACTCTGAAAGGTCATGTGACTTGCCCAAGGTCACCTCTCCGGAAATTAGGAAGCAAGGGTCAGATTCGAACCCAGGTCTGTCTGACTGAAAGACGTACCACATCGTCCCTTCTCACCTCCCAGGGCCCCGTCCTACCCCAAGGTCGTAAAGTCCTTTGGAAGGGCAAATGGAGCCCTAGAAATGGAGCAGGGCTGGGGCAGCCCAGACGTGCAGCAGAGGCTGCCTCACTCCTGTCCAGCTGTCCACACCTTGCCCTGTCTCTGATGATCATCTGGATATCTGTGAATAAAGAAACCACAGTCACAGATTCTAAATGATTCTGTGTCTCCTCAGAGGCTGGCGTGGTGTCCTACTGAGCCCAGAGGGGACATCTTTGTCCATGCAGCCAACTCAGGGGTGCTGAGAGCCCCTTGAGTCTATATCTTGAGAAAAGAAGTCACTGACCCCATGCAGACCCCCACTCTGGACCCAGACAGTGTTCCCAAGCCAAGCTTGTCTCTGAGCAGGGACGCTGCGCCCTTTTCTCCCCCATTAACCTGGATCTCAGATGCTGAATTCCTACATCAGGGCTGTGCTGAGGGTGGGGGCTGTGTGGCCAAAACTAAGAGAAAGGAGGGGGCATTTTTAGAACATTTAGGGATTCTTCCCAAGCCCTCAATTACGAGCTGTTTAAAAATGGCCTTGAGGGCTTCCCTGGTGGCGCAGTGGTTGAGAGTCCGCCTGCCGATGCAGGGGACACAGGTTCGTGCCCCGGTCCGGGAAGATCCCACATGCCGCAGAGTGACTGGGCCCATAAGCCATGCCCGCTGAGCCTGTGCGTCTGGAGCCTGTGCTCCGCAACGGGAGAGGCCACAACGGTGAGAGGCCCGTGTGCCGCAAAAAAAAAAAAAAAAAGAAAATGGCCTTGACCTCTACTGGTGGGAGTTTGGGGATGAGGGATGGAGGAGGAAGGAGTAAACAGGATGTGAATCTGAGACCAAATAGCAATGAGCCCTACTCTCTTCCATTCAGAGACTCCTGATACCACCAGAGCCCAGTTGGGGGCAATTACAGGAACACTGCGGCTTTGCTCTGCCAGAAGCTTCTGCAACTGTTGAGACATCTCTTTGTAGGGAGAGGAATGTTCCAGATGTGCCCCTGGGGACAGAGGCAGGCCCTTAGAGGCTACAGCTGAAAATCTTCCAGGAAACTCACCACCACCCCTATATCCTGGGGGAGGGGGGGCTGGGCTACAGGAGGGGCCCAGATGACAGATTCTCCTCCTATCCTGCCATCCAAACCCACCCACCACCTCCCCCGCCCCTCCCTGCTCCGAAGTCCCTCCACCTCGCCATGAGCCCCAGGCTCTGCACAGCCCCCACAGCTGGGTGCATCTCCCATCCTTCATTACAATGAAGCTGTCACAGACTGCCATGTGCCTGCCTTCCCAGGACCTTCAAAGCCTGGAACAGCATGAAATCTGCAGCTGCCTTCCCCCAGCGCCCACTCCCCACTCAGTTCCCTCCCTCTAATTGCTCTGCACAGATTAAACTTGGATGTTGCAGCTCTGGCTGAGGACAGCCAACGCTAATGTTCTCCAAAAACATAGGAGGCTGCTTCTGCCTCTAGGCAAGAAGAGCTCGCTTCCTGGGTGTCCGAGGTGCCGCCCCTCCTCACACACACACTCCCTGTGAGAACATCTCCTCTCAGCCCATCCACCCCTTAGACTGAAGGCTTCCTGGATGGCAGGCAAGGTTTTTGCTGAGAACAGCAGTAGTTCTTGAAGGGCAGTCCCTGGCCCAGCAGCATCAGCATCACCTGAGAACACAGAAATACAAATTCTCAGGCCCTTCCCCAGATTTATTGAATCGGAAATCGGGGGTGCGGCCTAGCAATTTAGGGTTTATCAAGCCCAGCAGACAGCTCCAATTCACTGGTTCTGATTCAAGTTTCAGAAACATTGAACAAAGGACCAGTTCAATCAACAGCTGATCAACTTGATGGAGCTCCCCTGGGCATGCAAGTCTGTGCTAAAGCTGGCAGAGAGGAAAAATACCACCTCCCCTGCATGGGGCTGGCAGTCTGTGACCGACAGGAGGGGTGATAATCAAGTACCCACTGCAAGACCAACCTGAAAATCTGGAAGATGCAGAGGGGTTAGCTGGATGCCGCAGGAAATGAAGGCTCCGTGGATGAGGGGAATTAAACTAAATTGGGGCCTAAATAAATTGAGACCAAGTGAAAATCAAAATCACAATGAAATATCACCTCATACCCATTAGTATGGCTACTATCAAAAAAAAAACATAAAATAACAAGTGTTGGTAAGGATGTGGTGAAATTGGAACACTTGTATCCTGCTGGTGGGAATATAGAATGGTGTAGCCACTATAGAAGACAGTATGGTGGTTCCTCTAAAAGTTAAAAATAGAACCATTATATGATACTGCAATTCCACTTCTGGGTATATATCCCAAAGAAATGAAAGCAAGATCTCAAGGAGACGTTTGTACATCCATGTTCATTAGAGCATTATTCACAATAGCCAAAAGATGTAAGCAACCCAAGCTTCCCTCAGTAGGTGACTGGATAAGCAGAATGTGGTCTATACATATGATGGAATACTATGCAGCCATAAAAAAGAAGGAAATTCTGACACATGCTACAACACGAATGAACCTTAAGGACATTATGCTAAGTGAAATAAGCCAGTTACAAAAAGACAAATAGTCTTCGATTCCATTTATATGAGGTTCCTAGAGTAGTGAAATTCAGGGCAACACAAAGTAGAATGCTGGTTGCCAGGGGCTGAAGGGATGGGGGAACAGGAAATTGTTGTTTCATGGGTCCAGAGCTTCAGACTCACAAGATGAAAAATTCTGGACAGGTGTTGCAAAATAATACGATTACAATTAACACTACTGAAACATACACTTAAAAATGGTTAAGATGGCAATTCTAGGTTATGTGTATTTTACCATAATTAAATACAAAAAATAATCTGGGCCAAAATTTGGGCAGGAAACGGGACACGAACTGCAGCAAGCCTCGTGTGTGCAGTGCATCTCATTGGGAGAGGAGCAAAGCAGGAGTGAATATCTGATTTTACAGGGAGACAAGCCAGGGAGGAGGGGTGCCCCACCCAAGGTCTGGACACAGTGAGTGGAGAGCTGGGTCTGGGGCTCAAATCCTGACCCCCAGGCCAGCCCTTTCCTCTCATGGTAAAGAGCCCTCCAGGCCCAGGAAGCTGCAGGCCCGCCCCTTGGCAGGATCTTTAGGAGTTGAGGGTGGGGTTGGGGAGCCCTGGGGTCAGGCTTCAGGGTTGAGCCCATGATGTCCATGCCAGTATCACACCTGCTTCCCCCCACAGTCCTTGACAGCACTCCCTTCAGTCTCAGCAATGTCCCAGTTTGGAAGACAGGTTATATATTTACCCCAACTACAAGTGACCAGAAAGCCAAGGAGCAGTGTGGGTGGAATTGGGCAGGAAAAAGGAAGCAGCCCAGATTCCTGGAGAGGAGAGTCCTCATGTGCATCTCAGAAGGTCCCTCTGGCTGTGAGCAGAAGACCCAAAGGATGGAGGAGGGAGGCTGTGGAGGAGCGGAGGGTCAGTGGACCGTGGACCCCAGGACCATCACGTGCCTTCTCCTGGCTGTCATGCTCCCCCACCCCCTTTTCCATCTCACTCCCTGGGTTCCCCATGTGGAACACAAGGGCAGGCCCTGCAGGAGGAATCAGCCATGGGGTTCTCTTCTGCCTCTGAGCTTCCCCACCTCGAGTCAAGGCAAAGTCCAGACCAGCCTACAGAGGCCATCCCATCCCATCCACCCATCTCAGCCTTGGCCAACCTCTCTTCTTCAACTCCCACCTCAATCCCCAACTCACCCCTCCCAACACTGTGCCCTGTAGCTAGAAAACCCCCATGCCCTCAATCCTGAGGCCCTCCGCGTTCCTCCTCTAGGGTCCCTTCCACAGCTCCGAGGCCTTGCAGCCAGAAGACCTGCATCTG
This sequence comes from Mesoplodon densirostris, assembly GCF_025265405.1. NCBI lineage: Eukaryota > Metazoa > Chordata > Mammalia > Artiodactyla > Ziphiidae > Mesoplodon > Mesoplodon densirostris. Next base: position 112,492,418 of record NC_082667.1, on the reverse strand, counting down.
ACTCCCGCTCCTCCACCTTGTATCTTTGTGATCTGAGGCAAGTCATTTCGCCTCTCAGAACCTCAGCTTTCTCAGCTTTCTCAGCTTCAAAATGGGACTGCATCCCCCACTCAGAGAGTGCAGTGAGGCTCCAACAGGATGAGCGTGAGAGGAGCCTCTTGATGCTGGTGTTGTGTCTGATACTTCCCGTGCTACTCAGCACTCCTCAGCATTTATGTACAAAGCAGTCCCTTGCCTTGCCTCTGTGAGTTTTCTCCACGAGGGGTACCCGCGTTCCCCCTTCCACCCACACCAGGGGCACGATGGACCAGAGTCAGAGACACACGGCAGGTGGAGAGTTGGGGGCAGAATCCAAAGCACCCCATGGCCCACCTTTACCCTTTGCCTTTGGAAAATGATAACGATGTCTTCTCCAAAGACCTTCCCCCTTGGGGAATGTTGTCAGTGCTGACATTGGCATGAGTTTATCAATCCCTGGGCTCCCCCGTCTGATAGTGAGGGCTCTGGGGGCACATGGCCAAGTTCCCTAAGAACAGGGGTGGTGTGACACATCTCTCTCTGCCCACACAGGTGCTCAACCATGTTTATAAGGAGGGAGAGAAGAGGAGGGAGTGGGGAGCCAGTCTTCAACCAACCCCAAGACTTTAGGGCTCAGGTATAGTCTGAGATTAGGGTTAGAGGTCAAGTGCTGACTAATACTAGGGCTGAGGTTAGAAATGAGGATAGTGTTTAAAGTAAGATTCATATTAAGGAAAGGATGAGGGTGGGGCTGAACTTCATATCTGTATTGGGTTCAAGTCTGCATTCTTTTTTTTTTTCCGCAGGCTCAGCGGCCATGGCTCAGGGGTCCTGCCGCTCCGCGGCATGTGGGATCTTCCCGGACCGGGGCACGAACCCACGTCCCCTGCATCGACAGGCGGACTCTCAACCACTGCACCACCAGGGAAGCCCAAGTCTGCATTCTTGTTAGAGGTCTGGTTAAGGTGAACACTAGACTATAGGCTATAATCGGGTTATTGTTATAAGGTCAGGTTATTGTGAACAGTAAGACTTGAGGTAAAATTCACCTTAGAGTTAGGTATGCCTGAAAGTTCTGGGACTTGCAGCAGGGGTCAGTGCTACGAGCTTGGGCAGGGGTTCTGGACATGACAGGCCTGGCAGACAAGGATCTGGAGAGATGTGGCCGGCGAGGCTGTGCCAGATGAGATCTGAGGCCAGCACCGTGGACAGCTCCAGGGAATGTGCCTTGGTGAGCAAACACACGGTAGACAGTCCTTGTTGCCTTCCCCCACTGCCCCCTTCCACAGCATCACAGCCTCTGAGCTATTCGCCCAAGACTGACCCCTGAGAAGGCCAAGATAGCACCATATCCTCCAGCGAGTTTGGGTCGCTCATCTTTTTTTTTTTTTAATTTTTTTTATGTGGACCACTTTTAAAGTCTTTACTGAATTTGTTACAATATTGCTTCTGTTTTTATGTTTTGATGTTTTGGCCATGAGTCATGTGGGATCTTAGCTCCCCAACCAGGGATCGAACCGGCACCCCTTTCATTGGAAGGCAAAGTCTTAACGACTGGACCGCCAGGGAAGTCCCAAGTCTCTCATCTTAAAGCCTTTGGCTTTCCTTCAGCATCATTCTCATCTCTGACCCTATATCCCCTGGGCCTAGAATCAAGATCTTAACTGGGAAATTTCTGATTTGGGCTTTTATGAGATGATTGTTTTCCTAAAAATCAAAGTTTTTCCAATTCCTCTTTTGACTGCCAGATTCACGCTACCATGTATGACATGACTCTTATTCCTCTGATCCTTCTTCCCCACGGGGAAGTCAGGGGGATACCCAGGCCTGTTCCTCTCATCTCTCTCCTCTCATCTTCCCCTCATCTCTTGAGCCCTGAGGAGTAGGACAGAACACAGGTGAGGGCCTCAGGATGGAACACAGGTGACAGCACACAGTGAACAGTCACCCAGAGGCAGGCAGTGCCCAAGGGAGCAGATTTCCACCCTTCCCTGGGGGACTGAGAGCTGCTCTTCCCTGATTATCCCCAGATACCCCAGCACAAGCAGAGTAGATGTGGAGCAGGGTCCTGCTGAAGGACCCAGTGCTGCACACACTCAGGCCCAGGCCCTGGGAGGTCCGAGAGAAGAGTTCCAAGGTCTTCCCCTCAGCCTACCAAGCCAGCCCCACAGAGTAGGGGGAAGGTCACCAACATGCATTTAGCACCTACTGTATGCCAGACTTTACCTACATTTTTTCACTGAATCATCACACAAGCCTAGTGTGGATTCCTAGGTGTGACTATCCCCTTTCTACACATGAAGAGACTGACGCTCACTAGCAAATAGCAGATCTGGGATTTGAACCTAGGTCGTCTGGCCCTAAGTCTGTTGGCCCAAAACCCATACATTTTCCACCACATCATGAACTCCGGTTGTTAAAGAGCCCTTCAAGTCAACTCGGCAGGAACTCTCAGCCTTCGTATCAGATGCCATCAGGTCACCAGTCTGGCCTGGATCGCCACAGACATAGCCTTGTGTCCTGAAGCCTGGGAAGAGGGGCCTTATCCTCTGCCTGTGGCGAGCCCCCTCTAGGGCCCGGAAATTCCTGTGAGCTGCCTCCTAGTGGGCAGTGTGTCCCTGCGATGGCCAAGCAGTTCAGCATTGTTGTTTCTTCTGATTCCTTTCCCCCACCCCTCCCCCCCCCGCCCCCGCGGGGCATCTCCAGGGGACAGATCTTCCTGTGCTACAGGTACAGCCTGAAATTACCCCCTAGGGAGGGGACATGGGAACATCCTCAAACCCCTTTATGAGCCCTGGGGATGTATCCAACCCACCCCTTGGAGGTCACAGGGGTGGGGGGCAAAGGTGAGCCTGGAAAACAGGAAGGTCCCAGACAGGGGAGGCTCTGGGGAGCTGCAAGCGGAGCCTGGCTCCCCTCCTGTCCTTCTGTAGTCATTAACAGGCCTTTGTTCCTGTCCCTGATCGTGTCTGGCAGAGCCTTAATCATCTTCTTCCCTGCAACGAGCAGCCTTCTCATTAGGGCCTTAAGAACCTCTATTATAAACATGTAAATGGGACTCAACGAGGAGGGGACTGTTTGACTGCTCCAGTGTCCTTTGTGCTGATGCCAGCTCTGGGCTGCGCACGCCTGCGATTTCACTGCTCAGCAGCCCGGCGCCAGCACACTGCCCCCTCCAACCCACCCCACCCCACCCCCGGCCTGTCACACCTCTCCGTCTTCTCCTATCGGAATTTAATTACCTTCGCTGGCGAATGTCTGGAGAACCTCTCTCCATCAATTGATTCTGAAGTCAGATTTTTATTCCAAGATACTTAATGGCACCTGGGCTCTTGGGAGCCTGGGAACAGGTGGACCTGGGGCGCAGGGAACTCTTTAACAGCAGGGTTAGGATGGGTCATCACCGTTATTCCCCTGCCTCTAAGCAGGTTAATATTTCAGCCAGCCCAGCTGGATAGGAGTCTCTCTTCTTTAAGGTCTAGAGAGAAGCAATTCCTGAGACTCCTGCTGGTCTGGACTGGAAGTTCTTCCTGATGTCTGCCTGAAACTGGGTGAACCTTTTTTCCTTTTCTTTTCATTTTTGTCCTTGATGAGAAAGGAAGAGCCCCATTAGATAGAACGTCTGTCCACTGCCTGAGAAAAAAGCTGATGGTATGACCAGCACCTCTCCCAGGGCCATGATGGCTCTTGCCCATCATGGGCAAGATGGTGACTCACTCCCTGCAGGCTCAGTGCAGCTGCGGGTAAAGGGCTCCCTGGGCATGGTGAGCCCTTCACTCAAAAGTCATGTGCCCTAGTCCTCCTTGATCCAGAGACACTGGAGATGCTTGTCCCCACCTGCCTTCCTTCTGAAGCTCTTTTCAGATCTAAACCTCCATTCTGCTCATTCTTCAAAACCCAGATCACTTCCCTTCCTCCACGAAGCTTGTCTCACACCATTTCTCCCACTACTAACTTCAGAGCATGCTGTCTGCCCTGTTTGTCCATTTAACGGGTGTCACCTGTGTGACAGGTCCCTGCTGACCCTGAGCTGGTCTTATGTCTCCCCAGCTGGATAATTACTCCAAAGTGTTTCTCCTTCAGGGTGGAAACTGTCCACACAGCTCGGAGCACAGCGCCTGGAAAGGGGTAACATCAAGAAAACAGACTCAGGCATAGAAAACAAACTTATGGTTATCAAAGGGGAAAGGAGGGGGGAATAAATTAAGAGTATGAAATTAACAGATACACACCCACTAAAAAAAATAAAAAGAAAGAACACTCTGTTGCTGGGTTGGCTGGTAGGTGGGTAGATGGGCTGGTATACTGCTTAGAGGATTGCTAGTTGGTAGGGTATGGGGCAGGTTGTTGGAAGACTAGCCTTCTTAGCTGATTGGCCCATGGACTCATAGGTTGGTTAGAGGCTTCCTGGGTTGGGGGGGAGGGGGGAGCATGGGCACGCCAGTTATTACCTTATTGCCTCTCAGCTTCAAATCTACTCTTCATTACCTAGTCTGTGATCGTGGCTGGACTCTGTACATGTTTCTCCTTTACTAGCTGGCTCTCTGTTAAGCTTTGTTAGTTGAAGGGGCTAAACACAGCAGGAGGAAGGGGTTTCCCTTCCAGGCCCCTGCAGTAAGGCCTCCGCAGCACACGGCTTCCTCCAGCACCCCAAAGGCAGCTTCCCAGGAAGCTCCATCTGTGTGGCACCTAGGGGGCCTCGCCAGCCAGCCGTTCCCTCCCTTAGCAGGGTGGTGACGTCATCAACCCCGGGGCGTGTTTCTGCGGAAGGCTCTTCCAGGTTTGCTCCTTCCTTTATGTTCTGCCTCAGACCCAGAGGCAGTGACCCCTCCCCATGTCTGCTATTCCTTTGTTTCCTTAGAGTAGGTAAGCAGTCTCCTATTAAAATAGTTGGTAGGTAATCTTTAGGAAGTTATCCCTTGTTGTAGTTAATAATGTCTGTATTAAACCCTTCCTGTTAATAGTACTGTGTAGCTTCTGTCTTCTGATTGGGCAGTAAGGTGATGGGTTGACTGGCGGGTTGGTTGATAGGCTAGTTAGTGGGGTGGTAGAATGCTGGAAGAACAGGTAAGCTGGCAGACTGGTTGGTGGGTTTCCGGTTGGGGGGGTGGTTGGTAGTTGCTTAGAAGGTTGCCAGGGTGGTGGTGTGGCACCATGTAGGGTCATACATTGGTTGGTGGTTACTGAATTGGTTAGTGGGGCGACGGCTTGATTGGTAAGTTGGTAGACTCGGGGGGTTGATGGGTGAGTTGGAGGGTTGGTGCTTTAGGACATGGGGTTAGTACCACGTCAGAGGGAAGGAGAAGCGCCGGGCAGGCCCCTCCCGTGGGCCTCAGTCTCCATTTCTGTCCTACCCACAGGGGCCCATCCTGCCCCCCAAGCTGGAATCCTCACGGTTCTGCTGTGGCTGCCAGAGCACCTCTGCGAACAGAAGCAGCGGCTGAGGAGGAGGCTTCCGGGGAACGTGGAGGATGGCCCAAGAGGACAACAAGCTTGGGAACCCTGAGGCGCACCGGCTGGCCCTTTACCACGCATGCTCCAGAGGGCTCGGACAATGCCCCCGAGGGACCACCTGACTCCCCAGCACCCAGGGGGCCTTCCAGAAAAGGGCTTAGAATTCACTGTCCTTCAGGGGGGATTTGTGCCTCTGCCCCATGAGATCTCCGGAGATCCTGACCCAAGGCAGGGGCCTCCTTTAGGTGCTGGGCCACCCCCCGTCCCAACCCCAGCAGGCTGGGGTTCTCCGCTGTACCTTCCCCCACGCTTCTGCCCATCAGGACCCCCGACCCCTTCCTCTGGTCCGTCTCTGCCACCCTCGGTCCTCAGCGTTCCCTCTGCCACACTCTCCCCGCCCACACCTCCCCCTCTGGCCTGACCTTGAGGGCTGAGCTAGAACCCAGCAAGACCTTAGTCCCTCCCCACCTCCTCCACTGCCCCCAGCCACGCCACAGGGCCCACCCAAGTGCCTTGTAGGTGGCCTGGCCCACAGCCCAGCCAGAGGCACCGAGACATTTCCAAATTGCATCTTTTAAGAATCAGAAAAACAGATCTCAGGAGGAAATTGCTTTCCCCACCCCCACCCCCACCCCAGTCCAGATGGGTTATTTTTCACTTGTCTTTTTCCCCCACTTACAATCTCAGTAAAAAATGAAATCATGTCTAAAGCTTTTCCCTGGGTTGGGGCCAGCCTCTAGCCCTCCTGAGGCCTGGAGGCACCAGAGAGGGCCACATCCCAGGAGGTGGGGGGCAGGCACCCAGCTTCCAGTCCTGCAGATGGGGCTCTATTCTAGGGCTCCCCAAGCCCAGAGCCAGGCCCTGGCAGCTGCCGGAGGAGGGTGCATGGGTGTGCTCACAGCGGCAGAGAGTAGGGCTGTGTTGGGACAAAGCTGTGAAGTGGGAGGTTCGCTGTGTCTCCTGAAGCCCCGTCCCCACCCCCAACTGTAACCTCACACTCGCACCTACCACCACCCCTGGTGGCCCCTTTCTCACCCTCCAGGCCTCAGAGCAGGAGCAAAGCACCTGATTCCTCCCCTCACGCCAAGAGTGACAGCCACCTGGGCCAGGCTTTGAGGGCCAGTCCCTGAGCCGGGAGGCCCAAGTTCTAGCCCAGCTCAGAAAGTCACTTCCCCTCTCGTGGCCTCAGTCTTCTCACCTGGAAGGGGTGTGGTGAGCCCTGCACTGCCGGCTCAGAGTTGAGGCGACATCCGATGCGGTGATGCATGACCAGCACCTCGTAAAGTGACAGCCTTGTGCTTCTTGACCACTCATGCCACGCCGCACACCACGCTGAGTGTCTTAAACACTTGGTCTCGTTTTGTGTTCACAAGAACCTTACAGCTGGGTCTGTTGTTATCTCATCTAAAAAGAAGGAATCAAGGCTCAGAGAGGCTGTGGAGCTGCCCAAGGTCACACAGCAGACGAGGTGTGGAGCCAGGCCTCAGGTTCCTGTTCTTAACCCTCACACGGTGTTGTCAGGTGCTATTTTGTGTTTCTTCATTGGAGCCTTTGGAAGAACTATGATCCAAAGAAATAAGTGGAGGAGGAATTCCAGAAGGAGATATAGGGGTGGGAAGAACCTTCTAGAACATCTCAAATGATAATAATAGTGGCTAACACTTATTGAGTACTCAGTGTATGCAGACATTCTGCTGAAATCTTAGGTGTAAACTCAATTAATCTTTACAACAAACCTGTGAGAACCCTTATCTCCAATGTGCAGATGCAAACACTGAGGCACAGAGAAGTTACTTAACTTGTTCAAAGGCACATGACTAGTTAGCAGCCACACCTTATAGCCTCAGCGACGGCACCAAGGAAGTTGCTTCCCCTACTGAGGTTCCCCTTCCTAGACCAGAGGGTATGTTGGGGGATGGGGGCAGCGAGCAGGGGTGGGGGGGGCTAAGGGTCAGAGTGAGAACCCCGGACCCAGAGCCCACAGGGAGGGTGAGGATGCCTCTGCCTCTGGTTTTCAGGCCAAAGTCCCCTTCTCTCTTGGTCACACCCCTCTCCCACCCCCAAGAGTCTAGTTAGTTGCTCAAGGCTGCAGTGTTGATGGAGGGAGAATGTAGTTGAAGGCTGAGAGACGTGGGTGCACCTGTGACACGTTGGCCAGCACCCCATCCCACCAGCCGGAGCCTCTCAATCTCCCCCTTGAGGGTCTCCCACCTCTGGCCCTCTGTGCCAGTTGCCCTTGTCTCCCCTACACCCACCTATCCCTTCTCCTGGCACCAAACTTCAGATCCAAGGTCACCCCAGCCCCGGTCACAGTAACAGGGGGCCAAGGACAGAATGGTCCATGATTTCATGCCGGAATGAGGCTGTGAAGTCCAAGACTGGCTGAGGAAGGGGGAATTTATCGGGAGATGGCAGGCTGGTAACAAAAGTACACCTGGCCCAAGCAATTTCCGGGCTGTGGCTGAGCAAATCACATTGACTTTTAAAGAGGGCCTGTCAAGAGGAATGGCAGCGAGGGTCCCTGCCCCCAACACAGGAGGTGTATCACCTTCATCTTCCTCTCTCTGGGGAATCCTCTACTTGGTCCCCTCTCTCCAGGTGGAGCCAGCCTGACCCCACCCTGCACATATGCACATTCATCTCTAAGCAGTAATCTATGCACATCTTGCTGCCAAAACATTCTGAAATAGTTAAAAAGAATGCATGTAATATTCTAAGATTAAACATATAAATGGATGATCTCATCAAAGCAAAAGAGTAGTGGGGCCCCATATTCAGCCGTGTCAGTGGGAAGGCAGGTCCACAAGCGACAGAAGAAGGAAGCAGGGGAAAGAGACACAGAGATAGAGGTGAAGAGGCCCGAGACAGTGACCCAGAGAGGTTCCAGAGAAAGACCAAGAGGAAGCCTTGGTCCCCAGCCGCTTCCCGGAGTCCAGAGCCAGTCCACCAGACACTGTACACTCATGATGAATTTCCCTTTTCTGTTAAAAATGATCAAGATTCAGGAAGAAGAAAAGTAGAATAACAAGGTATTTGGGGGTTTAGTGGGCAGGGGCTCCTGAGGGATCAGGTATGGGGTGTGAGGGAAGGAGGGAAGTGGGACGCCTCACCTGGCCCTCAGGGAGGGAGGGGGAGTTTGGTGCACAAGCCAGGGACAGAGCAATTCCCTGACGGGCTCAGCTCAGCAGGAGCCCTCAACCACAGTCCCAACGCAGAAATAAAGTGCTGGCCACCAGCCTGGGAAAGGACCACAGCCTGTCCAAAGGCCACCTGAGAGTTACTGCTTCCATGCCAGCTCCACACTCAGCCAGGTCCTCCAGGGCAGGACTGCAGCGTATTCCTCTGCGACCTCAGAACCTACCCAGCGCTGCCATACTCACACTTACACCTTCGAGGTGGCTCCTTGGATGAGTGACCCCACTAATTCTCTTCCTGACACATCAGAAAGAGGAGATCTGGGCTTCCCTGGTGGCGCAGTAGTTAGGGGTCCGCCTGCCGATGCAGGGGACATGGGTTCGTGCCCCGGTCCGGGAGGACCCACATGCCGCAGAGCGGCTGGGCCTGTGAGCCATGGCCGCTGAGCCTGCGCGTCCGGAGCCTGTGCTCCGCAACGGGAGAGGCCACAACAGTGAGAGGCCCGCGTACCGCAAAAAAAATGGGAGATCTGACCTGTCTAGAATTTAGTAGTTTGTAACCTTTCATGGCTTTGAGACCTCGCTGAGACTCTGATGAAAGCCAGGGCTGTCCCCCTCCCCAGAAAACACACACACACACACACACACACACACACACACAAACACACACGTCACCTGTGATTTTAGTGACTTTGTGTTTCAAGGGTTCATGTCCCCTCTGGGACCCCAGGTTGAGCAAGCCATGGGCTAGGATCTGGGTAAGGGCCCCTCCAGATCCGAGGTTCAGCCCCCGTTGTCCTGAGCCCCGACGTGGAAGCCTGGAGAGCCGGGAAGCAGACAAGGTGAGACAGGCTGGATGCTGGCAGGAGGGACGTGTAATCCTGAATGCCGGCATCACTCCCTTCATCCAACTGCCTAGGCCTGGGGGGTGGGAAAATCCAATGACACCTGATCTAAGAGAAAAATGAAGAAAGAAAATGAAGGCAGAAAAATGAGCACCTGCCATGTACCCAGATGTGTGCCAGGCACAGCGCTCATCTCCTGTCCTGACAATCACCCAGCAACACGGTGACAAGCCTGTCCTGCCAGCTGCAGCGTCACCCCACCCAACACACACGCACCAGGGCACATCTCCCTCAACCCCGCAGGACCCTGAGCCCACACGCTCCTTCCAGGCCTGGCCCCTCTGCCTGCGCTGCATCTCCGGCTCACTTACACAGAAAGGCTTCTGGTTCTGCCAACGACAGCACGGTGGGCAGGCTGAGGGGCCCGAAGAAGGCAGCGTGGACATCTGTGATGACGCCTCAGGGCCAGGCCAGCACAGCCCAGCTCTCCGGGTCCTAGAGCTGGTGGGAAGCAGGAAGGAGGGAGCAGGATGCTGGCAGGCGAAGCAAGGATGAAATATTGATGCTCGTGTCCTGGTAAAGCAGAGAACGCCGCTTGTCCATGAATAAAAGATGCGCTGGAGGAGCAGGCTGGGCAGCAGATTAATTAATCTAAGTGAGTCCTCCGCCCTGTGCCATGGGGTGAAGCTGGTGGGGGGGGCAGTGGAGTAAACAGACTCACCTCCCAGCTGCCAGCTGCCGCCCCAGCCCTGCAGTTCCCGAGGGGCCAGCAGAAGTCCTCTGTGCCAGGCAGGCAGCTGGTTAAAGCAAGGACACGAGCAGAGCAGCAGTGCCAAGCCCAGATGGGCAGGGAGAGGGACAGAGGCAGCCAGACTGTCCAGGACGGGCCTGGGCCTCTCTGACCCATGCCTGCCAGGGGCCACACGAGACGGCAGTTTCCCCAGGCAGGTGCAGGGTCTCTGAGGTCAGCGAGGGGGAGCACCTGGGCCTCCTCGGTCCTTTCCTGCTGCTTCAGTTTCTTCCTCAGGGAAATTGTGAGAACCGGACAAAAGAGGGGGAAGGTAGGAAAAAAGGCAGAGGCAGGAGGCCTAAGATTTGGCAGAGGACGTTGGGCACAGGCCGGCATTGCTCTGAGGAATGTTGGCAGGGAGGGTGGAGGACCACAAGTTCTAAGGCCCAGGGGAGAGCTGGATGGAGCTATAGCTGTATCCGCCCTCGGAAATGCCAAACCCAAGATCCTGACGGCTTCTCGCCTTCAGCGTAACATGGAAAATGCGCTCATGGAAGGGAGTGGCCCACAGGTTCTCTGAGGTGGTGGCAGAGGTCCCAACAGGAACCGGCGCTCACGACCTCTGCTTGTATTTGTCTTCACAGTACGTGGCTCTGGAGAGTGTATGTTGCCTGAAGGTTACACTGGACTTTATGGGAAGGGTGGCAACACCCTTCATGACGCTCCTTACTCCAGGGTCCTGCAGGAGTGCGTCGTCTCCAGCATCTGAAGTGTCCTAATGACACGCCCCCAGAAGGAGCTCCCCATCCTGACGGTGGCTCCTCCCCCACCCCCACCAGCCTCAGTGGAGCCAGGGTGCCCTTTGCTGGGGTCATCATCCTGGTTTGCTCTATGGACCATCCTTGGGCGATTCATCATGAGTGGCCTGCTGACATCTCCTGTGCTCCGTCTCATATTTGTTATTTAATTTTTTTCACCTAGGTTTAGTCCAGTATCTTCCATTCATTCTTAGCCCCTTGAATGCCAATAAAGTCTTTTTGGTCCTGATAGTGCCTCAAAGCCCTACACAGCCCTGAGCTCACAGGAGGCACATCACACAGACGTCAGAATAAGCGAATGAACAACAACGGCCCAGGCAGCCACCCTCTCTCCTGGTCTGATCTTGGTGCCTGGACAGCCCTCACACTCCTGTCTTTAAGACGGGAACTAGAGACTTCCCTGGCGGTCCAGTGGTTAAGACTCCGTGCTTCCACTGCAGGGGGCATGGATTCGATCCCTGGTCAGGGAACTAAGATTCCCACCTGCCACGTGGCATGGCCAAAAAAATTAAAAAAAAAAAAAAAAAAAAAAAGATGGGAACTAGTCCTTACTGAGGTGTTTTACAGGCACCCGAACTTCCCCACAATGAGGCAGGCACATCTCTCCCATTGTACAGATGACAAAACTGAGGCTCAGCTTTTGGCAAGGTCATCCAGCAGGCAAGTGACAGAGCCAGGAATGGGCCCTGGTCTGAGCCCAGGGTCCTTGCTCATTCCTCCACGTGCTGACAGTGAGAAGCAGCAGGAACACAGAGCAGAGGGGACTTAGCTTTCCTCATTTCCTGTGGAGGAGGAAAGAGGGTTCCCCTGGCTGCTGAGACTGGTCGGAGCTGGACAGAGCCCAAGTGCTCGAGGCTGCCCCGGGAATGCGGGAGGGGTCCCATGGCTGAGAGCAGAGAGGAGACAGGTGGTGAAACCCCACTCCTCTCCCAGGGCTCCCTGGAAGATTCCCCAGGGTCTAACCAAATCCATCCAGCTGCCAGAACCTGGCTGCCCAATTCCAGGCACCTCACCATCACCTATGCCTGGAGCTGAGGGCCAGGGCTGGTGATCCTCCTCAGCCCGAAAATAATCTCAGGTTCTCAGGACTGCTGACAGGAGACTGACCTGGGAGGCACATACATTATCACACACACACTCCAGCATTTTATTGCGGAAACGGGGGCATCTAAATGAGTGAATTTCTGGGGAAAATAGTGGCTGGGAAGCCAGGGACCTGCCATTTCTGTAGTCACAGTGCCACCTGCTGGCAGTACCTGGCATGGCTTGTAGGGGCTGTTCCTTGAGCCTGGGGAAGAACTTCCAGACCTCTGGTATCCATTCATTCATTCATTCATTCATTCACAGATATTTATTCAGCACCTGCTGTGTGACAGGCATTGTTTTAGGGGCTGAGTATATAGTAGTGAACAAAACAGACTAAAATCCCTGCCTTTTTGGCGCTTATATTCTAGTGTGGGAAACAATAAACAAGGCCAACAGCATGCTGTAAATATACAGCATGCTAGAAGGGTGAGCACTAGGAGAAAAACAAATCAAGAAGAAGGTAGGGGGCTTCCCTGGTGGCGCAGTGGTTGAGATTCCGCCTGCCGATGCAGGAGCCATGGGTTCGTGCCCCGGTCCGGGAAGATCCCACATGCCATGGAGCGGCTGGGCCCGTGAGCCATGGCCGCTGAGCCTGCACGTCCGGAGCCTGTGATCCGCAACGGGAGAGGCCACAGCAGTGAGAGGCCCGTGTACCGAAAAAAAAAAAAAAAAAAGAAGAAGGTAGGGATTGCCCAGGTGGTGGTGATTTTAGATAGAGTGGTTAGACCTGACCTCTCTGAGCCAGTGACATTTAAGTACAGTCTGGAAGGAGATGAGGAGAAAGCCATGTAGACTTCTGGGCAGGAACATTCCAGACAAGTGCAAAGGCCACACCATGCCTGCTGTGTCTGGGGAACAGAAGAGGCCAGTGAGGACTAAGTGGAGGGTGGGAGAGCGGTAGGAGGTGGGACCAGATTCCGTAGGAGCTCAGAGGCCATTGTAAGGCTGTTGACCCCACAAAATGGGGCTTCATTGCAGGTGCTGAGCTGAGGAATGGCACAACCCAGCTTGAGTTTTTAAAGGACCTCTCCGGGCCCTGTGTGGAGTCAAGGGTGGAAACAGGAACACTAGTTAGGAAGCCACTGAAACCTCCCATAGGAGGTGATGGTGGCTTGGCCCGGGGGTAGCTGAGGCAGTGGGAGGGGTGGCAGGATTCTCTGGAGTGGGAGAGACAGAGAGGCGCCATCTTCGACTCCAAGGTTCTGGCGTAAACTACAGAAAGAATGGAGTTGCCCGTACTGAGATGCAGGATTTGCTGGCTTGACGGGAGGAACTGGGAGCTTCATTTGGGGCTTGTCCAGTCAGAGTTGCCCATTAGATGTCCAGGGGACAGTTGGATAAATAAGTCTGGAGCTCAGAGGCGAGGTCCTGCCTGGAGATACAATTGGAGTCATCTGCTCTTGGGTGACATTAAAGTCATGAGACTGGATGAGATCCAAGAGGGTAGAAAGAAAAGTGAGGGACCAAGGACTGAGCCCCGGAACCCTTGACTTATGAGGTCAGGAAGACGCAGGAAAATTAAGAGGAAGAGGCAGCGAAGAGAGGGAACCAGAAGGCTGGGATCCTGGAATCCAAGTCAAGAGAGAGGAAGGGGTGGGCAATCATATCAAAAAGTTGCTGATTCCCCCAGGGCTGGGAAGGGTCTACTGGATTCAACAAGATAGAGGGTGCCGGTGACCTTGAGAAGAACAGTTCTGGAAATGGATGGAGACCAAAAGAGCAAGTGCAAGAAAGAATGAAGAGAGAAACTGGGGACAAGTTGAAACCACTCTTTTGTGGATTTTGTGGGCTCTTTTGTAAAAGGGAGGAGAGAGATGGGAAGGTAGCTGGAGGAGGAATTGGTTTGGGGTTTTTTAAGGTGGGAAAGAATAAGGACCTGCTTGAATGCTGGTGGGGGTGATTGCAGAGAGAGAGAGAAACCAGTTGGAGGAGACGTAGGGGAGAATCGTGGGAGCACTGTTCTCCAGCAGGTGAGAAGGGATGAGATCCGGTTGTTCATCCCGATGGGGTACCACTTCACACCCACTATGACGGCTAAGACCCAAAGGACAATAATAAGTGTCCGTGAGGATGCGTGTAAGCAGCTCTTTGCAGAAAACTGCCCTCAGCAGGAAGCCCCTTTTCTTGTCACTTTAACGGAGCTTTATTGTAACCAACTTTTAAACCAGGCACCCCTATGTTCTACTCATCTCCGGCCCAAGCACACCTTTCAGATCTTTAAGTCACACAGTACCTTGTCTAACTTGTCAGTTCTTTCCATAGCTCGAAGAAGTAGACATGAAGAATAAGTAACTGGTGACCAGATCTCTTCCCTAGCTTCCCCTTCAGCAACCTCCTGTACAAACTGTGTGACCAAACTTTGCAAACAAGGTAACGTCTAGAGGAAGATCACGAGGAATCGACAAACCCTCTCAAAAGCCTGCACACAGTGGGGGATGGCGACAACTCTGACCCCCGTCTCAGTGATTAACTAGATTACTTCCCTGTTTCCCTTTCAAAGCTTTTATGGCCGAGCAGAATCTTTGGAGGTGGTTTTGGGGGGACGTTGTGTCCACCATCTCCCCAGATTGCCGGCATTCTGATTAAAGGCATCTTTCTTTTCTACCAACATCTGTGAGTATTGATTTTGTAAGCCGTGAGCAGCAGGACCCGATTCAATTCGATAACATGTGGAGAAATTGAAAGTCTTGTACATTGTTGGTGGGAATGTAAAGTGGTGCAGCTGCTTTGGAAACAGTCTGGCAGTTCCTGAAAAAGTTAAACGTGGGTGACTATAGTTAATAATACTGTACTGTATATTCGAAAGTTGCTAAGAGAGTTGACCTTAAAAGTTCTCCTCAGAAGAAAAGAAATTTTGTAACAATATTTTTGATGGATGTTAACTAGACTTCTTGTGATGATCATTTCACAATACATGCAAATATTGAATCACTGTGTTGTACACGTCTATGTACATAACATAATGTTATATGTCAATTATATCTCAATAAAAAAAACTTTAAGTTAAACATGGAGGTACCATATGACCCAGCAATTCCACTCCTATGTGCACCCAAGAGAAATAAAGACATACGGCCACACAAAAATATGTACATCAATGTTCATAATAGCCCAAAAGTGGAAACCCAAATGTCCATCAACTAATGAGTGCATAAACACAATGTGGTATATCCATACAGTGGAATATTATTCAGTCATAAAAAGGAATGAACTACTGACACATGCTGTAACATGGATGAACCTTGACAACCTTACACTAAGTGGAAAAAAACAGACACCAAAAGCCACAGATGGTATGATGCCATTCATCTGAAATGTCCAGAATAGGTGAATTCATAGACACTAGACTTTTCCATAAAGTAGATTACCTGCTACCAGGAACTGGTGAGTGGGGGACAGAATGGGGAGCAATTGCTAACGGGTATGGGGTTTCATTTGGGGGTGATAAAAATGTTCTGGAATCAGGTAGTGGTGATGGTTGCACAACTCGGTGGATATGCTAAAAAACATTGAACTGCACCCTTTAAAAGGGTGAATGTTATGCTTTGTGATTTTTTTTCTCAACAATAGTTGTTGTTGCTTTTTAAAGATCCGGGTGTGCAGAGTAGGGGGGCTGCCTTGGCCCCAGGAAACAGGCAGAGGACTCGGGCACTGAAGCAGGTAGGCGGTTGGGTGTGGTAGTGGGCGACCCTGGACGTTCTCCCCTGGTGGCTTCTACTGTCTCAGTGAGACAGGCGGTGAGGTCGTCAGCTGAGAGTAGGGGGGCGGCTCCAGGAAGAGCGAAGGTGAGGAATGAAGCAGAGAGGAAATGGATGGACTCCGGACATTGAGTAGGATTGCAGGGCGGAGCTGAGGCCCAGGTGAGGAAGGCAGAGGAGCAGTAGGGATGCGCTGGGGAGGAGGGGGGAGCCCCAGCAGCCTTGAGGGTATGGGGACCTGGGTCAGGGGCTCCATGCTCCCCACACAACACAGCTCTCCTGATCTCCGAACACACAGGTACACACGTGGTGGTGCTGCACCAGCAAACCCTAAAGATGCCCGCCCGTGAGCCTTCACAATTGTAAATGCACATCCCTCTCACCCTGGGATCCACTCCTCTTAGGGAATCTAGCCTCAGAGACTCTTGCACATAGACACAAGATATATGTACAGGATGTTTGCAGCAGCTTTGTTAGTAATAGTAAAAGATTGGAAACAGCCCGAATGTGCATTAGTGGGGAAATGGTCAAATAAATTCTGGCCCGTCCATGCTACGGAGGCGCTAGAGCAGTAAAGACACTGGAGGAGCCTGTGTGTGTGACAGGGAAGGATGCTAAGACGCAGCAGCATTAGGTGGGGAAAGGTTGCAGAACAATGAGTGTAATGTCACGTGATTTTCTTTTCTTTTCTTAAAAACAAAAACGGTATTTATAAGTGTATACATAGGTTATTAAATGGTACAAAAGATCTAGAGAGGATGTGATTTACATTGTTAATGATGTTTAATCTTGAGGTGTGGATTGTGGGAAAGGAGTTGAAGAGGGTTAAAGGGATCAAAAGGGTTTTAGAGGGGGACTTTCATTGCTTACTTGATGCATTTTATGTTTTTTGGACTTACAACATGGAGCATAGATGCTCTTGTAATTTAAAAAGGGAAGAACTGCTGTGCCCCCAACCCTATCCCTGGCTCCTTTCCTGCCCTGGGTCAGGGAGCCCTGCGGGGCCAGCATCCCCCCAGCCCAGACAACTGTGCCCTGCCATGTCCCTGGAGGCAGACGCCAGGCCTGGCCAGAGCACAGTGGGTCCCCGGCAGCCTTCCCTCTGCCTGCCTTCCCAGCTCCACCCCGCAACCTCCCCTTCCCCTCCCCCCATACAACTGTTCCCCTCCAGCCACTTCCCTGCGCAGGAAGTTATCTGATCAATGCACTGGAACCAAAGGTACCAAAGGCAACGGAAGCAGCTGCCCTAATGATAATACCCAGCACTTATATAGCACTTATTGTGTACCAGGCACAATTCTAAACACTTCAAATATGAGCTCCCAACAACCCCACAGGTTCCATATATTACTATTTTCACTTCGTAGCAGATTTTTAAACACAAATAAGAAGGAGGCACGAAAGGCTAAGTCCCTTGCCCCAGGTGCTACAGCCCACTGACCTGAGAAAGAGGCCACCTCCCGGGAACCCATGGTCCAGGCCGGCCTCCTCCTCCCACTTCCCTCCCCCGCAGCTGTGGGTCCTGTGATGTTCTGATTGGGCCGTGTGCCTTCCAGGGCGAGGCTATGGTTTCCTCAACCCAGAGCCCCAGCCCTGCACACGCCTGACACACAGGCAGCGCTCATCGTGTTTGCTGAATTAATTGCTGTCCCCCATCCCCCAGTCCACCGTGGCCCCATGGGCTGTGCCTTGCCCTCTGGGAATTGGTTTCCTCATCTATAAAATGAGGGAGGGGGTGGGTGCACTAGACGGCATCCGACCACCACTTCAGGACGAGAATTAAGGTGAAGCCAGTAGGGACTTCCCTGGTGGCACAGTGGTTAAGAATCCGCCTGCCAATGCAGGGGACACAGGTTTGAGCCCTGGTCCGGGAAGATCCCACATGCCATGGAGCAACTAAGCCCATGCACCACAACTACTGAGCCTGCGCTCTAGAGCCCGCGAGCCACAGCTACTGAGCCGGCACTCTAGAGCCCACGTGCCACAACTACTGAAGCCCGTGTGCCTAGAGCCCGTGCTCCACAACAAGAGAAGCCACCGCAATGAGAAGCCCGTGCACCACAACGAAGAGTAGCCCCCACTCGCCGCAACTAGAGAAAATCCACGCGCGGCAACAAAGACCCAATGCAGCCAAAAATAAACAAATAAATAAATACATTTATTTAAAAAAAAAAAGGTGAAGCCAGTGCTCATCCCAATGGGGTGACTGTCAATGGTGGGACGTGAGGGCCAGGGTGGAAGGTGGGAGAGCTTCTGAGACGCCTGCCCTCCTGGGCCTTCGTGAGCTGGGAATGCGGGTCTCACCCAACCACAGACAGACACTTCACCCGACTGTCCAGTCGACGTGGCTCCAGGGGACAACAGCCCACACCCTGTGCCGTGGGCTCCGCAGGGGCTACCCCTGCCCAGCTTCATGGAAGGTGGGGAGCTGCTTCTGTCACCAAGTCAAAAGTCTTGGCACCCAAGTGGCCGCTACAGGTGGAGGAGATCACATGCCATGTGGGCGGCACATGGTGGCTACATGGGGCAGCGTGGGTCAGTGAGCCTGTCTGGGACTCACGGACACAGGGAGGGGTGGGACTGAGCACTGTCTCTGGTTTCCTTGGGCTGTGGCAACCGGGGTGTGGGGGGTGCCCTCCCACAGTGTTTGTCCATCCAGCTGGAAAGCGCCAGAACAACCTGGGGACAAAGAGCCAGTGGAAGGAGGAGGGAGGGGACCCCTCGGCACTGCCGCGAGCAGGCACATTCACACATCCGTTCACAGTGCCCCACGGGAATTGGCTTCCTCATTCCTCGCAGATGAGGAGCCCGAGGCCCAGAGAGGACAGGGACAGGGCCTTTGTCGCCAGCTGGGACCTGAACTCCACTCCTGAGTCCACAGCCCATGCCTCTCCTCATTCCATCTCCTCTGGGTGAACCAGGATTCTGTGCTGGGACTCAGATGCAGCCGCCAGCCCTGTCCTGCCCCAGCCCTGGGCTTCCAGCCTCAGCTCTGGAGCCAACCCTCGGTGCCAAGGCAGTGAGTGGCCTCAGGTCTGCGATCCAAGGGGTCCCGGGCTAGATTCCACCGGTGGATTCACCGTCAGCTCCTGAGCCCCCAGCCAGCATTCCCCCCACCTCCCCACCACAGCCCCTCATCATCCATAATGGCCCCATCACTTCTCAATGAGTCTGACAGCCTCCCAGCCCCATCACTCAGGGTCACACAGCCGGGCAACCGCAGGCCTCAGACTTCAAAGGAGGTCCAGGTGGCCCATAGAAAATAAAGGGGGGAAGGGGGGGTGGACCCCTCATCCTCCATGCCCCAGAGGTCACCCTCTGAGTGTTTCCTTTTCCCTTTTCTGGAATAGATTTAGGAGCTCTCTGGGGGAGCGCTGGACCTTGACCCTCTCGCATGGTACTAAGGAGGTCTGTGGTCCCAGGGACAGCTTCAAGCTGTTGGCAGACCCATAACCAAGGTGAGTGTCCGGGAAGGCTCTCCCTCCAGCGTGCCCATGCCACACAACCACACTGAGACACGGCCACTCCCCCAAAGAGGACTCAGGCTACCAGTGCCCCCGGCCCCCCTACTCCCCCCTCTATCCCAGTCCCAGGCTGCCCACAGGTGGCCTCCAACCCCTGTGCTGCCAACTCAGAGGATTCAACAGACAGATGACAGCAGGCAGCCCTTCCCCGCCGCCTCCTCGGAGCCTGTTCCTGGGCCAGAGGCCAGAAGGATTTTCCCGGAACTTCTAGGGCCTCTGGCACAAAGATATCAAGAAACCTGGGGGAAGAAAGAACAGGACAGAAGCAGGCAGAACAAGCGGGGGTTGGGGGGAGGGTGTTACCATGGGGGTCATCCAGGTGCCCCCCACCCCTCCCTGTGTCCAGCACTTGCTGCTTCCCTGCCTATGCACATGAAAGCTCCCACCCACCCCTCCCCAGAACAGACACAAAAGTCAGGGAGGCGGAACTGCAACCAGGTAACATTAAACCAAGTATAGAGGATGCTGCCCGGGCACAGAGGAGGGCCCCATCACAGACACTGTGGATCCAGGAGGACTTCCTAAAGGGAGTGCTTTCTAAGGCCTTGGGGGAAAGACCATTTCAAGGAGAAACAGTTTGTGCAAAGGCCCTGAGACAACAGAAAGCGTGGTGAGGAGTGAGGAGAGTGGGAAGGGTCTGCACAGAGGTGGCAGCCAGAACAGCCCCGCTCCACATTGGTGGCCTCCTAGACATGGCAGGAATGCGCCCAGCCTCCTGCTGGCCCCATGAGCATATTTGGGAAAGTCTCTTGTCACAGTCCTCAGCCCAGCCCAAGACTCCTCTGACCTCCCACATCCTCTCTGAGGCCGCTGCTGGGCGGGGTCTCAGCCCTCATCCCTCAAGGAGTTCCTGACTCATCGTGGAAAAAGCTAAAAAGACCAGTCTTCTCAAGAATCAGTCCAACTCTGGGGGGAGGGCGGCTGTGACCCCAGCTCCAGGACACAGGGACAGTGGAGGGGGGCAGGGAGCAAGTCAGAGACAGAAGAAGATGCAGAAACAGAGACCCGGGCAGAGACTGACGGGAAGAGAGGCAGGAGGTGCTAATTACAGACACAGGGACAGGCAGCCCAAGGCAGCAGGACAGAGATATACCAGGCAGCGACAGCTAACATAAGCCAGAAACAAAGCGATACCCCTAGGTACACAGGACAGGCTGCCAAAGACAGCCAAGGACTACAAAGTCAGCTGATCAGCTGATCCAGAGCCAGCCTGTGGACCCCAGAAGAGGTTGGGTGGGGTGCCGGAAGGCAGCTCCCAGCTGTGGGATGGGTCCAGTGACCGCACTTTCAGAGCAAGCCATGAGGGGGCAGTGTTGCTCCAGCCACTGCCCCTCAGCCGGGAGCCCAGCTCCCCAAAGACAAAGGCAGACTCCCTCCATCAGAAGCAGCAGACAAAGACAAAGACAAAGACAAAGCAGCAGACAGGCTCACTGAAGGTATAAGAGACTTGGATGAGGGAACCCAGAGCATCCACACCCTAGCCTGGAGACCCCTCCTCATCCCAACATCTCCTCAAACCTGCCCCTTCCCTCCACATTCCCCATCACCATCCTCGTTCCCCCTTTCCTGACACCTGCCTGGAAAGCCCAGAGCATAGAAGGGAGCTTGGGGATGCCGGCCAATTTCCCCGCCCTGTCTGTAAAGGACATGAGCAGATGCTAGGTCTGAGGCCTGCTCTTGGCTCCTGCCACAGGACCTGGTCCCCTCCTTTACATCTTCCCTTGTAGGCTCTTAGATTCAAAGCATCCCTGACAAAGATACAGAGGTCTGAGCCCACGCTTACCAGCAGACAGCAGTGCTAAAATCACAAGTGCAACCTTGGGCTGCATTAATAGAACCTAATGTCCGGTGGAGGACAGTCATCAGCGAGGAAGTCCAGGCCTCTGCTCACTTCTCTTGAAGGGAAGTTAATAAACCAACGTGACCCAGGAAGAAGGCCACTGTGGAAACATGCTACACATACCAGATCCATCAATGAGCACCAACACTGTGTCAAACACTTTATATATTTATTTCATCTCACCTAGTCCTTACGTCAACTTGCATTATCGTACCCATTTTACAGACAAGAAAACTCAGAAATGCTCCTCTTCCAGTGACTATCCTGTAGGTGTGTGTATTTCTCAAAGCTCCATCTCAGGCCTCTTCTCTTCTACTTTGTACATATTTCCCGAGTGTTCACGTTCATTCCTGTGACCTAGACTTAGTTCTCAAGTTAAGTCTTTTGCCGAGATTTTTCTCCCGGGTTCCAGATCAGTCCATCCACCTGCCTTCTCCTGATCTCCTCCTGGATATCTTCAGGGACCTAACATTCTACGTGCCCAACGGTGACTCCAGATCTTCACGCAGTGGGTGACCCGGGCACACAGCCAGCTCCCCTCAGCCAGCCTCCACCACTCCCAACCCAGTCAACTTCCAGTAGACTCTGCCCTACGTGAGTCCAGGCACTGCTCTCCGCCCCATCCCATCTCCCTGGGCCTTGCCACCGTCATCCTTCACCTCCACCCCGCCACCAACTCCAAGCTTCAATATATATGGATGGACTCGTGTCATTCCCCTGCCTAAACCCATCCAGTGCTTTGAAGTGCTCTCAGGGCAAAGTTCAAAGTCCTCACCAGGGTCTGAACTGTCCTGATGACCAGCCTCCCTCTCCAGCTGTCCATCGACATGCCTCACTCCCTCCAGCCAGGCAGCCCTCCCCCGCCACGGACCACTCCCTCGGCCACAAATGCCTCCTCCTCCTTTCTGCCCTGAAGCCCGTCCTGAAGCCCCCCTGGGTTAATGCTTGAAGAGCCCTCTGACCCTCTCCTTAGCATCCGTCAGGACGCTAACGTGCTCTCCACGCCGTGATTATGCCCTCAGTGCCTGCCGTCCAGCAGAGGGTGAGCTCTGAGTGGGGTCGGACTGCATCTGTGTTGGTCACTGCTGGATTCCAGCCCCCGTGAGCCTGTACGAGTCTGTTGAATGAATTCTGCCCCTTCCCCGCCTCCTGGGGTAGCTCAGCATGGCTCTGGAAAGAGCTGACTCTTGGTCATGTCTTCCTCCTAGTGAGCTGAATCCTCTCAAGTTCTTGAAACAACTTCCATTAGGGCAACTGGGGGAGGGTCAAGCGGCCATCCCTCTTCCTGCATCCAGCCTGCTCTCTTCCCCTCTCCCTCCTCCACCCGAGGGTCCCTACGCCCTCAGCCAGCCCTCCTGGGCCAGGAAACTGCTGAGGCACCTCTCGGGCTCCTAGCTGTCACCTTTCCTCTTCCCAACGTGTTCCTGGAAGGGAGGAGAAGATGTGTTCCCTGTCTTCCGTCTCCAAGCCACCAGCACACGTGTGCATGCACGCATGTGCACACACATGCGCAAAACACACACACACACACCCTGGCACACATCCTCAGACTACAGTCTGGGCCTCCTGCTCACCTGAGCACACTGCTCCCTCTCTGCCCCAGTAGGGGGCGCCCTCTCCCTCCTCCAAAAGCTCCCCCACCCACACTCCCCCAGCCTCGTCTTGCCCCAGCGCCTCAGTCCTAGGGTCCCCCAGTCTGAGAAGCCGGCCTTGGGCTGGGAGTCCCTCTGTGACTTGTTTGTGGCCTTGGGCTTCCCCTTCCAGACCTCATCTCCACGTCAGTAAAAAGAAATGGTTAGATCATGAGATGACTTCTGAGGTCTCTCCCAGCTCTCCAATCCTGTATTAGTTTGCTTGGCTACCATAAAAAGTACCACAGGCTGGGAGGCTTGCACAACAGAGGTTTATTTTCTCACAGTTCTGGAGGCTCGCAGTCCCAGAGCAAGCTGTCGGCAGGGCTGGTTTTTTCAGCTGCCTCTCTCCTTGGCTAGCAGATGGCTGTCTGCTCCCTCTAACGTCCCTCTGTGTCCTGACCTCCTCTTCTTAGAGGAGCACCAGTCATAGTTTTACCTTGATCACCTCTTTTTTTTTTTAATTTTGAAGCCCAGTTTATGGATCTTTAATTTTATGATTAACACTTTTTTATTGTGGTAAAATATACATAAAATTTACCATTTTAGCCAATTCTAAGTGTACACTTAGTGACATTAAGTACATTCACACTGTTGTGCAACCATTACCATATCCATCTCCGGAACTTTTCATCATCTTCCCGAACTGAAATTCTGTACTCATGTACACTAACTCCCCACTGCTCCCTTCCACAGGCCCTAATAACGACTATTCTTCTTTCTGTCTCTCAATTTGACTATTCTAAGTACTTCACATAAGTGGAATCATGTAATATTTGTCTTTCTGTGTCTGGCTGATTTCATTTACCATAATGTCCTCAAGGTTCACCTTGATCGCCTCTTTAAAGGCCCTGTCACCAAATACAGTCACATTCTGAGGTCCTGGGGGTGAGGACCTCAACCTATGAATTTTAGGGGGACACAATTCAGCCCAAAACAGATCCCAAAGAGGCGACATCATCACCCTTGCTGAGTGTCAGGGCAGCAGGGAGGGCTGATGAGTAATGTGTATAAAACACCTGTGGCGGGGCAGGGCACAGAGCTGGTGTTCAATAAAGAGTAGCTGTGAGCATGCTGCTGCTGATGACAATGATGATGACAGTGACATTGGGTGATGTCTTGGGATTGGCCTAAGCAAAGTCACTGAGCCCTTACCTGGTGTCTCCACAGCACAGGCCCCCCGTGAAGGTTTGTGCGTGCGTCTCGCCCTAGCTCCTGCGTCTCTGGCTTGTCCCATCCCTCCCGTCAGGTGAGGAGCTCGCCAAGGACAGCTCCCGGGCCCTTGCCTCTTGCTCCCTCCGCGCCTGTGCAGTATGCCCCACTCAGGGGTGCTCACTGACCAACTCCTGGCGGAGGTGGTGGAGGATGGCAGACCAGGCAGATGAAGTGTTCAAGGTGGGGCGCTGAGTTCAGGGGAGTGAAGCCAGTCAGGGGCTGGAATGCAGAGCATCCAGGGAAGGGCGGGCCTTAGAGGTCATATAGGGGTTTTCATTATTTCCTAAGAGCCCTGGGAGGCCTTTGATGGGTTTTCAACAGGGAGAGGTGTGATCAGAAGTGGATCGGGGGGGGGACTTCCCTGGTGGCACAGTGGTTAAGAATCCGGACACGGGTTCGAGCCCTGATCCGGGAAGATCCCACATGCCGCGGAGCAACTAAGCCTGCACGCCACAACTACTGAGCCTGCGCTCTAGAGCCCGTGAGCCACAACTACTGAGCCCACGCGCCACAACTACTGAAGCCCACGCGCCTAGAGGCCGTGCTCCGCAACAGAGAGGCCACCGCAATAAGATTCCTGCGCACCACAACTAGAGAAAGCCCATGAGCAGCAACGAAGACCCAACGCAGCCAAAAGTAAATAAAGAAAATAAATAAATGTACTAAAAAAAAAAAAAAAAAGAAGTGGATTAGGGGAAGTTGAGATGGGGTGGGGCAGTACCAAGGGAGAGAGTACCAGGTGAGAAGGGAGGGGGTGGATGCGGACAAGGCAGGGACAGTGGGGAAAAGAGGGCGGCTGTGGTCCTGTGAGACCCTGACGATGCATGGAATGCGGGGCGAGAGGAAGGGGAGGTACTAGAGGTGATTTCTGAGAGAACAGGTTGGGGAAGAAAATCCGAGATTGGGTTTTGCACACCCTGGGTATGAGGTCCCTGTGAGATACCCAAGGCAGGCAGGTGGCTGTATGGCATACCTGGCATGCTCAAGTCTTGGCTGGGGTTCTCACTCGACAGAGGAGAACTGACGTTGTGGGAATAGAAGACATCACTGGGAGATATGTGGGTGGGTCCGTGGGCCGGGACCACGTCTGGAGGAACTACAGAACCCATGGCCCACTGGACAAGCACAGGACGACAAAGGAAAAACCCAGAGAAGTCTGTGCCCTGGACCCAGAGGAAAGAGAATGTTTCAAGAGGAAGGAAAGAGTCAGCTGTTACGAAACTGCTGAGATGTAGAAAGGACAAGAGGATATTCGAGAGGGTATATTCAGGGGTATATTCGGTTTGGTGACATGGGGACCATCCATCAGTCATCTCGGCCACAGAAGAGCTGCACAAGATGAGAGTTGGTCTCAGAGGGTAGAGAGATGAAGAAAGGGAGGTGTCACTAAGGACCACTCTTTCAAGAAATTTGTCTGTGATGTAGAAATGGGGAAAGAAAGATTCAGAATATTTTTAAGATGGAGAAAGTCTGTGGATATTTAAATGCTGGTGGGAAGAAGCCAGGAGGAGGAGACAGGGTGAAGATACAGGCAAGAAAAATGTCCACCAATAATCCAAGTCCCTGAAGGGGGAGGGGAGGTGGGCAGAGGGCTCTCAGGGAGGGTGGCTGCAGGTGCGAGGAGGCTCCGTACTGGAACTTTGGAAACTGGAAACCGAGTAGATGGTGGCTCTCCGCTGCCCTGAGCCCAGGGGGGAGGGGGAAAGAGTTGGATGTTTGAAATCGTCACTATAGAGACACATAGTGGGGCTTCTAAGCAGGAGTACACACCCTGGTGAAAGCCCTGATGCGATGGTGAAGGAGAGGGCCCCGGCTGCTCCAAGGCGCAGCCCTCAAGCCAGTGCAGGACAGAGGGCAGCTGGGTGTGCAGGGCCGTCCAGCCCTGCCCTGTATGGCAGGAATCCTCCAACCAGCTCGGTTCAGTCTACCTTCCTTCGGGCTGAGGGAGCAAGGGGCGAAGGCCTGTTCTCCTGCATCCAGCCCCGTAGGGCAGCCAAGCCCCCGGCCCCAGCGGGCCAGCCGAGGATGTCCACAGGGGCAGCCAAGGCCTCGAGGGGAGGGGTCATGCTGGAGTACTGCTGAGTAACGCTGAGTACTCTGGTCCCCTTCCTCCTCCGCTCCCCACTCCTGCCCCTGGCTCTCCTTCAGTCACCATCGTCTCTCTTCCCCTCATCTCTGGGGAGCTGGAAAACAGCCCAGCAAGTGAGTGATAGAAGGGGATTTTGGAGCACAAGTGGGAGGGGGGAGGGAAACGCACGCATGGAGAAACAACAGACGCCTTGTTGGAGTGAT
The DNA here is from genome assembly GCF_025265405.1 of Mesoplodon densirostris. NCBI lineage: Eukaryota > Metazoa > Chordata > Mammalia > Artiodactyla > Ziphiidae > Mesoplodon > Mesoplodon densirostris. The sequence goes on along the minus strand of NC_082667.1, from coordinate 112,466,133 downwards.
TCTGCCCCGCAGCCATCCAGGGCTGGGGTTTGGCTCAGCAGGACCAACAAAGGGGCAAATTGGTAAGGGAATTTAGAGTTAGCAGGAATGATAGAAATAATGTCATCCAAGCAGACTAGAAAGGAAAATGAAGACAGGAGAGGATTGAGGAGAAAACAGAAGTTCTAATGACACTAAAAAAAATTTTTAAAAAAACTCTTGTGGAAGGAGTTGATGGAGGAGGCTGGACAGGATAGCTGGAAAGTCGCACAGTCAGTACAGAAAAGGGGAGGGTGGGAGGGAGGAAGGCAGGGCTAGTTGAGCCCTGGGCAGGAATGGGGGCCATTCCCACTGGAGATCCTGGCCACTCTGGATTTCCCCAGGCCACTGGCAGAATCAGAAGAGACAGGGAGGGGCCAGGGTAGAGCAAAGCTGGCTGATGGGAGGGGCCCAGAGGACTGGAGACCTCTGGCATCATGGCAGCCCCTCAGGTTCAAGGTCTAGGAGCCTGAGTTAGGATGCGGGGCAGGCTGGACTGCCTAGGCTGGGAGGAGGCTGTTTCAGGCCCAGCTGTGGGTAGGAGGGAGGGAGGGAGGGAGAGAGGAAGAGAGAGAGGGGAGAGGCAGAAACTGGTCAGGAGTTTTCCCAGATTGGGCTGGATCACTTAACCCAGCCAGGTGTCAGAGAGTCAGGAGGGAGAAGGGCCAGGCAGGGGTGGGAGGAAGAGGGTCTAGACTCCACTAGGGGGAGCCTCCCAGGTGGGCCTCGAGGGGGAGGGCCTCCAGGTCGAGCCATGTGGGTGCAGCAGGCGCCCTTTCTGCAGGAAATGCTTTCCCAAACCATTCAAAGGCATATGCGGCCTCAGAAATGTTAGGAACCACTGGCTGAATGACATTCGGACACCATGTCCAAACTAGGGCCTGTGGGAAGGGCCCGTCTTCCTGCTATGTCACCAAGGCACGAGGGAAGGTGCTGCCAGGAAGGGGTGTGGCAGTTTCCCAGCTTGGTCCCTCTTCCCTGTCACCGAGCACCTCCCCTTAAAATTCCCTGGTCCAGAATTATTCTTGAGCCCTGCTATGTGTCGGACACTAGGCTGGGTGCTGGGAATGCACAGGCAAGTCAGCACAGTCCTTGTCCTTGAGATGCTCACAGGCCTAGAAGGTAAGTGTTCCATCTCCTCACCTGGCACCAACCAGGTGGGATACAGAGTAGGTGCTCCAGGCCTTTGCACATGCTGTTTCCCTTGCCTGGAACACCCTTCCCCTCCCCACACCCATCCCCATACCATTCCTCCCACACATTTTAAGCTGCTTAACTTACCTCCTCCAGGAGTAACAAAGCCTTAGGTGTCACTCCATCTGGGAAGACTTGCTTGAACTCCCAAGGTTATGAGTGCCCTGACCCCAACCCACCCCACCACTCCCCTTCCCCCAACCTCCCACCTCAGCTGAAGTTCTAAAGACGTGGTGTAGTTGTGACTGATGGTGTGGGCTCCAGAGTCAGAGTCCAGAGGAGGCCTGCAAATCCTGGCGCCTGCACTGACCAGCTGAGGGACCCTGAATAACTTACTTGCTCTAAGTATCAGTTTCCCCATCTGTAAAATGGAGAGGTTTTTTTGTTTGTTTGGGTTTTGGTTTTTCTTTTATTTTTTCAGCTTTCTTGAGATATAATTTACACAGAACAGTGTGTAAGTTTAAGGTGTACAACATGTTGATTTGATACGCTTATATATGACAAGATGATGACCACCATAGCTTAGCTAACACGCCTTCCTGTCACATGATTACCATTTCTTGTTTGTGGTGAGAACATTTCAAATTTACTCTCTTAGCCACACTCAAGTATATGATACAGTATTAGCTATAATCACCATGCTGTACATTACATCCCCCAAATTTGTTAATCGTCTTTTGTAATTATTGAGCTATAATTGACGTCTAACTTTATATTAGTTTGGGGTATGCAATGTGATGATTCAATATTTGTATATATTGTGAAATGATCACAATAAGTCTAGTTAACAACAATTACCACACATAATTACAAATTTTTTTTTCCTGTGATGGGAACTTTTAAGATATACTCGCTTAGGGCTTCCCTGGTGGCGCAGTGGTTGAGAGTCCACCTGCCGATGCAGGGGACATGGGTTCGTGCCCCGGTCCAGGAAGATCCCACATGCCGCAGAGTGGCTGGGCCCGTGAGCCATGGCCGCTGAGCCTGCACGTCCGGAGCCTGTGCTCTGCAACGGGAGAGGCCACAACAGTGAGAGGCCCGCATACTGCAAAAAAAAAAGAAAAAAAAGAAAAAAACAGAAGCAATCATGTAACAAATTCAATAAAGACTTTAAAAATGGTCCACATCAAAAAACAAAAAAGGCCATCATCAAAATATCTAGAAACAATAAATGCTGGAGAGGGTGTGGAGAAAAGGGAACACTCTTGCACTGCTGGTGGGAATGTGAATTGGTACAGCCACTATGGAGAACGGTATGGAGGTTCCTTAAAAAACTACAAATAGAACTGCCATATGACCCAGCAATCCCACTACTGGGCATATACCTTGAGAAAACCATAATTCAAAAGGAGTCATGTACCAAAATGTTCATTGCAGCTCTATTTACAATAGCCAGGAGATGGAAACAACCTAAGTGTCCATCATCGGATGAATGGATAAAGAAGATGTGGCACATATATACAATGGAATATTACTCAGCCATAAAAAGAAACGAAATTGAGTTATTTGTAGTGAGGTGGATGGACCTAGAGTCTGTCATACAGAGTGAAGTAAGTCAGAAAGAGAAAGACAAATACTGTATGCTAACACATATATATGGAATCTAAGAAAAAAAAATGTCATGAAGAACCTAGGGGTAAGATGGGAATAAAGACACAGACCTACTAGAGAATGGACTTGAGGATATGGGGAGGGGGAAGGGTAAGCTGGGACGAAGTGAGAGAGTGGCATGGACATATATACACTACCAAATGTAAAATAGCTAGCTAGTGGGAAGCAGCTGCATAGCACAGGGAAATCAGCTCAGTGCTTTGTGACCACCTAGAGGGGTGGGATGGGGTAGGTGGGAGGGAGGGAGACGCAAGAGGGAGGAGATATGGGAACATATGTATATGTATAACTGATTCGCTTTGTTATAAAGCAGAAACTAACACACCACTGTAAAGCAATTATACTCCAATAAAGATGTAAAAAAAAAAAAAAAAGACCCCGTAATGTGAGGGCTGAGGCTGCCACAGTGGGCTTCATGCCACAGGACTTACAGGGAAGCAGAAATCTAAGTGAGTGGAGCAGTCTGGCTGGCAGAGAGGGGAATGGATGCAGAGAGAAGCAGAGACAGCAGAAAGGCCATTGCTAAAGCTGCCTTGATGTCTCTGCATCCCCAAACCCCGATCTCTGGGTATCCAAGCAGCAAATACCCCTTGTCACCCTAAGGTCAGAAAAGCCATAGCTGGAACCTGTATCCTGCTCACAGGGTCATCTTGAAATGAAAGCATTAGCCCAGAGTCTGGCACGGAGTTGGTGCTCAGTGATAAGGATGGTGGAGATCAGAGCCCAGCGTGGGTGAGGAGTCTCAGGAAGGCCCCTGCCCTGCAGCCCGCATACACGCTCCGTAAGCCCCTGGGGGGCAGAGGAGGGGTGGTGAGCGGCTGCACTCACTAAGCCTTCCCCTCCTGTTCCTCCCAGCAGCAGCCCGCCAGGCCTGGGCACATGCTGATGTCCCAGCAGGGGCCATAAAGGTGAGGGAGGTGGAGACGCTCCCACAAGGCCAGCTCTGGCAGGGCTGGAGGCAGGGGACAGGAGCCGTGAGGCGGTGCCCCAGTGAGGTGCACCTTCAGGTGGCCCTGGTTAAGAGCACAGCTCTGAGACAGAATGCCTGAGTTTGACCCTCTGTGTGACCTTGGGCAGCTCACATAAGCTGTGTCTCAGTCTCCTTGCAGTAAAATGGGGATGAGAGCAGAACCTACTTCCTAGGGTTGAGGGGGAGGTGGAAAGAGGTCAGGATGGGCCAAAGTCAGAACAATGCAGCAAACAGACGACGAACACTGCAGTTGGTACCTGAAGAGAAGCAGCCAGATGCAGACGCCGGCTTTCACTGGAGAACAGGCCTGGCCTGGGTGCTGGGCTCCCCAAGCCAAGGTCTCAGGACCGCTGCCTCTGGTCTGCTCTGGGATTCCCACGAGCACCGTCTCCTTCCTCCGCCCACAGCCCTGCAGCCCACCTACCCCTCATTCCAATCTCGAACTCCTTCCATACATCCCTCTTGCACAAACATCAGCCCCTGGGAGAAGCTTCCCTAGGGGTCCTCTTAACCCAGGGCCCTCTGCTATTCTGTCTCAGACCCTGGGAGCATTTATCATAGAGCTTGAATCACAGGAAAATCCTGCCATAACATTCATTCAGACAGAGCACAGTTGGGGCTTTCCTCGTGCCTTCCAGCTACCCCCCACCATCAGCTGCTGGTGAACAAGGAAATACTCAAGTTCACGTCTTTGGGGGCAGGGACAGGATGTCCAGGAAGCACAGCCTGTGACCATTCGAGACTTTCTCACGTCAGTGTCAGTTTAGTTATGCGTAGTGTAATTTGAACTGTCTTTACTTTTTGTGCCAGGAAAATAATCCACTTTTTAAATTCAATGTTTGCTTTATTTCCGCTTGCAAAACAAAAATCAGTCCCCAAACTAAAAATGTATTCATTTCAAAGTATTCTTATACTACGACATTTGACTATGAAAATCATTTAATATGTCTTTTAAAATTATTTCATACAGGGCATCTATTAAAGCTCTGGATTGGGCTGCCTCGCTGAGAGCAGTGCCATAGCTCAGAATTTTTAGAGGCATAGCAAAGGTACTTACTACATTTTAAAATTTATTTTATGCAGAAATTCTTTTAGGACAGTGACTATAGCTACCTAAGGTCTCCTTTTCTTGATGATGCTAAGAAACCGTGTTTCCAAACCAGAATATTTTTTCTTTTCCATTATGGTTTATTACTATATTGAATATTACTATACTCAATTAGTAATATTGAATATTACTATTACTATATACTTATTACTGTATTGAATATAGTTCCTGGTGCTATACAATAGGACCTTGTTGTTTATTCACTCGGAATTCTTTTTTTCATTCGGAATTTTTTAATAAACATTTTTTTAGAGCAGCTTTAGGTTCATAGCAACATTGAATAGAAGGTGCAGAGATTTCCCATACAGCCCCATCCACGTTGCGTAGCTTCCCCCATTATCAACATGCCCCACCAGATAATACACTTTTCATTAACTTCACAGGAGCGTGGTCTCTCATTTTATAATTGGACTATTTGGAACCCATTTAGCACAAAACTATGGGGATTGAACCTCAAGACACTTACTGGGTACCTGGATGTCTGCTCCCCCAGTGGGATGTAAGTTTCACAAAAGAGGAGTCCAGTCTGGGCTTCTCAGTGCTGCATCCCCGGTAGCCTATATAATGTTTCCCAGGAGTGAGAGCTGAACTTGAGAAAATGAATAAGACCCCCAACAGAATCAGAGATCAAGCCACCGGTCAGGAGGCCTAACCAGGTAGCCATTGATCACAGCCACATCAATTATCCTCAGCGTAAGGGGAGATCCAGAGGCCAGCAGCCCTCACCCCAGCCCTCTCCTGTGATCACAGGATTCCAAGAAGCCCAAAGAGAAAGACCATGACCTGTCTTACTCCCTGGGGAAACTGGCTCCACAGCTGAACTGCTGGGAGCTCTGCTCTGCCCTCACCCAGGAGAGCTGGGGGTGAGCCAGGCTTCCTCAGTACCCCCAACCTTACCACGATTTATGGAGAAGACAAACCCAGGAAGGAAGCCTCGAGCAAGGACCTGCCAAGAAACATAATAAGTTAACGAATTAAGCTCATTCGGTTGGCTTGGGGGTTTTCTCCATTACATTTGTGTCTTGATTCCAACGGTGTGTCTCTGGTGGGAGCCCCAATAAATAGGTGTCTCTGGTGGGGGGCCCAATAAATAGTCTGGTTTCTGAACAATTTGAGAAATAAAAGAGTAAAAAAAGAATCCACCAAGATGCAACAGTGGGCACAGAGGGCCACATGACCTTATGCTGCTGCCAAAGAGAACACCCCAAAGTCCAGGAAAACAGCTGAAGGAGGGTCACGAATCGAGCTTCCTGCTACTGTCTGTGTTTATCTCTTATAGGAGTTTATTTGACGTTGTCCTAGGAAGTTATCCTTTGTGTCCCCCAAGGTAAGGCTATGTCCCAGGACAGAGAGGGTGGGAAACGGTGACCCCTGTCACATGTGAAAGGTCAGGATAGAGCCCTGGGCGGGGCAGGGAGATGCTCCAGCTGGCACAGGGCTTGGTTTCATGTTACTTTCTGTGTTTATTTCCCCTTCATCATCCCTGAAGCTTGTGCAGTGCTTTGTTAAATACCCCGATCTTGACTCGGCTGTGTTTAGGGAAACTGAGGCAATGATCCCGGTTCCAGCTCAGGCTGGACCAGCCACCTAAAGCCAACGGGAGTGGCCACGGAGATCTTTAGTGACAGAGCCAAAGGAAGCAGAATCCCGGGGGAAATTTGAGACTTCAGAATCCATTCGTGACCTGGAAGTGAAGTTTTGCTCTACACTGCTAACCCTGGAGAATTGGGATTTGAATTTATTCTGAGTCAGCCAGACCCTGTATAGAAAGTCTCCCGGCATTCAGATCTGCTCCCTGGCTTTCCCCACCAGGAGATCTCCCAAGGGTCACGTCACTCAGAGTCTTCTTCCATTCCACACCCCCAGAGGTGGAGGCAAATGCCCTGTTCCCTCCAGGTTCTCCATTGGTAGGAAGATCCTCCCATCTTTCCTTCCTGCTCAACTCCAGTCTGCCTGAAGAGCAAGACTGCAGTCACCCAAACGTGATTGTAAATGAATATGTTCTCACCAGGCAGCTCTCCCACTGGGGGACCAAGGTTACTGTGGATTATGAACTGGATTTTCCACAGACTTCCACTAGGCAAGCAGAGATGTGTTTCTTTCCAAAAAAGGAGGGCAAAGGAGCAAAGTCTGGGAGTGGGAAAAGAAGTAAGCGAGGCTACATAGAGATCTCATTACCCCAGGATGTGGTTTTAATTCTGTGCTTCCCTTGCAGCCTCTACCCTGCCCCCAAGTTTACTAAGGGCTCCAGATTAAATATACAAGATGTACTTGTAACATGGAGACCCTGGCTCGGTCTCCTGAGACTGTCAGGGGAAAGAAAACAACCACAAATCGAGGAACAGAGAAAAAGCAGTCTGTGACTTTCAGAATCTCCTTATTCAGTTAATTGCTTAATAGGATAAATAGAAGGAGGGGTTGGCATATCAACTATGTGCTTGCAGCTCTAAAATCAGCCTTCAAAACACCCTATTTGCCAGGTAGAGCATATTCTCTGTGGGCCCCACTCCCATCTGTAACCTTTCTGGAAGGCCAAAGAAGAGTAGAGAATTTGCCTTTACAATATATTTATTACGGAGGAGTTGCAAGCAGGAAGGGTCCTTAAATCATTGAGTCTTTAGATAAGGAGCTTATGCCCTGAATGCTTCTGTGAGTGCTTAGCTCCTGATTGAGAGACATCTAGGGCATTAACAAAAGAGCTCTGATGATGTACCATAGAAAAAAGTATCTTTAGGACTTCCCTGGCAATCCAGTGGTTAAGACTCCATGCTCCCAATGCAGGGGGCACGGGTTCCATTCCTGGTCAGGGAACTAAGGTCCCACATGCCATATGGCATGGCAGAAAAAAAAAGAAAAAATTATCTTTCTCCCCAGGGTTTAACCGGGGCCATCAACTGAATAAAGGGTCCCTGGTACCTAGCATGGTACGAAACATAAACTGACACTCAACAATTTGAAAACCAATGGTTGCATGGATGGATGGATATGTGGATGGATGGATGGATGGATGGATGGATAGATTGATGGATGGATGGATGGATGGATGAAGGTGAAGTAGCTTCCCTTTTTAGGAGTTCCTTCCTTCAGCACTATCCCTAGAAGTGTCCAATCACATAGACATAGATTTGTTCAGCTGAATGAAGACTAGACAGCATATTAGGGTATGTGAAAGGAAGGAGGAGTACAGAGATAGCTTCCAGAATGTATGGAAAGAAGAGACTGTTGCCAACTTATCCTAGTTCTGCATGTATCTATTAATCTAGCATTTTGATTGCTTTTTCTTTTTCAGCCACAGTTAGAAATACTACCACCTTTTCCCCACCACCTATCTCCCTTTGTCAGGGGCACCAGAGACTAAGCCAGAGGACCTTATGGACCATCTAGTCCGAAGAAGCACACGGTCCTCAGACACGTTTTGTTTGGCCTTTGCAGTTATTTAAAATTTTGATTTGGATATTAACATGTAAAAATCAGATTTTATGTAAAAATAGAGTTTTTTCATTTTTCTTGGGGAAAAGAACCCCGAAGACCTGGCAATATTTCCCTGGCACTTTCTCTTAGTGACAACTGACTGGAGCTGGGAATAGGTTGCACTGTCCACTTAGCCACAAGCCTCACCTTGCTCTACTGTACATACTGCCTGCTTCCCTCATTCAACAGTTTCTGTCTGTTTGGTCCCCAAAGTATATGAACCATTTACACAAATCCAATACCCTCACTCTACAGATGAGGAAGCTAAGGCCCAGAGGGGAAATGATTTGACTAAGTTCACACAACAAGCCATCAGCAGAGCCAGGACAGGAACACTAGTAACTACTGGTTTGTTTGTTAGTGTGTAGCACGGTGGATCTTTTAAATACTGGTGAATAAATGAATGTGTGAACTAATTAAACATCCATTTTTCCAACTACCTTGAAGTTTGCCCCATCTGTGCTATTACAGCTGTACTCTCCATGCCCACTCAAAGCACACACGCCAGGAGTTATCCCGGGCCAGCACTCCCTGGACCAGAACTCTCCTGCCGACCTCTGTACCCTGAGATGGTCCCACTGAGATGTGGTGCTGGGCTTGCCGTTCCAACATTCCTATTATCTACTGTCAAGTCCAAGTGTAAGGGGTTTTCTCATTTTTTGGTTGCCCAGCACCTTTCTCCCCTGCTTTGGTAACTGTCTTTCAATTTTCTCCTCCCCCATTCTCCATCTGTGAGCTTTTTCCTGGAGTTGATGGCCATTCTATTCCCAGAGATAAGGGGTGAGGGGAGAGGCTGATTGGCTTGAACCAAGACATGGACCCTAAGAAGTCCCTTGGGTCTGGTGATAGGCATTACTCCATTCAAAGTCAACAAGTCTGGAGCAGGAAGTTACTGGTCCTCTAGGAAAGAGATTCCCTGGAAGCTGCTAACTGTCATTTGGGGGCCATGATGAGAATGTTTATCTGAGAATGGAACCTACACAGAAGAAGAGGCACTGAGTAAGGGAAAGAGAAACTGGGTCCCTATTAAGTAGAACCCTGGGCATAGCCTCACCTGAAGTTGACATACCCCTGGATTGTTCAGTTAGTGGGCCAACAAATTCTCTCTCTTGCCTAAGCCAAGTTGGGACAGGTTTCCTGTCATTTCCAACATAAAGAGAACTCCTGGGGACCAGGGCACTTTCCCAAATACTCTCCTTTAAGGAACAGAGGGTATACAAGTCTGGACTCTCTGGGTTGCAAGTGATGTATGCCACGCGACTGAGCATCCTCTTAGAGAACGTGGCACAGTTCTCTGCTCTGCACTAGGAACTGAGGTTGCAAGGATGACTAAGACATATAGTAGTCACGGCCCAGTGACAGGGGGAAGTCTCCTCCTGGAAAGTGGATAAGACTCAGCAGGAGAGAACATCTTTGTAAGCCATTTAAAGGAGCTTAGACTAATTTTGGGGGTGGGGGGATGGCCACGATGGCCTGAGTTCACCTCCTCTCACAAGTACACCAAAATTGCAAGTATTTACAGAACAACTATCAATGAGAAGGACCCAAAGACTAGCAGAAACGGTTTTCCACAGCTAAAGATATAAAGAACCACAGTGAGATGGGCAGAGAGGTGGAGACGCAGTATAGTCAATACCCACACCTCCAGGCGGGCGACCCACAAATGGGAGGATAATCACAATTGCAGAGGTTCTCCCCAAGGAGTGAAGGGTCTGAGACCCGTATTGGGCTCCCCAGCCAGGGGTCTTGCACTGGGAAGATGAGTCCCCAGAACATCTGGCTTTGAAAGCCAGTGCAGCTTGTACATGGGAGGGCTGACGGACTGTTGGAAAGAGACTCTGCTCTTAAAGGAGCACACAAAATCCCACATGCTCAGAGACTCAGCGCAGAGGCAGTAATTTGAAAAGAGCCTGGGTCACACCTACTAGCTTATCTTGGAGAGCCTTCCAGAGAGGCGGGAGGTAACTGAAGCGCACCCTGGGGACATAGATGCTGGCAGCAGCCATTTGGGGAGCTCTTTCTATCATGAGAACTGTGGTGCTAGCAAGCTCCATTTTGGACTCCTCCCTCTAGCCCATTAGCCCCAGGGGCTTACCTGTCCACTTACTGGTCAGCCACCCCCACCAGGCCAAGAAGCCAGACCCATGGTGACCCAGCCCCACACACCAGTGAGCCCGCACGAGCTCTGGACCCCCCTCGGCCCCTGCCAGCCACGCCAGGACCAGTCCTGCCCCCAGCAAGCAGCCTCTGCGTAAGGCAGAGCCTGGCAGCCAACTGGGCCAGGGCAGGTCCCGCCTACCAGTGCACCCACAGCAGTCACATCCCCAGTGACAGAAGGGCCAATGTAACTCACATACAGGGCACCCCTAGAGTATATAACTCTGATGACCAGGGGGGAGTGTCCTGCCAACCCCCATAGGACATCTCCTACATAAGGCCACTTCAAGATCAGGAAACGTAACCAACCTACCTAGTACATAGAAATAAAAACAGAGAATTAGGCAAAATAAGGCAACAGAGGTATATGATCCAAATAAGGGAGCAAGATAAAACCCCAGAAAAAGAACTAAGCAAAGTGGAGATAAGTGATCTACCCAATAAAGAGTTCAAGGTAATGATCATAAAGATGCTCAGAGAACTTGGGAGAAGAATGGATGAACAGAGTGAGAAGTTAGAAGCTTCTAACAATAAGTTAGAAAATATAAAGAAGAGCCAAACAGAGCTGAAAAATGCAATAACTGAAAGAAAAAATACACTAGAAGGAATCAACAGTAGGTTATATGATACAGAGGAACAGATCAGTGAACTGGAAGACAGAGCAGTGGAAATCACCCAAGCTGAACAGAAAAAAGAAAAAAGAGTTTTTACATTTTTATTTATTTATTTATTTATTTATTGGGGGCTGCACCACGTAGCATGTGGGATCTTAGTACCCCAACCAGGGATCAAACCCACACCCCCTGCAGTGGAAGTGTGGAGTCTTAACCATTGGACCACCAGGGAAGTCCCTAGAGTTTTTGGGGGGGGCGGGAGTTGGGGGGTTTTTTTTTTGGCTGTGTTGGGTCTTCATTGCTGTGCATGGGCTTTCTCTAGTTGTGGCAAGTGGGAGCTACTCTTTGTTGTAGTGCGCGGCCTTCTCATTGTGGTGGCTTCTCTTGTTGCGTAGCACAGGATCTAGGTTCAAGGGCTTCAGTAGTTGTGGTGTGCCAGCTCAGTAGATGTAGCTTGAGGGCTCTAGAGCGCAGGCTCAGTAGTTGTCGCGCAGGGGCTTAGTTGCTCTGCAGCATGTGGGATCTTCCTGAAGCAGGGCTCGAACCTGTGTCCCCTGCATTGGCAGGAGGATTCTTAACCACTACTCCACCAGGGAAGTCCCTAGAGTTTTTTTCAATAAGGATAGTTTAAGAGACCTCTGCAACAACATCAAGGGTACTAACATTTGCATTATAGGGGTCCCAGAAGGAGAAGAGAGGGCAAAAGCGTCAGAGAATTTACTTGAAAAAATAATAGCTGAAAATTTTCCTAACCTAGAATGGAAACAGATATCCAGTCCAGGAATTACAGAGAGTCCCAAATAAGATGAACCCAAAGAGAAAAATACCAAGACACGTTATAATTAAAATGGCAAAATTAAATATAATGAGAGAATCTTAAAAGCAGCAAGGAAAAAGCAACTAGTTACATAGAGGGGAATTCACATAAGACTCTCAGTTGGCTTTTCAGCAAAAACTTTGCAGGCCAGAAGGGAGTGGCATGATATATTTAAAGTGATAAAAGGGAAGCACCAAGAATAGTCTACCCAGCAAGGCTATAATTCAAATTTGAAGGAGAGATAAAGAGTTTTACAGACAAGCAAAAGCTAAGAGTTCAACACAACTAAACAGGCTTTACAAGAAATGTTAAAGGGAATTTTCAAAGTGGAAAAGAAAAGACCAAAACTAGAGATATGAAAATTATAAAAGGAAATATCTCATTGTGAAATATGATGTCAAAAACATTAAATGTGGAGGGGGATAAAATGCAGGCTTGTTAGAATGTGTTATAACTTAAGAGATCATCAACTTAAAATAGTCAGTTAGTTAGTTAGTTATAAACCTCATGGTAACCACAAACCATGAATATCTATAATAGATACACACACCAAAAAAGGAGAAAGGAATCAAACACAAAGGAAGAGAGCAAAAGCAGAATGAAGACCCATATATATGTTGCCTACAAGAGACTCACTTCAAATCTAATGGCACACACAGACTGAAAGTAAGGAGATGGAGAAAAGGTATTCCAAGTAAATGGAAACAAAAAGAAATCTGGAGTGGCAATACTTACATCAGACAAAATTGCCTTTAAAACAGAGACTCAGCCATAGAAAAGAATGAAACCTTGCCATTTGTAACAACATGGATGGACCTGGAGGGTATCATACTTAAGTGAAATAAGTCAGACAGAGAAAGACAATCTACAGATTCAATGGAATCCCTATCAAAAACCACTGGTATTTTTCACAGAACTAGAACAAATAATTCTAAAATTTGTATGGAAACACAAAAGACTCCAAATAGCCAAAACCATCTTGAGAAAGAACAAAGGTGGTGGTATCACATGCCCTGATTTAAAACTATATTACAAAGTCATAGTAATCAAAACAGTATGGTATGAGCACAGAAACAGACACATAGATCAATGGCACAGAATAGAGAGCCCAGAAATAAACCCACAATTATATGGTCAATTAATCTATGACAAAGGAGGTAAGAATGTACAATGGAGAAAACACAGCATCCGGGATTGAGAAAACTGAACAGCTATATTCAAAAGAATCAAACTAGATTACTTTCTCACACCATATACGAAAACAAACTCAAAATGGATTAAAGACTTAAATGCAAGGCCTGAAACCATAAAACTCCTAGAAGAACACAAAGGGAGTACACTCTTTGACATTGATCTTAGTAATATTTTTTGGATATGTCACCTCAGGCAAGGGAAACCAAAGCGAAAATAAACAAATGCGACCTAATCAAACTAAAAAGATTTTGCACAGTGAAGGAAACTATCAACAAAACAAAAAAGCAGCTTACTGAAAGGGAGAAGATATTTGCAACAGGTATATCTGATAAAGGTTTCATATCCCAAATATACAAAGATATACAAAGAACTCACACAACTCAATGTCAAAAAACAAAACAAAACAAAAACAAACAACAAAAAAAAACCAACCCAATTAAAAAATGGGCAGAGGACCCGAATAGACATTTTCCCAAGGAAGACATGTAGATGGCAACAGGTAAATGAAAAGATGTTCAATACCACTAATCATCAGGGGAATGCAAATCAAAACCACAATGAGACTGGAACAGAATAGAGAGCCTAGAAATAAACCCACTTGCCTATGGCCAATTAATCTACAACAAATGAGACAAGGATATACAATAGAGAAAAGACAGTCTCTTCAATAGTGGTGCTGGGAAAACTGGACAGCTACATGTAAAAGAATGAGATTAGAACATTTTTTCACACCATATACAAAAATAAACTCAAAATGGATTAAAGACCTAAATGTAAGATCTGAAACCATAAAACTCCTAGAAGAGAACATAGGCAGAACACTCTTTGACATAAATCATAGCAATATTTTTTTGGATCTCTCCCCTAAGGCAAAAGAAATAAAAGTAAAAATATACAAATGGGATCTAATTAAATTTAAAACTTTTGCACAGCAAAGGAAACCACTGACAAAATGGAAAGACAACCTAAAGAATGGGAGAAAATACTTGCAAATGACATGGCCAATAAGGGTATAATATCCAACATACATAAATAGTTCATACAACTCTGTATCAAAAAAAACCAAACAATTCAAAAAATGGGTAGAAGACTTGAATGGACATTTTTCCAAAGACATACAGATGGCTAACAGGCACATGAAAAGATGCTTGATATCGCTAATTATTAGAGAAATGCAAGTCAAAACCACAATGAGATATCACCTCACACCTGTCAGAATGGCTAACATTAAAAAGTCTACAAATAACAAATGTTAGCGAGGACGTGGAGAAAAGGGAACACTTGTACACTGTTGGTGGGAGTGTAAATTGGTGAAACCACTGTGGAAAACAGTATGGAGTTTCCTCAAAAAGCTAAAAATATGAACTACCATATGATCCAGCAATTCCACTCCTGGGTACATAACCCCCAAAAGTGAAAACACTAAATGGAAAACATACATGAACCCCATTGCTCATAGCAGCATTGTTTACAATTGCCAAGATATGGAAGCAACCAAATGTCCATCAACAGACAAGTGGATAAAGAAGTGAGATATATATATATATATATATATATATATATATATATATATATATATATATATATAAATGGAATATTCTTGGCCATAAGAAAGAATGAAATTCTGCCATTTGCAACAATGTGGATGGACATGGAGGGTATTATGCTCAGTGAAATAAGTGAGATAAAGAAAGACAAATACTGTATATTATCACTTATATGTGGAATCTAAAAAATAAAACAAATGAATGAATATAACAAAATAGAAACAGACTCACAGATACAGAGAACAAACTAGTGTTACCAGGGGAGCAGGAAGGGGAAGGGGCAAGATAGGGGTATGGGATTAAGAGCTACAAACCACTGTGTATAAAATAAATAAGCAACAAGGATATATTGTACAGCACAAGGAAATACAGCCATTATTTTATAATAACTTTCAGTGGAGTATGATCTATAAAAATATTGAGTCACTATACATACACCTGAAACTAATATAACATTGTAAATTATCTATATTTCAATTAAAAAAACAATGTCAAAAATACAACAAATAACAAGTGGTAAGAATATGGTGGGAACGTACACTGCTGATGGGAATGTAAATTGGTGCAGCCACTATGGAAAACAGTATGGAGTTTCCTCAAAAGGTTAAAAATAAGACTACCAAACAATCAAGCGCTTCCACTTCTGGGTATCTTTCCAATAAAAACAAAAACACTAACCCGAAAAGATATATGCACTCCTATGTTCACTGCAGCATTATTTATAATATCCAATGTATGGAAGCAACCTAAGTGTCCTTCAATAGAAAAATGGGTAAAGAATGTGTGGTATATATGTACAGTGGAATATTACTCAGCCATAAAAAAGAGAAATGAAATCTTGCCATTTACAGCAAGATGGATGGACCTGAAGGATATTATGCTAAGTGAAATAAGTCAGACAGAGAAAGACAGATACCATTGATTTCATTTACATGAGGAATCTAAAAACCAAAACAAATGAACAAACATAACAAAACATAAAGAGACTCATAGATACAGAGAAGAAACAGGTGGTTGCCCGAGGGGCAGGGGTGGAGGAGGAGAGAAATAGGTGGGGGAAATTAAGAGGTACAAATTCCCAGTTACAAAATAAATGAGTCATGGGGATGAAATGCACAGCATGGGGAATATAGTCAATAATATAGTAACTTTGTATGTGTCAGATGATAACTAGACTTATTGTGGTGATCATTTTCTAATGTATAGAAATATAGAATCTCTATGTTGTACACCTGGACCTAACATAGTATTGTAGGTCAATTATACTTCAGTTAAAAACAGTAATAATGAATAAACAAACAAATAAAGGAGTTAAGACTAGTCAAAGGGTAACAATTCAGGATTTTTTTATTTTTCCAGTATAAAAATAATACTCATTTGTTTAAAATTCAAAAACTATACTAAAAAGTATAGATATTTTAAATCACCCAATGCCCTACAAATCAGAGTAATCACTGTTAGCATTTTTTGTATATTTCCTTCCAGTCTTTTTTTCTTTGCATAATTTTTTAAATTTTATTTTTTTGTGGCAAGAACACTTAGCATGAGGTCTACCCTCTTAACAAATTTTAAGTGTACAGTAAAGTTAACTATACATGCATGAGTTGTACAGCAGATCTCTCGAACTTATTCATCTTGCAAAACTGAACCTTTATGCCCATTGATTAGTAACTCCTCTTTTCCCCCTTCCCCTCCAGCCCCTGGCAACCATCATTTTACTGTGTTTCTATGAGTTTGAATATTTTAGATACATAATATAAGTGGAATCATACAGTATTTGTCTTTTTGTGACTGGTTTATTTCACTTAGCATAATGTCCTCAAGGTTCATCCATGTTGTCACATATTGCAGAATTTCCTTCTCTTTTATGGCTGAATAATATTCCATTGGATGTATAGACCACATTTTGCTTATCCATTCATTGGCCGATAGACATTTACATTGTTTCTACATCTTGGCTATTGTAAATAGTGCTGTAATGTACAAGGGGTGCTAATATCTCTTTGAGATCCTGATTTCAGTTCTTTTGGATAAATACCTAGAAGTGTGATTGCTGGATCACATGGTAGATCTATTTTGAATTTTTTGTGGAACTGCCATACTGTTTTCCATAGCAGCTGCACCATTTTGCATTCCCACAAACAGCGTACAAGTGTTCCAATTTCTCCACATCCTTGCATAGTTTTCATCTTTTGGATTGTTTAAGAATTGTGACCATAGCCTCTTCCTTTCAACCTGTGATGCCTGAGGTGAAGGTCTGTTTTCTGAGGCCAACTTTTGCAAGGTGGTGGGAGAAATCTTAAATAGTGGCTCGCACACACAGCACCTGGACGGAGATGGACCACATGCTGGATTGTGTTGGAAAAAGAACTTCTCCACTGCTTTCCGTCGCCTCTCATGGAGGTCGGGAGTCCTGATCTTATTCCCTAAGGAGGCCAATGCAGCAGAAAAACCTGCCACCTCACTCCTCTGTAGCTAATAAGATGCACTGGCGTTTGATGCCATGGGGCCATGTTTTGTTGGAGAGTGGGTCACTGAAGCAGGTGTGGCGTGCCCTCTTGCCCCTTCCCCACGTCCTTGAGCACTCCCTGAGCTCTGGCCAGGAAGGCTCTCCTGTGCTTTTTGTTTGCATGGGGTTCACACACCTGAGCACAGCCCCACCCTACCGTAACCCATGAGAACGCCCGCCATTCCCTGTACCTCATCTGCCCACGTGAGGCCTGCAGGCCCATTCCATATGCTGACCCAGAGGGAGGGACACTCCAAGTCTGCTCTGTTGACCTGTCAGAGCTCTATGGCATGCCACTCCCAAGGTTTAGATTTGTGGGGAGAGAAGGGGCCGCATCTAAACTAGAGATCTAAGCTACATCTTCAAATTTAGCTTGTATCAGAGAATTTGATATCAGATTCCCTATAGGTAGGAAACTATACATCCCAGTTTTCCTGGGATAGTCCCAGCTTATGCTTGTCCGTCTGGCATAATTATTAATAGCATCTCCTTTCACTTTCAGAAGTGTCCCAATTTGCACAATACATTATAGGGTGCTTGTGCAGATTAAGAAGATATGAAATTACCTTCTCAGTGGCTGGTGTAATCTCTGGTGGTGGAGGGGAAGGGAGAGGGATAAAATTTGTATCCCCAAGCCCCTTCCAGATGGCACAAGTGCCATGGCTTATCAATCCCTGGTTTTAGCAGAAGTCACTGTAACCACAGGAAGTTCCAGGCAAGGAAGCAGGACAGTTCTGCAGGGAACTATCTCAGGGAAGATATTCCTCCATTAAGCCATCACCCAGCTCCCAGCTGGCACCCACACAACCTCAGGCCTCCAGGACCCTCTTGCTCTTTGTCTTCTAAGTCTGAACCTCTCGCCTCAACCTGCACCTCCAGATTTGCTGCCAGTGCCCCCCAACTTCTGCCTTCATCCCCTTGTTTGGCTGCACTGAACCCTTCACACCTGACTCTACCTCTCAAGGCTCTCTGCCTTGGCCTCCTCCTTGACTACAGCTCAGTCCAGCTCCATCAGGGACCACCCAGCCTAGGCTGTACCCACAGCAGGGACTTCATCCTGTGCCTCGAAGGCTCCTGATGGAGACCCACACACTAGAAAACACTGTAACCTCCACAGTTTGTCTTCTGAAATTCTGCCTTTGGCTCACTTTAAATTTCTGCCCCATCTTTAATATTTTCCACTGGCTCTTTTCCTTCACCATTAGACCTTTGTATGTTTATTCATTCATTCATTCATTCATTCAGTGTTAATTATGGGCCTGTCAGGGCACCAGGCGGAGGATGCAGGTCTTCCCTCTCCTTTATCACTGCTGTCCCTACCACCCAGCTCTCCTTCCTAACCTAACCTCTCCAGGAAGTGACCTGTTCACAGCTTCCATTTACTTGCTCCCACTTTGCAGTCTTCTGCCCCACTGATATTCTAAAACCGCCCCTGCTAAGCTCACCAGTAACCTCCGGGTTGCCAGACCAGGAACTGTCCCAGCCTCTTGGCCTTGGCACCACTGGCCCATTTCTTCTTCTCTTGGTGACCTGGACGTTGCCTTTCCCTGACTCTTTCCTGCATCCCACCTGCATCCCACCATCCCCACCCACCCAGGATCTCCCATGTGTCTTGAGAGTATACTGACCCAGTCCCTGGAATTGACTTCATTTTATGGTCCAGCTTCTGTGCCTAGGGGAAGGGGGCAGACCCACCTCTGACCTATTTCACTTAGCATAATGCTCTCAAGGTCCATCCATGTTGTCACGATAGCAAGATTTCATTCTTTTTTATGGCTAAGTAATATTACAGTGTGTGTGTACACTAGATAGATAGGTCATACATACATACATACATACATACATACCTCATTTTCTTTACCCATTCATCCATCCGTCAGGGGACGCTTAGGTTGTTTCTATATCTTGGCTATTGTAAATAATGCTGCAATGAACATGAGGGTGTGGATGTCTTTTCAAGTTAGTGTTTTCATTTTCTTCAGATAAATACCCAGAAGTAAATTGTTGGATCATATGGTAGTTCTATTTTTAATTTTTTGAGGAAATGCCATACTGTTTCCATAGTGACTACACCAATTTACATTCCCACCAAAAAAGTGCCCAAGGGTTCCCTTTTCTCCACATCCTGACTAATACTTATTATTTGTTCTTTTTGATAATAGCCATTCCGACAGGTGTGAGGTGATATTGTGGCTTTGATTTTCATTTCCCGGATGATTAGTGACGTTGAGCATCTTTTCATATACCTGTTAGCCATCCATATGTGTTCTTTGCAAAAATGTCTATTCAGATCTTCTGCCTATTTTTTAATTGGATTGTTTGGGTTTTTCGCTATTGAGTTGTATGAGTTCTTTACCTATTTTGGATATGAACGCCTTGTCAGACATATGATCGGCAAATATTTTCTTTCATTCAGTAGGTTGCCTTCAGTGTGATGTCCCACTTGATTTTTGCTTTTGTTGTCTTTGCTTTTGAATCAGATTCAAAAAATCATCACCAAGACCTCTGTAAAAAAGCTTACTGCCTATGTTTTCTTCTAGGAGCTTTACGGTTTCAGGTCTTATGTTCAAGTCTTTAGTCCATTTTGAGTTCATTTATGTGTATGCTGTAAGATAGTGGTCCAGTTTCATTCTTTTGCACGTGGCTGTCCAGTTTTCCCAACATCATTTATTGAAGAGACTGTTCTTTCCCCATTGTATATTCTTGGCTCTTCTGTTGTAAATTAGTTGGCCATATGTATGGGTTTATTTCTGGGCTCTCTATTGTGTCCCACTGATCTATCTGTCTGTTTGGGGGGGGGGAGGTTTGTTGTTTTTTTTGCGGTACGCGGGCCTCTCACTGTTGCGTCCTCTCCCGTTGTGGAGCACAGGCTCTGGACGCGCAGGCTCAGCGGCCATGGCTCACGAGCCCAGCCGCTCCGCAGCATGTGGGATCTTCCCGGACTGGGGCACAAACCCGTGTCCCCTGCATCGGCAGGCGGCCTCTCAACCACTGCGCCACCAGGGAAGCCCCTATCTGTCTGTTTTTATGTCAATACCATACTATGACTTTGTAATATAGTTTGAAACTAGAGAGTGTGATGTCTTCCAGCTTTGGTCCTCTTTCTTAAGATTGCTTTAGCTATTTGGGAATTTTGTGGTTCCATACAAATTTTAAGATTGTTTGTGCTCCGGTCACAATGGCCATCATCAAGAAATCTGGAGACAATAAATACTGGAGAGGGTGTGGAGAAAAGAGAACACTCTTGCACTGCTGGTGGGAATGTGAATTGGTACAGCCACTATGGAGAACAGTATGGAGGTTCCTTAAGAAACCACAAATAGAACTGCCATATGACCCAGCAATCCCACTACTGGGCATATACCTTGAGAAAACCATAATTCAAAAAGAGTCATGTACCAAAATGTTCATTGCAGCTCTATTTACAATAGCCCAGAGACAGAAACAACCTAAGTGTCCATTATCAGATGAATGAATAAAGAAGATGTGGCACATATATACAATGGAATATTACTCAGCCATAAAAAGAAACGAAATTGAGCTATTTGTAATGAGGTGGATAGACTTAGAGTCTGTCATACAGAGTGAAGTAAGTCAGAAAGAGAAGGACAAATACCGCATGCTGACACATATATATGGAATTTAAGAAAAAAAAAGTCATGAAGAACCTAGGGGTAAGACAGGAATAAAGACACAGACCTACTAGAGAATGGACTTGAGGATATGGGGAGTGGGAAGGGTAAGCTGTGACAAAGCGAGAGAGAGGCATGGACATATATACACTACCAAACGTAAGGTACATAGCTAGTGGGAAGCAGCTGCATAGCACAGGGAGATCAGCTCCGTGCTTTGTGACTGCCTGGAGGGGTGGGATAGGAAGGGTGGGAGGGAGGGAGACGCAAGAGGGAAGAGATATGGGAACATATGTATATGTATAACTGATTCACTTTGTTACAAAGCAGAAATTAACACACCATTGTAAAGCAATTATACTCCAATAAAGATGTAAAAAAAAAAAAAAGATTGTTTGTGCTAGTTCTGTGAAAAATGCCACTGGAATTTTGATAGGGATTGCACTGAATCTGTAGATTGCTTTGGGTAGTATGGACATTTTAACAATATTAATTTTTCCAATCCATTGAGCACTTGTTGCCCGTTTTTGAACTTCATATAAATGGAATCATACAGTAAGTAGTTTTTTGTATCTGGGTTCTTTCACTCATCCTTATATACATGAGATTCACTCACATTGTTGTGTATAGCAGTTATCTGTTATTTTTTTAATTACTGAATAGTATTCCATTGTCTGAATATTCCACAATTTATTCATTCATTCTACTGTTGATGAGTTGTTTCCAATTTTTGTTATTATGAATAAATATGCTATGAATATTTGTTTATGCCTTTTGGATGACATATGCACTCATTTCTCTTGGATATTTACCCAGTAGTGAGATTGCTGAATTATATAAAGCTATATACTTAGCTTTAATAACTATTTACAAACAGTTTTCCAAAGTAGTTGTACCAATGTACATTCTTCCAGGAAGGTACGAGATTTCAGTGGCTCCAATCTTGACCAACAGTGGTAATCTCAGTTTTAAAAATTTTAGCCATTTGGGGGAGGGGGGTGTAGTGATATCTCATTGTGGTTTTAATTTGCATTTCCCTGATGACTAATGATCATGAATGTCTTCTAATATGTATATTGGCCACTTGGATATAGAAAATGCCTGTTCAAGTCCTTTGCTAATTTTTAAATTGGCTTGTTTGTCTTTTTGTTTGTAGGAGTTCTTTATATACTCTGGATATGAGTCTTTTGATGGATCTATGTATTATGCATG
Organism: Mesoplodon densirostris; assembly: GCF_025265405.1. NCBI lineage: Eukaryota > Metazoa > Chordata > Mammalia > Artiodactyla > Ziphiidae > Mesoplodon > Mesoplodon densirostris. The sequence continues at coordinate 112,444,079 of NC_082667.1, read as the reverse complement.
CCTGCTCCCAGTGTGGGGTTTTCCTTCTTTTTTGCGTGTGATTTTTTTTTAATTTTAACTGTTATAAAATATACACAACATGAAATTTATCATTTTTAAGTGTATAGATCAGTGACATTAAATATATTCATATCTGCAATCACCACCACCATCTATCTCCAGAACTTTTTCATCTTCCCAAACTGGAACTCTGTACCCATTAAACACTAACTCCCCATTCTCTTCTCCCTCCAGTCCCTGGCAAGCACTGTTCTACTTTCTACCTCTATGAATTTGACTATCCTAGGAACCTCATATAAATTAGAATCATATATTTGTCCTTTTGTAACTGCCTTATTACACTTAGCATAATGTCTTCAAGGTTCATCCATGTTGTAGCATGTGTTAGAATTCCCTTCTCCTTTAAATCTGAATAATATTCCACTGTATGGATAGACCACATTTTATTTATCTATTCATCCATTGATGGACACTGAGTTATTTCCACCCTTTGGCTACTGTGAATAATGCTGCTATAAACATGGGTGTATTGCCCTTTCTTTGGTGAAGAAATATTCTTATTTTTTTAAGTCAGATTTATTGAGGTATAATTTACATTCATTCTTTTTGGGTACTACAGTCTATAAATTCTGAAAACACATGCAGTCATACAGCAATCAAGACAGAGCATTTTTTTAAAATAAATTTATTTATTTATTTTTGGCTGTGTTGGGTCTTTGTTGCTGTGCACGGGCTTTCTCTAGTTGTGCGAGCGGGGTCTACTCTTCGTTGCGGTGCACGGGCTTCTCATTGTAGTGGCTCCTCTTGCTGCGGAGCACGGGCTCTAGGCACACAGGCTTCAGTAGTTGTGGTACGTGGGCTCAGTAGTTGTGGCGTGTGGGCTCAGTAGTTGTGGCGTGTGGGCTCAGTAGTTGTAGTGCATGGGCTTAGTTGCTCAGCAGCATGTGGGATCTTCCCAGACCAGGGATTGAACCCATGTCCCCTGCCTTGGCAGGCGGATTCTTAACCACTGCACCACCAGGGAAGCCCCAGTTATCTATTTTATACATAGTAGTGTATATATGTCAATTGCAATCTCCCAATTCATCCCACTCCCCTTCTCCCCTTGGTATCCATATGTTTGTTCTCTATATCTGTGTCTCTATTTCTGCTTTGCAAATAAGTTCATCTGTATCATTTTTCTAGATTCCACATATAAGCCCTATTATACGATATTTGTTTTTCTTGATAGAACTCTTACAAATACTGTATGCTTTTACTTATATGTGGAATCTAAACAACAAAACAAAACAAAATTAAAACTGACTCACGGATACAGAGAACAAATGGGTTGTTGCCAGAGGGGCAGTAGGTGGAGGTGGAAAAATAGGTGAAGGGGATTAACAGGTACAAACCTCCAGTTATAAAATAAGGCACAGGGATACAATATACAGCATAAGGAATACAGTCAATAATACTGTAATAACTTTGTATGGGGACAGATGGTTACCAGACTTATCGTGGTGATCATTTCATAATGTATGCAAATGTTGAATCACTATGTAGTACACCTGAAACTAACATAATATCATATGTCAATCATATTTCAATTTTTAAAAGGAAAAAAGTTTAATTAAAATTTTAAAAAATTTTTGAAAGAACTCTCTTGTAAAAGCCTATAAAACTTGTTTTAATGTTATAGGACTATTCAGAATTTTGGTAAGTGACATATCTTCTAGGGATTTGTCCATTTTATCTAACCTCAAATTCATAGATGGTATTATTTGTTGATATTATTTTATTAAACATTGTTGTATCTGTAGTTATATCCTCTTTTCACTCATACTGTTAATTACATATGTCTTTTTCTCTCCTTCTCTCTCTCCCTTCCTCCCTCTGTCTCCTAATTACACCAGAGATCTGTCTATTGGTTTATCTTCTTGAAAAACCAACTTTAACTTTTGTTGAGTCTTTCTACTGCATCAGTGTTTTCTGTTCCACTGATTTCTGCTCATATTTTTACTATGTCCTTCCTTCTGCTTTCTTTGGGCCTATTCTGTTGTTCTTTTCTCAACCACTTAGTTTGGATACTTATATTAATGTTCATCAGCCTTTTTTCTTTTCTAATATAAGAATATAAAACCATAAATTCCCCTTGAAACATTTTTGCTGTATCCTACAAGTTTTTATATGTAGTATTTCCATTATCATTCAGTTTTAATTACTTTTTTTTAACGTGACATCTAACGTTGCCAACTTTATTTTGTGCATTTGTGTAAGAACATTTAGTTTACAGGTTTCGGGGCTCTCTCAAACTGTATAATTTGCTTTGAGAAGTACACTCAATACAATTTTTTAATTGTTGAAAACTGCATTCAACATCAAACTTACCTTGGGTAACTTTTGACAACTTACATCTGTGGACAAAGCTAATAGTGTTTTTTTAAACAACAACAGCACCTTGCCTGAACAGGACTTTAAAGAAATTAATATATTGAAAAAACATATTTGAACCCTTATTTGATTACTTTAATTGCACCATTAAAACATTTGACTTAAATTATTGGACCATACCCGTCAGTGTACTGTTCTGACTTATCATTGTGTAGGCCAATTTGCCTATCAGTGCGCATGTCTTTTTCGCTGGTCTTATAATTTTTGTGCAATAATTAAAGGCAAAGGACTAGATGCACTATTGTGTAAAGAGATTACACATGAGTGTACCCTATTGCACTTAATCAAATAGTATGTGGGGATTTACAATCACTTGCACTGTTTCACAAAATAAATATCTCATGTCAAATACTAGATAAGCATCTAAGTTATTTCTACTTAATCCTGTTTAGATATAGGAACAGAATAAACTGTGGTACAGAATAAACCTGGGCCCTCAGCTGCCAGTAGCAGCTTCAGTTTCTTGGGTGGTCAGGGGACCCGTTCTGTTAGAGCATCCAAAGTAGACCACACCCTGATATAAGGTAGGCGCTATTATCCTCGATTCGTATTTTTAAAAGTCCTGCTCCTGAGCTAGAGTTTACACCAACTGCCTACTAACCCTGCTAACTTGGGGCCCCACTCCAGTTATTAAGCACCAAAGCGGCTAGACATGGCACTTGTGCATACCTGCCCTTCAACACGTGCTGCCTTGTACTCAGAAATGATGCACGTTTCACCTAAATCCAGGAGGGATCGTTATCACCTAGAACGTGGCTTACGAAGGAGTGACTGTGCATTTATTTATTTATTTATTTTTACATCTTTATTGGAGTATAATTGCTTTACAATGGTGTGTTAGTTTCTGCTAGGTGCCTATATTGTGCCCCGCAATGCACAGAACCCTGTCTTTGTGAGCTGTTCAAGCTATCTGGGGCATATCCAAATAAGCAGTTGACCCTAAACCGCGGTTTTTCTAAGTAGTCCGCGAATACACCTCAGCCAGACGAGTTCAGCCCATGCAGCTCAAGACCGGGAGCCAGTTCGTGTCAAGTGCACTACGGCCCTCACTCCGTCTGTTCAAGGCCACATCCGGATTCTCATCTCCCCTCCCTGCAGACGCCCTCCACGCCGCGGTTGAATGAACCTGCCCGTCTCACTGATTTCCACGGAGAGGACACTCGGACTCACAGGACAGGCACAGGAATAAGCAGAGACTGCAGGACCACCGACGTCTTCCCCAGCCCCCAGCCCCCAGCCCCCAGCCCCGGCAGCCCAGGGCCGCAGTCTAACTCGCGGCTTAAAGAGCCGCCGCCGCGGGGGCAGACGGCCCCAGTTATGCGCAAGCGCGTGCTGCTCTGGCGCTGCAGCCTGTCCCCGCGGCGCCACGCGCAGGCGCGGCGAGGGCTCAAAGGCAGCGCGTTTAATCACTTTTAAAGTTATGCGATGCTTTCTTCTTGATTCATGAGACAGGTTTGGGGTTTTTTTTCCAAATATATAGAAAATGTTTTAAATTGTCCTTTTGTTATAAACTTCTATTGAATTGTTTTGTAAACAGAGAGTCTATTATAATGCTTACACTTTAAAATATGTAGGGAAATTTTATCATTAATTTTTATGAATGTTCCATGTATGCTTGGGGAAAAAATGTTTTCTAATTGTTCGATGCCAAATTTTATATAGGTCCATTAGAAAAAGTCTGCGTTGTGTTTCCATTCATTATACCATTGCTGATATATATTTTTCTACTTATCAATAATCAAGAGAGATGCATTGAAATCTTCCACTAAAATGAAGGATTGTTAATTTTTTCCTTATTGTACTATTAATGATAGATGTGACTTGAATCTCTTTGGATACTGCCTGTCCATCATTCTTTCTCTTCTCTCCTTTAATTAGACATTTATCAGACCATCTGATTCTAGCTTCTCTCTCTTAATTTCTCATATTCTCCATCTCCTTTTCCTCTTTGTGGCGTTCTGGATAATTTCTCCAAATCTTTCCATTTACTACTTTTTTCTTCAACTGTGTCTGTCAAAACTGTGCTTTTTAAACCTATCTACTGAGTTTTCATTTCAACAATTACATTTTTCATTTTGAGGTGATCCTTTTTTTTGAGGTTTCATTTATATAACTTGAAATTAATCATTTGAAGTCAGTAGCATTTAGTACATTCACAATATTGTACAACCACCACATTTGGGTTTTTTTATTTCAGATCTGTTTGTTCCTGATAATTTCCTATTATATGCTCTTTGTAATTATATCTCTTTGAAGCACTGCATTTTTATACATTTAACTCTTTAAACATTTCCTATATAACTAGTCTATATTGAATATCTGACACTCCATCATCTGCAGTCCTTGGAATGTACTGTTCATTGTTATTCATTGTTTCTGTGACTCTCGGGCACAGTAACTTGGTTTCTCATGGGTTTGGTCATCTTTATTCAAGAGCTCATAGTAATAATCTGCAAGGGTCCTTTGAGCCTAACTTGAGAAGGCTTTCTTCCAGAGAGGGCTTGCCTCTAAGTACTCTGCTTGCTGGAAGGCACCTCCATATAAAACCACCTCAGCCTCCATGGAGAGTCCGGCTCAGAAAAGGAATCCAGGCTCAGTATCTCCATCCCACCTTCCAATGTCAGTGAACACATGGTGGTGTGGATATATGATCCGACCTCAGGGCTCTCCCCCCACCCCACCCCCATGCCTACTGGTCCAGCTGGTTCCCACCACCCTGCTCCACCCCAGCCCCTGATCCAGTCACCTCAGCTACCCTGGGGACAGTGAGAAGCTCCTTCTACTACTCTTCACCATCAAATCCCAGGCGCTAGCTGCCACAGATGGGGCTCTAGCCACTCTACGACTAGACCATGATTGTTTGTTTTTGGTGGTGGACCTCTGGAGACCTCTCCTTTTGTGAGAACAGTGATGCATCAAAGATTATGTGCTATCTGGGGTCAAGCTGTGGTGCAGCAGGAGACTCTCTGAGCCCCCAGTAGTCATGATTCTGGTCCACTCCAGCATTTACCCATAATTAAGCTGATATTTCTATCTCCACCCTGTGTCTCTGTCTCTTAATTGGCTGTGAATTCAGGCATGGAAAGGGGATTTATTTATTGGGTCCCCTCAAATGCCAAAAGAGCACAGCTGGGAGGAACTGGGAAACACAGAAGGGGGTTGTGTGAGCATGGACTGCCCTCTCTGAGCCTGTTTCCTGTAAAATAAGATGAGTATAATCCTACCTGGGCTGACTAGTCCCAGAGTCATTGTACAATTAAATGAAAAGACAGGTGGGGAAGATCTTTGAAAGCTGAAATAACTCAATAAATTTACAGGATTGTTAGTACTGCAAACATTATTACTGCTAAAATTAACTATAATAACCAGGACCAGGGTTTCCTGAACCAGCTCCACAGACAGGAAAGATGGAAAATCTTCACAATGCTCTTGGGTTTCCTGCTTTGGCAATGGTGTGGAGACATGGTGACAGCCAGTCTCTCAACTGCAGTTATTTTGTTTCATGCCCTTGATATAAAATATTTCATGCCCATTTCCTGCAAAAATGCCACCCAGATTAAGTTCTCAAGTTGTTGACTAATGAGCTTGTTATTTTCAGCCTAAAGAAGTGAGTTTGTTATTTTTAGCCTAAAGAGCCCTCTCTTTCCTCCTCCCTTGATTAGATGTACCCCTGCACCCCACTATTTGAACTCACTCCCTTACGTGAAAAGAGGTCGAAGTTGCAACTGAGTTCTGCTAAATGTGGCAATTCAGTATTTTTCAGCCTTTTTTTACTGCAACTCATAGTAACATATACAATTTACACAGCAACCCAGTACAAGTACACGCACACACACACACACACACACAGATTTTCATAAAGCAATTCCTACCTTACATATCATGTATTTTCATATTTTCAATCCTATTCTATCCTATACTATTATAGTCTATTTGATTTTTTATTTTTTTTTTTTGAGGTACGCAGGCCTCTCACTGTTGTGGTCTCTCCTGTTGCGGAGCACAGGCTCCGGATGCGCAGGCTCAGCGGCCATGGCTCACGGGCCCAGCCGCTCCGCGGCATGTGGGATCTTCCTGGACCGGGGCACGAACCCGCGTCCCCTGCATTGGCAGGCAGACTCTCAACCACTGCGCCACCAGGGAAGCCCTGGTTTTTTTAAATTATGGTCACAACATATTAAACTGATTTGCATCTTGAAAAACATGGGAAAGTAACAGAGGAGGGTGTATGTCTGCCTCTTAAGATCCTGAAGAAAGACATGGGCTTCTCCCCTGCATCTCTCGATATGTGTTAGAGACAGTACAGTTTAACCCAGAAGCAGGGATGACCAGGGTGAGGTCTAATTCCTCTTTTCTCTGAGGCAATGCCTGCCTTCCTTCCTCTCGTTCTTCCTTCACAAAATATGTATTGTGCACCTATTATTTGCCAGGCACTGTGCTAGGTGCTGAGAATAAATAGATAAGTGAGACTGTGGAACAACTCCCCAGAGGGGACAGACACCCCCTCAGCTAATCAAAGGCTTAATGGTTAAACCCAATGGGTTAATGAAAGAAACCCAGGGAATGTGAGAGGCCAAGCCTCCTCCCCATCCTGATGCTCATTCCATGTGAAAGTGGTTCCACAACACTACCCTCCTGGCCCCTCTCTACCCTCCACACACTTCACCCCAAGGGAGGTGGAGGAATCTGTCTGGTGATTTTGGAAGGAAAACCTGGCATGTGTGACCCTGACATTTTCTTTTCCTTTTCTTCTCAAATCAAACTGCCTTGGCAGTGGGCATCTCTTACCCTGTCCTCCAGGCTGAAAGTTTTACAGAGGACCTGCCCCAGCACTGCCTGGGACGAGGTGGGTAAATGGATCACATTCTAGAGTTTAGTGTCATGAAGCCCACATAAAAAGTCACAGTCTCTTGGTGGGTGAAAGATCGATGTTGTTTAAGGGTACAAACTTGCAACAAGTAGCAATAAGCCATAGCGATCTAATGCACGGTATAATTAAAATAAACAGTATTGTACTATAATTATGTAATATGATAAATATCGCTACAACAGCAATCATATTACAATATATAATATATCAAAGTAACAGTTGTACACCTTACGTTTATACAATGCTCTATGTCAAATTTATTCAATTTTTTTAAGTCACAATCACCAACAACAGCTCTTTCATAGCACAATAGCTCATCTCCATCTGCCTGATACCCTGTCACCCTGTCTTCATATTCATTGTTCCAGGATTTAGGCAAGGAAGAGGGCTGCTATTTAGAGGGCCTCCTTAGACACCCAGCATCTCCCACAAGTGAATCTTAGCCCTTCCCAATGCACATTCCCATCCTGGCTTCTTCCTGTCTCTTTCTACCCCTCTCACCAGTGTTTTGCTTCTCAAAAACCCAGGAACCAAGTTGGCAAACTTGTGGAGATGGCTATCTCCACAACGGGCAGATGCGGGAGAAGATCCTCCAAAAAAGACACACGTGTCTTTAGTAAGCAGAAGGGGAAAGAGGCTGTAACACTCACATCCACAGGGTGATCCACAGATCCAACCCTCATCTCGTTCTTAAAGCCCAGATCCAACCACCTTACCCCTACTTATAACCTTCCGATGTCTCGGTAACAAAACCTCTTCCCTCCACCGGGAGAGCCAGTCCTCTTCTCCTTTAAGGCAATCCCGAGTCCCCTCCTCTGTAATACTTCCTCTGACTCACATTGCTGCCAAAATATTGGCTCCCTGTACACCCATGCCGAAATGAGATACGGAGACAGAGTTTTGGAGGAGAAAGAAAGGGTGGCTTTATTCTTTGCCAGGCAAAGAGGGGAACACAGCAGGCTAGCACCTCAAGAACCGTGGCCCCCTCCCTGGGGAATAGGGAGAGGTCTTGTAGTCAGGGCTGGTGTTCATGGGTATGTCATAAGGATCAAGGCAGTAACAGTCCTTCATTCTTCTTTCTTCTGCAGAGTTTCAAAAGGGCGGGGTTGCTGACAAGATGAGGGTGTGTGCAGGGTCTCTGGTGGTCTCCTAATCTTGAGGAGCTTCTCTGGTCCCTTTAATCTGGCCTCAGGTGGTTTCCTGGCTGCTCCTCCCTTGATTTGCAACTGTTCGAATCTGCCCTTTGGAACTCAGGGAAGGTCATGGAGGCTGGAGTCTTGCCTACAAGAAATGGAGGACAAAAAGGCCTCCATGTCTGGGAGCCCCATAGGGCCCTGCTCGGTTTCACCCTGGGCAGAGGGATGTGAGCTCGGGAAGCATATTTAACTAGTTTCTGTCACAATGGTTTAATGCAAGTATTGGCTAATGTGCTTTGATTTTTAAGATTCAATGAAACTGGCTAGAATCCCATTCCCACCTCCATCCCCGTCCCTCTGGAATTCTAAAGGGGATATACAGCTAATGGAGTCTCTAGTCACCACTGCTTCAGCCGTACTTTGTCTAATTTGTTCAATAAACAGGTGCATCATCCTCTCCTAATGCTGCCCCCATTCTGCATTAAAATGATCCAGATGTGAAATTCACACACACACAGAGGCCTTTATATATTTAGTAGATTTGACTAAAGGCTTGTAGGAGTTACATTACAGAACCCAAATGATTTAAAGTGAAATACTAGGCATCCTGTTCTAAGAATTCTATCAAGACACTTTCCACCTCTCCACCTATTACTTGGCCCTCTCTTTCGCCCTCTGGGATGTCCAATTCCTATAGATTTCTTACACAATTCGTTTGGGTATCACTCTCCTTTCTCAGAATCCAGCCAATCCTCACTCCCAGATCCTCCCCTTCCACCTCCACATGGCTCATTGGAAAACTTTTCTAAATGGACGTAGTTTCCCCCAAAGAGCAATCGCAGTGCAGGTTGTAATTGTAATAATTTTCACTCCACTGTATATAGTCATGTTTGTTATAACTGTACCAGGGAAGAGCCAAATCTGACTACATGTTGGATCTGTTTCTTTTACTTTACCTTTGCTCTCCCGCTGCTTTTGTTCACCAAAAGGATACTGTCTATACATAATGGCCTGCCTCCGGCAACCCTGCCCCTCTGCCTGAATGTTAAACCAAAGTGCCTTTTTTCAGGGAAACATCCAGACCCTGTCCACCTGTGGCTGGCTGCAAGAAAGAAGAAATTAGCACATCCCCTCCCCCAGGCTGGCCATTCCAGGGGATATTTGCAAAACTTATGGCCTTTTTACTTTATTTCCTCATCTCCTCCCCATCTCTGTTCTCTAAAAGAAACTGGCATCCAAACCCCAATAAGATGTTTTTTTGGAGACATTAGTCTGCCGTCTTCTCGGTCCGCCAACTTTCCAAATAAACTCGTCTTCCTTGCCTCGATACCTCGTCTCCGATTTATTGGCCTGTCATGCGGCCAGCAGAGCAAGCTTGGACTCTCGGTAACAACTGCATGTTTTTTTTAATATTGTTCTCTAGAAACAGAGAGCATCTGGGAGCAGCTGGAGGGCAGGATCTGCACAGGTCTTCCTGTTCTTTGTGTGGCGGATAATCTTGAAGATATTTATGATTTCTTCCCTGCCATTTCCCTTTTCCCTTTCCTCTATCCAATCAACAATTCCTGTTCTTCCTTGCTTCTGGGAGGGCAAAGACTGCCGGTTGTTATTCTTGTTCTTGTAGTATCTGAAGCCCCACATTTTAGCTGTGCTCATAGACATCCAGAATAAAGACATTTACCGACCTCCCTCATAATTAGATGTGGCCACGTGACCAAATTCAGTCCATCACGCATGAGCAGAAGTGATGTGCACTTAAAGGGAAGGGGCACTTCCTTGCCTCTCCCTTCTTCCTCTTTCTGCTGGCCAGATGTGGGCCCAGGGACATGATGGGGAGCTCTCGGGGACCGTGAAGATAAGAGCAACATCCCAGGGTGTGACAGAGCAGAAGGTCAGAAGTGTGAACCCCCAGCCCCATGTCAGCCCGGATGCCCACGTTCACACTGGTTCATGAGATAAAAATTAAATCCCATCATGTTTAAGTCACTGTATTTTGGGTTCCTTTGTTACAGCAACCAAACACGAATCCTAACTATATTAGTTTCTTAGGGCTGCCATAACAAAATGCCACAGACGGAGCGGCTTAGACAACAGAAATTTACTTTCTCACAGTTCTGGAGGCTGGAAGTCTGAGGTCAAGGTTTCAGCAGGGCTGATTTCCTCTAAGGCCTCTCTCCTTGGCTTGTAGATGGCCGCCTTCTTCTGGTGTTTTCACACGGTCTCCCTGCTGTGCTTGTCTGTGTCCAAACCTTTTCTCATGAGGACACCAGTCATTTTGGGTTAAGGCTCAACCCGAAGACTTCATTTTTAACATAATTACCTCTTTGAAGCCCTTATCTCCAAATGCTGTTACATTCTGAGACACCAGGAGTTAGGACTTCAACATAGGAATTTTGCGGGGACACAATTCAGCCCATAACACTAATGAATACGCTTCTCTTCCTGGCTTCTGACGCTTCTCTTCCTGGCTTCTGTTTTCCTGAGTGCATAGGCTAGATGTCCGTGAGGGAGAAGAGAAATGCTTGGAAGCATAGAAAGAGAGAGTCTCCTGGACTAAAAAGAGATTCCCCTGAGCCAGAGAGGCAAAGACGAAGTACTGCCAGCAGTGGGGACCACATCCTGCTCCCCGGTAGCTCCCTAGGGCATGACCAGGCACAGGATTCCTGTACCTCAAGCCTGAGCCCCAGGAGGAAGGGGGGCAGTAGAGCAGGCCTGAGGGAGCCTCAGCAGCATGGAAGGCAAACACAGCTGCCAACAGGCCAGCTTCCTGGTGCCTGGGCTCCACGTGTGACCTGGAATCTTTGCACTGCCTTGGGTCCCAAGGCACCAAGATGACAAAGTTGCATTTCCCACCAACCCAGCAGAAATGGGGCTTGGAGTCTAAATGAAGTTGTTTTACAGAAAATAAAGAAATGCATTATCTCTTGCGTATCTGATTAATTAACTAAAATCAGTGTGTTGTACCTGCCGGGACCTAACCAAGAATCCAATACAGAATAGCATGCATTCGATCCCTGGTCAGGGAACTCGATCCCACATGCATGTTACAACTAAGAGTTTGCATGCAACAACAAAGGAGCCTGCCTGCCACAACTAAGACCCGGCCGTAACTAAGGAGCCCGCCTGCCACAACTAAGACCTGGTGCAACAAAATAAATAAAAAAATTTTTAAACATAAAAAAAATCCTGGGGGCTTCCCTGGTGGCGCAGTGGTTGAGAGTCCGCCTGCCGATGCAGGGGACACGGGTTCGTGCCCCGGTCCAGGAAGATCCCACATGCTGCGGAGCAGCTGGGCCCGTGAGCCATGGTCACTGAGCCTGCGCGTCCGGAGCCTGTGCTCCGCAACGGGAGAGGCCACAACAGTGAGAGGCCCGCGTACTGCAAAAAAAAAAAAAAAAATCCTGGGACTTCCCTGGTGGCACAGTGGTTAAGAATCTGCCTGCCAATGCAGCGGACACGGGTTCAAGCCCTGGTCCGGGAACATCCCACAAGCCACGGAGCAACTAAGCCTGTGAGCCACAACTACTGAGGCTGCACTCTAGAGCCCATGCTCTGCAACAAGAGAAGCCACCGCAATGAGAAGCCCACACACCATAATAAGGAGTAGCCCTCGCTTGCCGCAACTAGAGAAAGCCTGCACACAGCAACGAAGACCCAATGCAGCCAAAAATAAATAAATAAATTTATTTTTTTAAAAAAATCCCTATACCATCCTGCACCCCAGGCAGGGATTCAGCTCATGTTTTTCTTTTTTTTCTTTTTTTCTTTTTGTTTTTGCTTTTCCTCTTTTTTTCTTCTTTTTTATTTTTGATATTTTTCTAATTGAATGAAATGGGCACCGGGTCAAGACACAAAAACAAGAGGAAACATGGAGTCAGTCAGGGTGGAATCACCTGGGGGAAGTTTCCTGAAGGCAGACACTGGGCTGGCTCCACAGAGAGGAGGAGGATGTGGTTTGGAACAGTGTGGCAGGAGGGACGGAGAAGGCCCGGGAGCCGGGCAGTGCCGCCAGCCCTCTCAGGAGCCTGACACAGGGCTGTCCTCCTCCTGGTCACAACTTATTCAACTGCAGCTGTGGCTGAAAATATCCTAGGCAGCTGATTTACTCTCTGAGGACCCAGCATGTGGGAGAACCCTGAGTGTAGCCCTTGGATATAGACCTGAGCTACACAGGATGCTCGGATGGTCAATTACAGGGCACTGGGCAGGGGAAATAGAATTAGAGGATCAACCCCCTTCTGGCTGACAATTGGACATCGACAGGAGGTAATTTCGTTTGGGAGAATGAGACCCCTAACCAGTCCATTCTGGCCTGACAATAACTGCTTATCTAATCCAGTCAGGCCAGGCTGCTTATATGAAAGCAGCCTCTTTCCTATAATCCACAAAATACGTGATGAGAGGGGTTACACCTGGAGCTTCAGAAGGCGCTAATTCCTCTTATTTGAGTGTATATGATATATACAGTGTATCTGAATGTACACAGTATATTTGAGTGTATACAGTGCAGAGTCAGGCTGCCTGGGTTCAAACGAGGGTCAGCCATCGTCCATTTCACAGAGGACCACACTGAGGCCAGCGAGATGACAGACCCTGCCCAGGGTAACCAACGACCAAGAGTTGCTGGAGGAGAAAATAGAGGCACAAGACTGCCCAAGAGGAAAGATGGCATTTGTCCTCAGTCTGAGTGAGACATATGTGTTGCTATGGTTTAAGCCCCCACCTCCACCCCCTGAGGGCATGCCAAGTGCTGGGTAAGGAAATCCAGGCCTGGCTAGAAGGCAGCAGCTGGATGGAATAGAAGAAAGTCCTGGAAGAGCCAAACCTCTGAGGCTCTGTCCTCAGCTCTGGCACACTCCAGAGCCAGGAAGCAAAGCTTGACCGTCTGTGCCTCCATGCCCCCATCTCTTTTTTTTTTTTTTTTTTTTTTTTTTTTTTTTTTTTTTTGCGGTATGCGGGCCTCTCACTGTCGTGGCCTCCCCCGTTGCGGAGCACAGGCTCTGGATGCGCAGGCTCCGGACGCGCAGGCTCAGCGGCCATGGCTCACGGGCCCAGCCGCTCCACGGCATATGGGATCCTCCCAGACCGGGGCACGAACCCGTATCCCCTGCATCGGCAGGCGGACTCTCAACCACTTGCGCCACCAGGGAGGCCCCATGCCCCCATCTCTTAAAGCAGGGCAATAATAGCTCAGCTGTGTTTTTGCTACACAGTCAACATGGTCCGGGGGTTAGAAGAAGTCAGAAGACCTAGGTTCGAATCCCTGCCTCACCCCATGTGACTTAGACAAGGCTGTGGAACTCTTGGAGGCTCAGTTTCCTCATCTGTAAAATGCAGACACCTTATCGACTTAAAGAGCTGCTGAAAGGACCAAACGTGATGCTGCCTAGGAAATGGAGATAGACACAGATGTGAGCAGCCTGGGCTTTTGGAGTTTTGGGAACTTCATTTTTGCCTTGCGCCATGCCACATAGGCCTTCCCATCCTAATCCATGGCTCCCACCCCATTTTGGTCAGCTCAGGCTGCTGTAACAAACTATTACAGATTGGGGCGGGGGTGCTTCAACAATAGGCACTATTTCTCACAGTTCTGGAGGCTGGAAGTCCAAGATCAAGGCACCAGTAGGTCCCATGTCTGGTGAGAACCCTCTCCCTGGTTCACAGACAGCTGTCTTCTCATTGTATCATCACATGGCCGAGAGAGCAAAGAGAGGAAGAAAGCTCTCACGTCTCTTCTTAAAAAGCACTATGAAAAGAAGGCTCCACCACACACCTATCGTCAATTAATCTTCAACAAAGGAGGCAAGAATATACAACGGAAAAAAGACAGTCTCTTCAGCAAGTGGTGTTGGGAAAGCTGGACAGTCACATGTAAATCAATGAAGTTAGAACCTCCCTCACACCATATACAAAAATAAACTCAAAATGGCTTAAAGACTTAAATACAAGACATGACACCATATAACTCTTAGAAGAGAACATAGGCAAAACATTCTCTGACATAAATCATACCAATGTTTTCTTAGGTCAGTCTCCCAAGGCAATAGAAACAAAAGCAAAAAATAAACAAATGGGACCTAATCAAACTTACAAGCTTTTGTACCGCAAAGGAAACATAAACAAAACAAAAAGAAAACCTACAGACTGGGAGAAAATGCAAATGATGCAACCAACAAGGGCTTAATTTCCAAAATATACAAATAGCTCATACAACTCAAAAACAAACAAACAGACAACTCAATCCAAAAATGGGCAGAAGACCTAAATAGACATTTCTCCAAAGAAGACATACAGATGGCCAATAGGCACCTGAAAAATGCTCAACATCGCTAATTATTAGAGAAATGCAAATCAAAACTACAATGAGGTACCACCTCACACCGGTCAGAATAGCGATCATTAAAAAGTCTACAAATAGGGCTTCCCTGGTGGCGCAGTGGTTGAGAGTCTGCCTGCCGATGCAGGGGACACGGGTTCGTGCCCCGGGCCGGGAAGATCCCACATGCTGCGGAGCGGCTGGGCCCGTGAGCCATGGCCGCTGAGCCGGCGCATCCGGAGCCTGTGCTCCGGGATGGGAGAGGCCACAGCACTGAGAGGCCTGTGTACTACACACACAAGAAAAAAAAAAAAAAAAAAAAAAAAGTCTACAAATAACAAATGCTGGAGAGGGTGTGGAGCAAAGGGAACCCTCCTACATTGTTGGTGGGAATGTAAATTGGTGCAGCCACTGTGGAAAACAGTATAGATGTTCCTCAAAAAACTATGATCCAACAATCCCACTCCTGGGCACATAACCAGACAAAACTATAATTCAAAAAGATACATGCACCCCTATGTTCATAGCAGCACTATTCACATTAGCCAAGACATGGAAACAACCTAAATGTCCATTGACAGATGAATGGATAAAGATGTGGTACATATGTACAATGGAATAATACTCAGCCATAAAAAAAGAATGAAATAATGCCACTTGCAGCAACATGGATGGACCTAGAGATTATCATACTAAATGAAGTAAGTCAGAAGGAGAGAGACAGGGACTTCCCTGGTGGCGCAGTGGTTAAGAATCTGCCTGGCAATACAGGGGACACAGGTTTGATCCCTGGTCCGGGAAGATCCCACATGCTGGGGAGCGACTAAGCCTGTGCGCCACAACTACTGAGCCTGTACTCTAGAGCCCATGAGCCACAACTACTGAGCCTGTGCACCACAACCACAGAGCCTGCACACCACAACTACTGAGCCCACGTGCCACAACTACTGAAGACCATGTGCCTAGGGCCCATGCTCCGCAACAAGAGAAGCCACCACACCACGCACCGCAACGAAGAGTAGCTCCCGCTCACCACAACTAGAGAAAGCCCTCACGCAGCAACGAAGACCCAAAGCAGCCTAAATAAATAAATAAATTTATTTTAAAAAATATATATATATGTATACAAAGAGGACTAGGAGAATCATTACAAGACAAAAAAAAAGAAAGAGACAAATATATGATATCACTTATATGTGGAACCTAAAATATGACACAAATGAACTTATCTACGAAACAGAAACAGACTCACAGACATAGAGAATAGACTTGTGGCTGCCAAGGGGGTGTGGTGGAATGGATTGGGAGTTTGGGATTATCAGATGCAAACTATTATATATAGAATGGATAAACAACAAGGTTCTACTGTATAGTACAGGGAACTATATTCAATATCCTATGGTAAACCATAATGGAAAGGAATATGAAAAAGAATATAAATGTATGTATAACTGAATCACTTTGCTGTACAGCAGAAATTAACACAACATTATAAATCAACTATACGTCAGTAAAATAAATAAAACGTAAAAAAGAAAAATTTTTTAAAGAAAAATTGATAATTTTGCAGTGGAGACATGCAGCAGACTCTTCCCTAACCAAGTGATCAAAATTCACTTCACCAGTAATGGCACAACCTGACATGAAGTGCTTTCTGAAATGAGGGGCTGAGTGGGACACAACATCAATTCTGTAGTATTACTGTCTGAAGTGCATAAACCAAATCTAATTATGAAGAAACACCAGAAAATCCCAAATTGAATGACAGTCTACAAACTAATAGCTCTGTACTCTTAAAAAAAACGAATTGAGTAATAGCAGTAGGGATGAAGAGAAAGTAAGCTAATTCATGAAATAATTAGAAAATAAATCTAGTGAAGTGTTCTCCTGTATGTAGCATTTGCTACAAACTCTGTGGGGGGGAGAAAGGTGCACAATCAGAGACCCGTTTGTGCCTAAAATTTCCCTCCGTAGATGCTCGAGAAACTGGTAACATTGGTTATCTCTGGAGAAGGGAGGTGGGGAATTGGATTTGGAGACAGTACTGCTTTTCACTATAACCTTTTCATCCTACTTGAATTTTTAAAATCATTTAAGTATATTATTTGTTTAAAGTCTTATATTTTTAAGTTAATCTTAAAAGATAGCTCCCACAAAGTGAAAAAGCAGCATGGACATATATACACTACCAAACGTAAGGTAGATAGCTAGTGGGAAGCAGCCGCATAGCACAGGGAGAACAGCTCGGTGCTTTGTGACCGCCTGGAGGGGTGGGATAGGGAGGGTGGGAGGGAGACGCAAAAGGGAGGGGATATGGAAACATATGTATATGTATAACTGATTAAATTTGTTATAAAGCAAAAAAAAAAAAAAAAAAGATAGCTCCCAAACATAATATTAAATGAAGAAAACAAACACAAAAGAGTACATATTATATGATTCCATCTATACAGATTTTAAAACTAGGCAAAATTAATCCATGTAATAAAAGTCAGGCTAGGAGACTCACATTTCCCAATTTCAAATTGTACACAAAGCAACAGTAATCAAAACAGAGTGGTACTGGCATAAGGACAGACATATAGACCAAGAGAATAGAATTGAGAGTCCAGAAATAAACCCATATATCTATGGCTAATTGGGGTTTTTTTTAATTTTTATTGGAGTATAGTTCATTTACAATGTTGTGTTAGTTTCAGGTGTACAGCAAAGTGAATCAGTTATATATATTTACATGTATCCACTCTTTTTTAGATTCTTTTCCCATGAAGACCGTTACAGAGTATTGAGTAGAGTTGCCTGTGCTTGGCCAGTTGGTTTTTTTTTTTTTTTTTTTTTTTTTTTTTTTTGCGGTACACGGGCCTCTCACTGTTGTGGCCTCTCCCGTTGTGGAGCACAGGCTCCGGACGCACAGGCTCAGCGGCCATGGCTCACGGGCCTAGCCGCTCCGCAGCATGTGGCATCTTCCCGGACCGGGGCACGAACCCGTGTCCCCTGCATCGGCAGGCGGACTCTCAACCACTGAGCCACCAGGGAAGCCCCGGCCAGTTGTTTTTTAACAAGGGTGCCCAAACTATTCAAGAGGGAAACAATATTCTCTTCAATATACGGTGGGACAACTAGATATACATGCAGAAGAATGAAGTTGAACCCACATGTCATGCTATATTCAAAAATTAACTCAAAATGAATCAACAACATAAATGTAAGGGCTAAAACTATAAAAC